>NC_082413.1:600000-970000 GCF_004011695.2 Ascochyta rabiei
AGTGCTTACCCCCAGTTGATCGATTGGTACGAACCGAAGCCATTCCCGCCAGGTGCTGTTTCTTGCCCTGTCGAGAGGAGAACTTGGGCTACTGAGCCATCTCCGAACATCACCATGATCACCACTCCCCAGAACTCGGCAAACGGCTCTCGTAGTACGGCGCGGATACGTGACCACAGAAGCTCCGAGGCTGGCCCGTGGTCATGTTCTTCATCGATAGGAGCATCCGGGTGAAGACCAATGATGGAACGTGAGCGGGTGAGGCTGGATGATGTACGATCCGTAGTGTTGTTGGACTGCTCAGTGCGGGCTTGTGTTAGTGGCTGCGTGGAGGAAGTGTAGCTCAGATGGGCACCGTTTTGGTTGTCGGCCCAGTCGTACGAAAGCGATAGCGGCGATGCAGCAGATGTCCGCGATGGGCCTTGAGCCATGGGACCTGCATTTTGGGAGCTCGTCTCCATTGTACTGTTGGTATCGTTGTAACTTTGCTTGATACAGAGTGGTCGTGTCTTTTGATACTGAGCAGCAATGCAAGAATAAAAGTGCAACGGCCACGGCGTGCGTCCGCCTACTTTACCGTAGACAGAGCCTCAAAGTCAATCGAGCTGAGAGGCGCCATCGCAGCTCCTCAACCTTAAAGAGAGGGTGCTGCGCACTCCCGAGGTTCTCAGCATACGTCACTGGCTGACCATTCGGCACGGCATGGACGCCATTGGAGGCCAATCTCAAGATCTTTGTATGGGAAGCTCACGTCTGGGGTAAACAAACGCGGGGTTCGCTTGGACGTTCAGTCACTGGAACTGTCGAGTGCGCAAAATGACGTCTGACCTAACAGATGTGGAACTATTCCCGGCGGACACAAATTCCGAGTCATTGCTTGATTATTTGACGATAAGTGCTCTCGTCATACTGTTCAGGGCTGAGATTCCACATGTTGCTTCATTGACGTCCATTTATCCTCTCAGAAGTGAAGTGAGGTTGTTCAGAAGTCCAACACGATTTCCGGTGTTATTGTGGAGAGACCGTGGAGCTGGCTGTGGGGTGCATGCCTGATCCGCGGCTGGCATGGGGAGGACCGATGCCTGATGGGGGATCGCGTGACGCGTGAGTGGCATCTGGCGAAGCGCGAACTCTGATCCAACTTCAACCTTCAGACCTCACCCTTCCCCTTCTTGTTTTCGGAACACCACTCGTGCGATCTTCTTTTCTATTGCGATGAAACTTGCTAGTTCACTTTTCCTTGAAGATAAGGATGATGAAGCCTCTCGACCTCATTTGAGTGTTGGCACCGGCGACTGCTGCCCGCCAGTAGGCTGATGCAAATTTTTGTCATTCACAGCAGACACGTGCGGAGCTAACAGACAGCTTCTACTCTACAAAGAAAATTGTCTTCTTGAGAGCTTACTAAAATAACAGCAACTCGAGGTTCCAGCATTCCCGTGCTCTAGCCACCGATGCCTGCTCATACCAACTAGAGCTTTGCGCAACCCTACAGCTGCAAATCAGCTCCGCAGCCAACGTATGAATTTACTTGCACAGACTGGGTAAGCAGAGGATACAGTGCCATACCCAAGGAATTCCGGTCATTGCGTATACCACGAGCAATTCGATACTCACATGACGAACTGGCAAAGCAAGGATGATCATCGCTCATGCTCATGAACCTGTCCTGCTGAATTCGTGGGTGTAACGCAAAGAAAAGTTCTGGAACGTTACCAGAAATCGTTTTTGCAAAGTCCACAGCGACTGTTGTGGCAGGAGACGATCTTCGTGTCGCATTCCCGGATTGCGAGGACATATTCTACTCCTACGAAGAGGATCGATGATGTCTAATTCACGTTGGATGATTTGTCATCGCTCTGGAGTTCGCATCTTCGCATGGTGGTTGCAGAGGTTGTGTAGCGCCATTTGGCCATGCTGCCTTCACCTGCGCTCGAGTGGGCCAGAGCAGGCTCTGCGCGCACAGTCTGGCCTTCACTGGATCTCACTTTGCGTCCGAGGATGCACTCGCAACTTCTCTCGCCATATAAAGCACAACATTTGACAGTCCTGTCACCAAATCATCAAGCGCGTTCCTGCCTCTTGGCAGAGTCGGTCTTTGGTTGCTGTGCCTCAGCACACGCCAAATCTATTGGACCTGATCGTGAGGCTGGGGATGATCAGTGTAGTATGGCCCAGCGCTTCTAGCCAGAGCTGCATCTACCGACTGCACATTTTTGTCATTCTGTGTGTGTTGAAGAGAAGGAGCCTAGGTTCGATACGTGGCGTGGAGGGTACTTCTGTCCTCTTTTCGTGCGCCAAAACGCTTTCACCTAAGCTTAGTGCTCGGCTATGATTACCCTACTTCCGCAAGTGCTGGCCTTTTAGCTGTCATCGCATCATTTGTCTTTGTATTCCCACGGCACAAGATCACACAACATAGCGTTGTTCCAGTGCACACTGATTTTGCAGATCTATGGAACGATGCAATCTACACAGCTTGTTTGGCTTTGTGGGCCTGTCAAGCGGCCAAAAGACGAAGGTCTCAGTCTATGGTGTAGAGTGGTACGACAGATTAAGCAGATCTCAGAGCCTGTCAAAGATTGCACTATGAGATAGGTCCAAATGGCAATCAACTCTGTAATTTGCCCTGTGAGCGTACAATATCTAATACACTCCAGCACATATAAGCTGCTTAGCTGTGTCTTTCCGTTACTCCACACAATCACTGCACAATCACATACAAACAACTAAACAACAACTATCCAAACACATCGCTCAGATATGTGCTACTATATACTACTACGGTTGCGGATGCGACCCCGAAGACACCGAACACGGACCCTGCAATGTGTACACCGAATCTGGCCATTGCGACGTTCACACACATGAGATAGTACAGGGAGACAGTTGCAGAAACTGTGACACGAAGTAGTCTGCCAAAATTGGAGAAGAGAGAGGAGAAAATTGCAGAGCTTACGCTAATAAACTTATTGTAGCACTGCGTATAGCGAGATGATTCCTGACACCAGATCTTACATTCATTGTAGCTTAGTCTATCAAGAGCAGTCTATAAGGGTCTGGGATGCAAGTCGTTCAGGAGAAGCCAACAACAACAGAGAGCTTCTCAACAATACTGTATTCTCTTATAATCAACTGCATGATACGTGTTTGATACCAATAAACTGCGCATCGTTCCTCAGCATCATTACTCACGTTACGAGCCTACAGCGCCGAAGCAAAGCCCAGCTCATAAGCCAAACCGACCGTCATCTTTGCATGCTCAAGCATATGGCTGAAGCTGACAGTATTCAACGTGTCCTGGGCTGTGTGGATATACTTGCTTGTGTTCTCCATCGCTGATTCGATGACGAACGCAGACGGGTATCCTGCTTTCGAGGCACTTGCATGGTCTGAACATGCATAGCCGCACTTTGTCTCGACATACGGGATGGTACAGTACTAGACATCGTCAGTGTAAGGTTCAAAGCTGGAGAGGGCGAAAGCAGTCAAGGCACTTACCGCGGTGATGACCTTCTTGATGAACGTGGAAAGTCCAACATCGACGTAATCAGTAATGACACCTACACTCTCAGTGATGCCTGGCTTGACGTAGCCGGTCATGTCTTGCTGCAGCATAGCCTTTACCACACGGCCTTTGTTCTTGTAATCCGTGAAGACTGCTTGGCTCCCGAGCAAACCACCCTCTTCCGCAGCGTACCAGTGGAATTCAATCGTGTTCGGCGCCTGCCCGCTCTTGACTTTTTCGTCTGTCAACATGACTCTCAGCGCCTCCAGGATTGTGAACGTCCCGCTGCCATCGTCGTCGGCGCCTGGTGCACGACCAGTCGAGGGACTGGCGCCGTTAACACTGTCTTGGTGTGCGCCAATTACGATAGTGTTGGTGCTTTTACCGGGAATCGTGGCGATGACAGAGTTTTGTGTCCAGGATGTGTGCGCGAATGCGCGTGCGCTGGCGCCAGTTGCACCGGAAGCACTGATGACAGCTTGCACTTGGGAGAGGAGCCATTCGGAAGATTGCTTGCCGTAATTGCTCTTGTAGTAACGATTCTGGAAGTTAGAGAATGTGGTAAGACCGGTCTTTATGTTGGATGTGCTGAGCTCCGAGAGAAGAGGGCTGACGCTGACTTTCTGAGTTACAGCAGTGGGGAAGGTGATTGCTGCTGCTGCTGCGAAAGAGTGCTTCTGTGCATGATCATGGAGGTCGGAATATTCAGTGATATCCATGAATTTTACACCAGCCTACACAGTGTTAGCATATTGCAGTTGTTGGACTTGGAGGCAGTGCATTGTAAAGATCCCATTTCTCTGCCTCAGTGACTTGTTTGGTCTCTCCAGGCGCAAGTTCGAGTGTGTAGAACGGCTCCGCCGTGAGCGCAGTAGTTTTCTTAGGTATCGTAAGGGCAAGGGTTGTCGAAGCAAATAGCGCAAAAGCGAAGTTAGACGAGAACCTCATCTTGGAATGGATATTCTTTGACTCGATCGAAGGAAAGAACCGGTCTCTCGTTTCCTTCTTATAGCCTCACGATTTCCTGTCGAAGTCTTGTTGGCTGTATCGAGGACCAATTCTCTGGTACGCGTGATAGACCGATCGTCAACCCTGTGTTTGGCGGCGGTCCTATCGTAGCCGAGATAGGCAACAATTCATGTTTTGGGCTATGTCTGCATTCGACAGGTGACAAGAGATCTGCAATAGAGCTAGGCTTGGTATTGCTTGGCTCTTGCCAGTAAGAGCTTGTCTTGATTAAGCAGGCGGTCATTGTGAAACCAAATGCTGCAGGTGCCAACCAAAACCGATAGGAGCACCCGGAGCTGCCTGTTTGGGCCGGACGGTCAAGCAATAATGCTTGCTTATCCTGTCAACGTGCAGATAGAAAAAGACTACGCAAATGCACGGTAAAGGTTCATCGTTCTAGGGAAATCAAACTGGTATTGGCACCTGAGCGCAGAATAGGAGATCAGTGTCCCGGTCGTCTTATGTCACTAAAGAGTTGAAAAGCTCAGGTGTCTGTCTGTATTTCTTGGTTCTAAAATTGTGGTCATGCATACAGTTCTCTTCTTCCTCTTCTTTGGGTTCTCGTATATTCGTGAAATGGTAGGCTCAGGACCAGCGTTGAGCCAGCCTCACGGCAAAATGACGGCGAAAGACCAAAAGCGGGGATGCAAACTCGTGGAAGTAAATGAGAGACGTCGAGAGTGTACCAGGTATGTGCATGAAACGAATGTGGTGCGCTAAGCAAATTGAGATCGGAATGCCGCTCGTTCGTGACAAATCAAGACCGATCATTGACCAGGCATGAAAGTTGCGTACTCAATGATGACCGAAGTCATGAATTTGGTTCGAGTGCCAACTTTCACTGTAGAGAAAGAGGATTGCTCTACAGTTGCAGGTGCGGCCGTAATCGAAGGCTCAGCATCTGCTACTGACGTGGGAACTGCGCCGACAGTGATATACTGCGTGACTGTCTCTTGCACAATCCTGGTTCCGCCTCCACCATCGACTTGCCCAGCAGCAGACTCTGTTGCGTTGTTCCACACCCATTCGCCAGATGACGCGTCAAAATGTCCGGCGGCATCGGCAGTAGGAGTAGTTGAGTTGGTACCACCGGGACCAGAGCCGTTGTAGACAGGCGGGTTGCCCTCGATATCGCGATTGTACTCGACGTCGCCATCCCAGGCGGGAACTTCGTCGTCCGATTCTGGGATTGAGACTGGAACACTGAAGACGGTGACGTTGAGGCCGGCAGGTGGGTTATTGCGGGGAATTTCACTGTAGTCCAAGGCTTGAATGCGCCAGCTAAAGTTCGCTTTCAAGTAGGCTGCAACGGCATCCTTTTCCAAGCTCTTCAGTTCTCCTGATTGGTGCTTTTGTGCCAACCTCTCGGTCAGCACGATGTTACCCGTAACAATTACGTCCGAATTCATGCGAGGAGAAGACATCGAGGCGAGTTGACCGATGTAGTTCGGGTCTGTGGGCCAATTTTTGGGATCCGCGTCTGGTTCGCCAAGGAATGCGCGAACAGAGTACGAGATCTGAATGTCCGTGGGCATATTGACCTCGCACAGCCAATCTGTCGCCTTCTTGGTGCTGTTCATTGTGCTGTTGTTACCAACACTGCTGCCAGGCGCCGGAGGTGTCGTATTGGCACTACCTAAACCTTGAGTCGTCGGCTTGTAGAGCTTGTTGAGGGTCGAAGTGAGGGTCTGGTTGGTAGGATTGGTCATCAACTCGGGGTAGGTGTAACCGAAAGACGTCCAGTTACGAGAGGTCGTTGATGTCCACATATCACCAAGAGCGTTCATGTGGAACGGGGCGAGTGGCGACGCAGGACCCTCGACGGCACCTTTAGCAACCGTAAAAGTACCCTTAGCCTGTGCTGCATCCTCAACCCAGGTGTCTGGATATCTATGTCTGGTAGGTGTCAGTCGCGTCCCAAGTATTCTGCGATGTGGAAAACTCACTGGTACAAAGCAAAAATTCGATCCATGTTTGCATGGTGAAACCAGAAGACAGGATCGAAGGCAGATACCTCAACAATGCCCATGTGGCCAAGTCCAAAACTATTGTGGAGGCCGTCGTGGAGAGTTTCAAAGTTGCCAATTGTGCCACCATTAGCCTTGTTGCTGACTTGATTGAAAGGCTGGTACATCGTGAGCAGTTTGTAAAGCATGTCACGGTTGTTCGGTTGCTGTTTACTGATGCGTTCATTTGCCGCATCGTTACGGCTGGTAGCATTGAGAGCGAACCCATCGACTGGGAAGCGAATCGTGTGATTCCAGTTTTTGAATTGAAATTCGCTCTGTAACGACGTTAGTGTACAGTCTCCTCCAAGTCAGCGAGATAATACACGTACCAATGGTGTAAAATCGTCATACTTCAGAGGGTGAAAATCGTAACGGTACAATGGATTGGCAATATTACCTGTCGTACCGTTGGGATATGTTACCGTAGCTGTCGGACGACGGAGACTGGCCGGCATGCATCCTTCATCACTATTCGGTGGGTCCATTGCCCAGTCCCAGTATGGCAGACGCACTTTATCAGCTATCGCCATAGCCTTGGCTCGAGGCTCACCTGCTGGGTACTCCTTTGCAATTTCCACAGCGCGATCATGGAGCACTTGCTCAAAGAGGGCAAGGTAAGGTCTATGCCATGGACCGAACATGTTGCTCACGTGAGGGCAGTAGCCCATCATCTCCTGGCCTTCCTGGCCCGTCACACCGTCCCACTGCCCGAATGGAACTCCGTGTATCCCTGGTTATGTCAGTCTTGATAGGTAACGAAGGGATCTAATCATACCTGCGACCTTGTAGTAAGACACCTTCTCACCCTGGTCCATAGCTTGAAATCGAGCGAAAGCTTGCAAAAAGAGGTTCCACATATCAGTGTCTTTTTCGAGCTCGCGCAACTCTTGTCTCGGGTGCACTCCAGTTCCTTGTACTCCAACAACACTGAAGTAGCTGTCATCTGCCTTAGCAACTCTGCAAGACGGGCCATCGGTGGAGTTGGCCGCAGCTTGCGTGCTCGCCAGTAAAGAGAGAAAAACTGTGAAGATTGAAACAGAAGAAACGAAGGACTTCATCGCGGTCAGTCGGTAAAGAATGAAAATGATCGATCGAGATCAAAAAGAAGCAAATGTGCGACAAAGGCGCAGAGAAAGAATGTGTGTCACCTGGACTGAATGAAAGACTGGGTAAACCGGGACTGCGATGCAGCTGATGAGAGCGCAGAGCAAAAGGGCATATAAACAACCAACGAGATGAAGAGGATCCGCTGTCATACACTGCCCCGCTACCTACGTCTGACGTATCGGGCTGTGCCGTTGACACTTCATGCAGAGACAATCTAGAGGGCTAGTACAGTAGGCTGCCAAAACTATCACCGGGGTCTTTGCAAATGTGTTGGTACTCGAAACATGTTTAGTTTCCTTCGCATAAACCTCCTCCAGGTGGAGCAGGCGTGAGGACCAATGAGGAATCGCGTTTCAAGGTCTATATCGTTGGTCCCCCGTCTGGTCTCTTCAGGCAAGCTTCGATACGCGTGATCAAGAGACAAGAGCTGATGTGGAAATACCGCTCATCGTTGTGGAAATAAGAACGTTGGTTTGTCCCGGTGGTCTTCAAGAGCCTCTTGTTGACGGCTCAGTTGTCTCCAAGGCATACTGACGACTTTCTCGCTCTTCAGCACTCATCAGCTATCATCATCAAGACAACCCTTACAAGATTGTTCACAGCCACAGTCGTGACACTTAATAGAGCGTGGCCACCTGGGTAGACGTGTGCATGAAATGAAATATAAGGAGTGTAGCACGTGCCACTTCCTGTTGGTGCGACGACACCAAGCGACTGCAGTCGTCCCAAACAGATTGACGAGCCACTGCCATTTCCGACAAATTCGAAATCGGATCAATCGGATCCTACAAGAAAGGTCCACAGCTCTCTGTTGATGAGCTGTGATGCGTGGCATCCGATGCGCATTTGCTAATGCCGTTGTTGAAGTCGTTGCAGGTCTGAGCAGGGTTCAGGGATAAAACACCTCACCGCTGATGATGCAGTGTTCTGCAAAACGTCATACTAATTATGGGTCGACCGGAAACAAATCAGTAATTTTACACGTGATTCTTCGAGTTGGAAGCGACTATGAACTTGCTTCCATCGTATCGGGTGGTAAAGCTTCATCTTGTGCAGAACCTGTGAACGATCGCTTTGTCGCATTGCCAGCGGTCGAAAGAACGCCTTTTCGCTTTCTGTTCTTGTCTGTATCTCCAGCAATGTGTGATCTGGCCCATCTCTTGACTCTCATGAATGTCTCAACCACTGATGGGGGCAGCCCACTAACTTGCGCAACGGACAATCCGCTGCTCTTCATCAGGACGTCTACTGACGTTCTGGCTCTGGCAATTGCGGTATTCAATGATTGGCCATATACGATATCGCGAAAAGAGGTCAACGCTATGTTGCGTAGAAGGATGATGTTGCCGACTTGGAGACGCTCCAAGGTGTGTAAAAGCTGAACTTGCGCATGGTTCTGTTCGTTGTTCGACTCTCGAGGCGGACGTAGCCAGAATGTCACCTTGAAGTTTGGGTATGTGTCGTCTCCGACAGTGACCTCCCATAGGTCCATCTTGTATCCTCCTTTGCGTACGAACACTTCTCGTCGCTCAGGTGTAGTCGTGAGAGCACAGAGAAGGTTTGGCGTTGGAGTCTGAGGGTAGATGGAGCGCAGATGTTGCGCACTAGGTAACGAGCCAAGGGCAGTCACAGCCATTGCAGACGGTACTTGCAATATGAGTACATGGCTATCGACTGGTGAGGGACTGCTAAGCCCTGACGAGGTGGTGCCAAACGAAGTCGTTAAGAACGATGAAGAGGTTACAGTGGTATCTGCAGCCACGTCTTGTACGACCTGTGAAGATAATAACGTATCGTGAAAGATTAGGGAGTGCTCAAGGTATTCATCAGCTGCAGAGGCTTGCTCATCGAGGGTAAGAGTAGTGTCGAGGTTAGTCGTACCATGCTCGGACAGTCCCGACGAGCCCTCCAAGGTTGCTATTGCAAAGGAGTGGTTAGTGTCGATACCCTGCAGTCCTGTTCCTGGAAGATGTGGTTGCGACCATCCGGTACGAAGGCGAGCGCTCTTGGGGCCGACTTCTCGCCACTTCAGAGCAGCTTGGTCCTCGGTCGATTGACAATGCCATGCTTTCACATCGAAGCCGCTGCATTCGACAACTGCGATGAGGCTGCTGTCACTAAAGTCAAGACGCTCGCGAAGAGGTGCGCCAGTCAACAGCTTGAGTCTCATTGGCTAAGCGTCAAACGTCGACAGGCTGCTAATTGACGTATTTCTTCGCGAGAGAGTCGTATGGTATGTCTGCTTGTGAAGCAAGATATGATTCAGGGGCGACAAGGTGCCGCTGCTGCGCATAAGCCAACCAGCCGTGTCAAAAGGAGAGATAAAGTAAAGTGAAGCAACTCGGCGATGAGGTCGGAGAAGACACAAGGTCCGAACACCGCCGCGATTTCCCTCTGCACGAGCCTCCTGCCATTCAGGAAGGAAAGCAGCATGCGAATATGTAAGAGCGGGAATGCTGACGGTCGTGACTTGATCTGCTCTGCAGAGCGATCTCTGGAAAAGTTACTCGCTTTGTCACTTTGAGTTGACGGAACGAAAAAAGCTTATTCGTTATCGCGCCTGCATTCCGCGGTAACTCTTGGCGCGATCTAATCTGATTTATAAAGTCTACAGCCTAAACGTAAACGATGGCGTCGCTGAAGCCGATCCACAAGCCTCTGAACGCATACAGGATGACTGCGACACTCAAGAACTTCGCCTACAAGCTATCCTCGACGTTGTCGTCTTCTCAGGTGCCGACATTGAAGAAAGATGGCGAGTTCTCAAAAGCTCGAAAGACGGAGGATCTATTCCCCACCACCGACCCCGCGATAGACGGCGACGACTGTCTGCAGGACTGCGCAACTTGCACGATCAAGTACCCGCGCAAATTCGACATCGATGAGACAGAAGAGCTGTACGGGCATGTGAAAGGATGGCAGACGCATTTGATCGTTGCGACCGGGAAGACGGATTGGGTGCGAGATGTTGCGGATGAGAAGGGAAGCATCATGGAGGCGGTCGACAGAGGGGATGTGAAGCCTAGCAACGGGGTGCGTAACGAATCGCAGATGCGGCGTACCCAATATCTCACAGGGCTAATAACCAATAGAAACTCATGCTGTCCGCATCTGACATGCCTATTCCTGATCACTCAGACACCAGCTCGATGGTTTTGCTGCTGCCATCATGGCAGTTTATCGAGAACGTCACACCCGCGAATGTCCCCGACCTTATCACTGGCTACGTAAATCGAAGTTCAACGAATGACTCGCCTCTACACCACAAACCTATTACATCGTCACAGTCATCGTCGGCGCCGCCAGCGGGGTCGTCAACAGATTCGGCTTCAATAGCTGCAGGCGACGCAATACCACCTGCGATATCGACGAATTTGAATCTGAAAGCGCGGCCGTGTCCACACAAATACCTCATCCTTCTGTGTAGTCAAAAAACTCGTGATGCACGCTGCGGTCAGTCGGCACCGCTTCTGCGTCGCGAATTCGAGCGACATCTACGGCCGTTGGGGCTCTACCGCGATCTGCACGATGAGCGACCTGGTGGGGTAGGGATATACTTCATCAGCCATGTTGGTGGCCACAAATTCTCAGCGAACGTCATGGTGTACCGACACTCATCGACTGTAGAGCACCCGAACGAGGCCAACGGCCACGCCAATGGGGTTCAGGAGGCGCTGGAAGAGCTGAAGATCGAGTCAGACAAGGACCACGAAGTTGTTCTAGATGCGGACAAAGAGCAACAGGCCGAGAGCGATGGCGAGGCTGCTCAATGTATATGGCTAGCACGCGTTCGACCGGAGGACTGTGAGAACATTATCAGATATACCTTACTTCAAGGTAAGGTTGTCAAGCCTGAACGGCAGTTGAGAGGAGGGTTCGATCGATCCAAACAGCTAGCGAGTTGGTGATCTTCACCTGCATTTGTACGGTCACCGCATCTGCCGAAACAGGCCCAGGCATCAAACCCCGATTTTTCGGTTCACTCTGCATATGTGAGCTTCCACCCAGCTTGAACTTGCAAATATAAAATCTGTGATACGGTGCTGAACGTCCTTGTTAGGTCTAAGCCTCGACTGTATAGCCATCGGATTCGGAGATGATCAGTGACTTACAGAACATATATATCTGTTGTTGTATTCGCCGCATGAACCCTTGTGTGCCTTGTGTCGCTGATACAGCGCAATCCTTTTGTTACAACATTTCGACGATTCTACCATTGACCAGATACCTGTGGTTCTCGCCGTCTCGTAACTCAGAACGGAATCGGCTGCCAAATTTGATCAATGTAGATCTTTCTCCAAGGTAGCTGGTAGAGCTATGGGGCTCAAGACGTCTGTGTTATATGCTGCACCTACGAAGTTCCGAGATTTCGTATTCAATGAGCGTCGGCTGCCGGCCTTTTCCTCGGGGCTGCAGACACCATCATTCACGCATGTATTGCGTACGAAAAGCGAGCGGTGGTTCTTCAATTGTATCTTCTTTTTTTTTTAAGTCGTGGGTATCATCTAGGTAATGAATCGTATCTGATGCTTCTGCATCGCCTCATATAGGGCTTCCGTCCGCTTTTGTTAGTCGTTTTGCGGCTCCAGTGCCTGCATCTTGAATACCATCATCGATTCTGTCGCGGTTTCATCCTCCTCAAACCCTCCCCTTCCTTCCGTGTACACGCTTAGAAGACCATCTCGTGGGGGTGCTGGCCGCTCCTTAAGCTGAAGCTGGCGCCCAAGTACGCCTCCAGATCCGGCTGCTGCTTGATTGTCGCAATCAGCGCCTTATCAACCTTCTTCTGGTCCTCAATGCGCTGGGGGTCGGTGTCCTTCTTCTGAGGTGTGGTTTCGCCCTGCTCGAAGAAAGCATCCTCTCCCTTGCCCTCCTTCTTCTCACGCGCCCAGTACTCGTCCTTGCTCACACGGTCCAGGACTTCGGTGTCGAGGTTCGAGACGTCTACGGATGCGCCAGTCGCGATTACGTAGCGGTGATTGACGCGGCGCAGGGGAACGCCGTTGGACTTGAAGGGCCCAGTGATCAGGAGAACGCCCTGGTCGAGCTGGCGCAGAAGAACAACGCGCTTTCCGGAGAAGCGACCGGAAAGGAGGATCAGGATGGTACCAGGCTTGAGCGACTCGCGGTATTTGGTGGGGTGGGCAGTCTTGCGCGCCTGTTGCTGTATGAGCATGTGATTCGGCTATATCGCAGCTTCGCGGTTTCGCTGTAGATTCTCGAGAAGATGCCGCATGTCACCTTTCAAAATTTGGACACTGACCTTCTTCATCTGCGCCTCCTCCTCCGCAGGGTAGTAGCGCGAGGCCTTCTGTTCGCCGGCAGCAGTAGACATTGTGATTTGGTGGATTCTAGATTTCGATTAGAACTTCACGAACCACAAAGAAGCTTGGTAGTACATTATTACGCACACAATATCGGTTTGTTGTTGTTGTTGTTGGTGTTGCCGTCGTGGATAATGCTGTGTGCAATTCGCTTGTCCGTGATATCGCTTGCATTGGCCAATGGGACGATAGGCGGACCACACGACGTCATCTCTGGACGCTTCACTACTCTTTCGCGTGAGGACAATGCAAATGGCACGTTTGTCAGTCACAAGCGAAAGTCTCATCATATTTTGGGGGAGCTTATCCTTCGTAGTAAAACATGGATCATCTTTCCGTCCAAGTCATTCCTCAGCTGCCAAGGGCTCGGTGTACAGAGTAGTTGTTCGCACTCACGACGCCTGTGGTGGTCATGACCAACAGTAGATGCTATTTCTTCTAAGGAATTGAAGACTGTACGCATTAGCACGCGACTACCTCAAAACACAGTTTGTCGGACACGAGACATGCCAGACTGCTGCCCTGCTCATCTTCTGTCTCTATACCACCTACGACGTCTCAAGCGACCTAGAAGATACCTCATCCCTACGTATGCCCGCTACACTTATCTCTAGCGACATGGTTGATCTCTCCGGCTCCACTGATAACGACACTTCCGTCAATGAATTGAACGAGCTCCCCATGTAGGACCAACTGCGTAGCATTGACAGTCAGCGCAGCGTAGACAGTACCAGGTCTATCAACGAGCTCTTGGAGACTTTCACCGATGCTGCGATTGATAGTGGGACTAACAACAGGCAATACATAATTATTTTCACAATGCTATACGAACGTAGTAATTGACGCCAAGCAGCAAGGGAGATTCGTGCAACTCCTTACCTTCCATTCGACAGGTTCGTAAACTCGCGACGTGAGCAGGGACAGCCAACTGAAAAGCCTCCACAACGACCTCCATTGTCCTAAAATCTCACCTTTGAGGAGTCCATGCAAGACTGCCGCAGTCACCAGGTGGTGTTGTTTCCAATATTTCAGTAGAGGGGTATCGCGCAGCTGATGGAGCCCACGACAACATCCATTCTCCCCATATCGCTACAGCTGGCTCTTACTTGATGCTTTCAGTATCTCCGAGACACGTACCTTCCAGTTTGCCTGATCCAGAGGTCATTTTCGATACACTTCTTTCGAGGAGAGATGAACTTAAGGCGCATCCAACAAAGATCTCCAGTTTGCTATTCGCGCTGGCCAGTATCGTCGTTCACGATCTGTTCCATACAAGCGATGGGAAGAAAGGTGTTGCAGCCACATCGTTGTATCTGGATCTGTCGCCGCTGTACGGCTGTAGCCAAGAGGCGTAAGACAGCGTTCGCACTATGGTCGATGGAAAGCTGAAGACGGATACCTTTGCAGAAACTCGATTCGTCAATAAGCCTCCACATGTGAGTCAACAATACACTACTATAACACTGTCTAGGGTTCTGCTCAGTCTCATCCCTGTCAATAATTTGCGGCGTTGCTGATATGTTTCTGCAGATTTCACAACGGCATAGCGACGCAGCTTGCCATTTTTAACGAGAACGGTCGCTTCAGCCTACCTCCTCAAAAGTTTTTGTCTGATCTCTCTACGTACAGACAATCGCTTAGCCAACGCGACAACGCCCTGTTTCGGACGGCACGGTTGATCACTTGCGGGTAATACGTTCGAATTGTATCAAACGGTTATGTTCGAACAATTTTAAATCTGCAGCGGGAAGACTCGGAGCGGAATCTGGACTCGATAATGGATCTCGAAAAGTCTTCTAGTCAGACGAACAGCGGACAGGCGAGTGGAAACCAGGTCAGCGTTGAATTGAACTTCATCTACAGATGGCACATCACGATCTCTGTCAAGGACGAACGATGGCTCAAGCGACACGTATCCAGACATCTCTCAGACGTGAGAGAGGAGGACCTGATGGTTCATAAGCTATATACTGATCTGGATCGTCGTGCCCTGCAACAGCCCTCAGAGCCAAGCCAACGACCCTGGAGCGGCTTACAGAGACAACCCGGAGGGTCTCACAACGATGCCGGTCTCGCCAGAGTCTTGACTAAAGCGACCAGAGATACAGCTGCAAGCTGTGGCCCGCGACAGATACATGTCGCTTTGAAAGTGATTGAAATGATGGGTATACGGCAAGCTCGAGCCTGGGGTGTAGCGTCTCTGAACGAAGTAAGGCGTCATTTTGGGATGAAGGCGCACGAGTCATTTTCTGATATCAATTCGGATCCTGATATCGCTGCAGACCTTAAAAACCTGTATAGTGACGTCTAGAATCTCGAGTTGTATCCTGGTGTGGTTGCCGAAGAGTCAAAATTTCCACTACTCCCAGGGCCAGGTTTATGTGCTGGATTTACCACCAGCAAAACAGTCCTCTCTGGCGCTTCGGCGCTGATACGTGGCAACCGCTTCCACTCCATCGACCACACGTCGTGTCACTTGACGTTGTTCTGATATAAAGAGTCTTTAAATGACACCTCAGACGCTGGTGGCGGTGTCATGTACAAGCTCTTGACGCGAGCGTTGCGTAAGTACTAATGATTTTTGTGACGCATAGGCTAATAAAATGCAGCTGGATAGTATCGTGGTGATTCGGTGTGCGTTTTGTATTCATTCACTATTCCATTTGAGACGCGGAGTGTCCAACATCGCAGAGAAGGCTCAGAGGAGGTCTTGAGTGAGCGCGGAAACGCATTTCTGCAGCGACTTTTCGAGAATGGTAAAACAGTCGAAGAGGTTGTTGCTTTGGTTACGCTACTTGCTGTACAGGTTGTAGTACCAAGCGTTAATCTCCACTGGACAAGAATTCAACACTTTTTCCGAATCACAGCTACGTGGACCTCCGAGGCTCTGCGCATACACGTGCTGGAAGCTTAACGTCTTGTGCCGCCGGCAGGACCCTGCCTTCGCGTGTCAGACACATATCCGAGCATCAGCGAATGGCGCCATGCTCGAACTATAAAAAAAAAAAAAGGTGACATATTGCTGCTCGACCTTGCTATAGCAGGCCGCGATGGCGAGAGGTTTCCGCACCCATGTAAAATGAAGTCAGACCGGCCACTCGATGATTACAAACAAATGCATCGAGAGCTCGTGAAGGATGCCGCTGTTGCTGGATGAGCGGAGCAGCTGCGAGTCTTCGGAAACGTGGATGGCTTAAGGCGGGCGCCAGGCGTCCAGGGAACGCTGAGGAGGATGCGCAAGAACGGGGCAGTAAGGTATCTGAGTGAAGCTCAAGACGAATGGGTGCCGCTACCACCGAGTCTGAAGCTGCATTTCGACGCTTTACCCTGATATGAGTCCCAAGTCACGATCATAGCAAGCCACTTTTAATCAACGATTTGACCGAGCAAGCGGCTTATTTACAACAGCCATCTTGCCTGCTCGTAATCGCCAACGCTGCAAGACCACGGTTACTTCTGTTGCCGCCATGCCGACCCAAATATGCATGACATGCATCCTAAGTGTTTGGGGCCTGAAAATTATCCGTGCGCCAAGCCTCAAAATCATACGCAGTCGATGGGAAAGCGATATCTTACCGCATTCAGTATTTAGAAGCAGCGCTGGTGCAAATGGTGGCGCATCTCTGCAGGGGCAAGCCTTGTGTTTGGCGCCGGGCGGACCGCTGCACAGGCACATGCAGCGGATGTGCTTTCACAAATCGAAATTAATGATTGTTCAGCTTCGAGTTAGGTACTTCCGAAGACACTCGACTTGTGTCGTGGAACACCAGCTGTTCAGCGCGTGCAGTCGGACAGTTAAGATCCAAGCAACAATTGTTATTAGGTGACTAAGTTCCACACGCAACCGCAACACCAAATCTAGAAGCAACGATCGGAGGCCCATGCAACCAATCGCTGTAGCTGACAGGACACTCCTAACGTATTATCATCGGGGCTTTGAACTGGGCGCCAAAGATGAAGGACTCGCTGGGCAGGCTCAGTCGCTCGAAGCACAGAAGTCCGAATCTTGAAACACGCATCAACCAGCTTGCAGCCAATCAGGGCGTAGAATTTTGAAACAATCCTTCCCCGAACTTGACCAAACCCTGCAGGGGTGCCGAGGCTCCTTCTCCACGCGGGCATCAATCTCCAAATCGACCCATCGATGCAAACACTCAGCCACGAGGTCTTATAGACTGCAAGGCCCACTTCACCATGGCTCCTTCATTCACATTCGGTCCTTTGCCTCGTCAAGGCACGTTCGCTCGTTACTCGTCTCCTTCGTGTTTTCTACTTCGTTTCTTACTTTTAGCATTTGCAATATGAAGTTCTTCGCTACCATTGGAGCTGTGCTCCTTCCTTTTATTGCGTCGACCGCCCGTGGCATAGAATTCGACCCCGAAGATGAGGCTTCTATCAAGGCCGCAGCGCGCACATATGCGTATGGGTTGATGGAGCTATACAAGAACAATGCTACTGGAACACCGACGCAAGACATCGGCATATGGCCGCAACCGCACTACTGGTGGGAAGGCGGGGCATCATGGGGGGGTCTGATTGAATACACTCAGTTTTCTGGCGATAACTCGCACGTAGAGACGCTCCAGCAAGCGTTGACTGCCAACTACGGCCCGAACAATGACTTCATTCTGACCTACCGCAAGAGCCAGACCGGCAACGATGACCAGGCCTTCTGGGCGCTCGCAGTCATGTCAGCACTCGAGTACCAGTTCCCAGACGCCGACTCGGCCCCTGCCGATTACCTCGAGGTTGCTGTGAATGCTTTCAACAACATCGTAGGACGATGGGACACAACCACCTGTGACGGAGGCTTGAAGTGGCAGATCTACCCCGAGAATGCATACGGCTACAACTACAAGAACTCCATCTCCAACGGATGCGCTTTTGCTCTCGGTGCGCGCCTTGCTCGATACACTGGCAATCAGACATATGCAGACTGGGCGGAGAAGATCTACGACTGGACAAAGTCAGTGGGATTGATCACTGACATCTACGAGGTCTTTGACGGCACTGACGACAAAACAAACTGTGCGAGTGTGGCTGACAAGACGCAATGGACCTACAACAACGCCATGTTCCTGCACGGTTCTGCTTTCATGTACGACGTCACCAACGGTGCAAGTGTGTGGAAGGAGCGCACATCTGGCTTCCTGAAGCACGCTGAGCTTTTGTTCTTTAGCGCAGTCAAAAAGGACAACATCATGTACGAGTGGGCCTGCGAGACTGGAGAGTCTGGCCGAACCTGCAACCTCGACCAGCAGTCTTTCAAGGCTTACCTTTCCCGGTTCATGGCTAAGACCGCGGCTGTTGCGCCTTTCACGAAGGGCACAATCACCAAATACCTCACAGCGTCCGCAGTCGGAGCTGCAAAGTCGTGCTCCGGTGGAGACGACAAGGTGACTTGCGGTTCCAAGTGGTACACTGGCAGCTGGGACGGCACATCTGGTGTTGGCCAGCAGCTTGCAGCTTTGGAGGTCACCCACGCACTTTTGTCGTTGAAGCAGAACATTGTACCAGTCAAGAACAGCAGTCCTAAGCCGAAGTCAACGACAACCGCTGCGCCAAAGCCCAGCTCGACACCTGCCGCGAAACCTACCACAGCTTTTAGCAGCAAGCCAGCCGAATCGACCAGGGCAGTCCAATCCAGCCAGACTCTACTATCGAGCAAAGCTGTTCCTATTGTTTCTTCTGCGGCTGAAAGTGCGTATGCACCACCAAAGTCGACTGAGGCTGCGCCTGTCAACAGCACTGCTTCATCGACCAAGAACATCATCTCAACTTCTGCTGTCGTGGTACATCCATCTGCCTCTTCAGTTGCATCCACAGTTGTCTCCTCGATCAAGTCTGCTCCTGCCGCAGCCATTCCAACGGAGAAGCCTGCTGGTCAAGCAGGCGATGTCAAATCCCCCGCTGGTGTTAACACTACCTGCACACCCAGCACCACCGTCACCATTTACGTTCCGCCAGTTACGTCGGCACCCGAGGTTCCATCGGTAGCGACGACTGTTACGCCTGTAGTGCCACCGGTTCTGACTACGCTTGCGCCCGTGGCACCAACTGCTAATAGCAGCGTGCCTGCTAATGGCAGTGTACCGAGCCCATCTGCACCGGTGGAGTTTGAGGGTGCTGCGTCGAGTTTCAAGGTCATGAGCGGGTCCATCCTAGGTGCTATCACCATTGCCATGGTGGCTGGGCTATTGTAAAGAGTACGTTTGTTGTCGTATTCGTTTCTCTTCTTCGTAGTCCCTCTGGGCATTTATTCGGTTGCACATATACCCTTTATATCAAGGCTTAGCCGAGATTCAGCCGTACCATGGTTCACAGATAGTTCGCGAAGAATAGCATACTCTGTGACGTTTGCGGCTTGTTCTCACGGTGCAAAAACCATCTTCGTGCTCAGGGTCCAGTCCCGTTCATGCAGGTAGTTAACATGGAGATGACAGAAGAGTCCAAATCACGCTCTCGTCTGCGGACATTGTGCTTTGGGATCGATGTTGATCAGCCGCCTTGATTTGCGAATTGGATTGGCAGCTGCCCCGCCCCGCCATCCACGTTGACGTTAGGTTCTCAACGTTAAACACCTCTTGCCCGCAGCGGCCCGTCTGCACCTCCAGAGTCCACATATCCGGGCTCAACAACAGCCCATAGCGCATCCTACACGCGCGCACAGCCGCTTGGTTCTCCTCAGCAAAGCACCGTTCACCCGAGATTCGGCTATCGCAGGTAGACGTCGTGAGAGAAACATGGCAGCCTGATGCGCACTGCTTCTTCGTGCACGCGACCGACGTACACTACTCGATACAACCTTCTTCAGATAGTGACAAGTGAAGGTGCACATATTCCAGAGACTCGGAGGCGACGACAGCTTACATGTGCCAGGCCGCACGAGTCCACCGTGTCCCCACTGTTCCTCTGCACGTCCGCTGCGATTCTCGAGCGCATCTCGCAAACCTCGTGCCATCACGTCACCCCACAATCGCTACCCACGCACTTTTACCGCCGCATACATACCGCCACACTAGCTCCACAGCCTACGAGGCTGCATCGTGACCATGGCGAACCAGGCGAAGGGCAAAAAGCCCATTGCGGTCATGAACAAATACGTCTACGATGGCTTCCTCTGGACTTTCTCCATACTGGTCGAGCTCTTCTTCCGCGAAGTGCACCCTAGGAGCAGCTGGAAGGTGCCCAAGGATGGTCCCGTCATTTTCGTGTGCGCGCCGCACGCCAACCAGGTACGTCCACGAGCGCGACTTGTGCAGCGCTGCAGCAGAGAGCTAACAAATCGCAGTTTGTCGACCCTCTGATGTTGATGCGCGTAGTCAAGAAAGAGTCAGACCGCCGAATTCAGTTTCTGATCGCCGACAAGTCCATGAAGAGAAAATTCATCGGCGCCATGGCTGGTTTGACGGGCGTGGTGCCTGTGGGAAGAGCCATGGATGCGACAAAACCTGCAAAGGGCAAAATCTACCTCCCGGATCCCATCAACGACCCGTGCCTAATTCGCGGTGTCGACACAAACTTCGAGGATCCGCTGTTCATGGTCGGCGGCTCGCTAGTGCTGCCAAAGGTCGACAACAAGGCGGCTACGGCAGAGATATTGGAGATCAAGGGCCCTGAAGAGATCAGACTGAAGCGTGGCTTCAAAGGCGGCGTTGCCATGCAGCAGCTGACTGGAAGAAACGACATGACCAAGGATGGCACTTTCATTGATGGCGCTTCCGCCAAGAAAGGCGTAGCAGATGGGTTCGAGGGCATCAACTTCCTCGTTGCGCCAAAGCTTGATCAGACGGAGGTTTACGACGCTGTCCACACGGTGCTCCACCACGGTGGAACTATAGGTATCTTCCCTGAGGGTGGCAGTCACGACCGGACTGACCTGCTGCCTCTGAAGGGTGAGTTGAAACCCTCCTTGGAATTGTATGTGTGCTAACCCCTGATAGCCGGTGTCGCCATTATGGCTCTGGGTACGGTAGCGTCGAAACCGGACTGCAACTTGAAAATCATTCCCGTTGGCATGAACTATTTTCATGCCCACAAGTTCCGCTCAAGGGCGGTTATCGAATTCGGCACTCCAGTTGACATTCCACCTGAGCTCGCACAGAAGTTCGAAGGACCAGGCAGGCGTGACGCTATTGGCGAAATGCTTGAGTCTGTCCGTCAAGCTCTTATTTCAGTTACTGTTACAACACCCGACTACGAAACACTGCAAGTCATCCAGGCCGTTCGCCGCTTATACAACTCCAAGGGCGCCAAGCTCCCACTGCCAAGAATCGTCGAGTTGAACCGACGACTCGTCAAGGGATATGAACGCTACAAGGACGACCCACGCATCGTCGAGCTCAGGAAAGAAGTGGTTTCCTATAATGCTAAGCTCAGGGCTGTCGGACTCCGAGACCACCAGGTACAGTACGCCAAGATGCACCCGCTGAAAGCCTTCTTCACATTCTGGTACCGCCTTAGCAAGCTGCTTATCTTGACCCTGTTCGTCTTGCCTGGCACCATGCTGTTCGGTCTAGTCTTCATTGCAACCAAGATGATCTCCATCAAGAAGGCACAGGAAGCACTTGCTGCTTCGAATGTCAAAGTACAGGCTCGAGATGTCATGGCTACCTGGAAACTCCTCGTTGCAATGGCCGTAGCTCCCACAGTATATATGTGGTACATCGGTCTCGGTCTTTTCTGGTATTCGCGCAACAACTGCAATGGCTACCTCCCTCCAGGAATCCAAAAGCGCTACCTAGTCATTATACAAGCCATCATCTACCCAACAGTAACCTATGCCGCACTCCGCTTCGGCGAGGTCGCAATGGATATATTCAAATCGCTGGGTCCCCTGTGGAAAATGATGAACCCGTTCTCATCGACCGAACTCGTCAAAATCCAACAACGCCGCGAAAACCTCGCTCACCGCGTCAATGAACTCATCAACGAGCTCGGTCCTGAAATGTTCGACGACTTCTATAGCAAACGGATCATCCAGGACCCTTTCATCGCCGAAGAAGAAGTAGAGGCAGAAACGCCCCTTACACCGTCCCGCAAAACACGGGCCGAAGCGGATGCAGAGGCGCCTCAAAATATCGAAACATACGACTACCCCACCTCCCCAGGCACAGAAAACGAGATTCCGCGCAACGAGTCCTTCCACGACCTTGCGAACCAGGATATCTTCTCTACACGCCCGCCTACGCCGAAGAAGGGGAGGAGCAGGAACAGCAGTTCTGCAAATCTAGGCTTCCAGCTCAAGCCGTTCAGTACAATTGACGGCAATCTGGATGAGGTGAAGAAGCGGCTCAAAGACGGCGTCCGGGATCGCAGGAGCAAGCGCAGGAGTAGTGGGGCGAACAGCCTGCATGGAGACGGATTCGAAAGCGACAGGAGTAGCGAAGCGGGAGATGTCGAGGGACTAACTATGACGAAGAGGAAGGATAGGTGAACATGCGACATGTAGGGAGAACAAGTTTGCATTGAGCAGATTTGGCGGTACGCATCGGGACAGGAAAAAGAGCAAGTGCCATCTGGCTGAGCGTTATGGCGCGCTATACCAATTTTTTATTACTACGAATATCCATTCATTCTTTTCTTTCTCTTTACTATTCGATGATCCTGCCATCTTTGCCTTCGCAGCCATATTCATATCTGCTATTCAGCTCACTCCAAGCATCTCTACTTCATCCCAGGAATATAAACGAACGTCATCCAGATCTTCGGTTCTTGTCTCTCCGCGTTGAATCCCACTGCTTCCAGGAAGAAAGACAGGACTGGACAGCCAGTCTGTTGGATCAGAGTTGAAGGGAGAAAGAAGTCGTAGTGATTTTTGCAGGCTGCTCAGTACTCATGAGTGGTAACACGCGATACACGGCACTCGCTTTTGTCTCGGTCAGATGTTGCACTGAGATAAACTCGTGTAGAACTGGGTGTTGCGTGTTCTGACTACTGTTGCGTGCTCAAATACGGAGCGGGGTATCAGGCACGGAAAGTGTTGTGTATTTGTTCGCTACACTGAAACGCTGATGTACGTGAAGAAGCCGTCTAGTGCAGCTGATGTACGCGTCTGTATACCACGTGAAACGATGGCGGAGCTGCTGTCCGTGTCGAAACAAGGTTGAGTCTTTGGGGGCAGTGTTTCCTCGCTTTCATGAATTGAGGGGAACCGACTACAGTCACTTCGACTGCATCTGCTGACCTACATCGGCCCACGTAGCTCACCCTGTCAAGCGCATCTCCATTCCGGTCAACGTTGTTGTGCTCGGCGGGCTTGGAGGACCTGGCGTTGAACGCAGGAATCATTGCAGTCGGCCTATCGGACATACCGAGTCGTGCATGCATGCAATCTCATCTAGCGTATGTGGGGGACGGTGGCGAATATTCACGGGCTTCCACTCTGGGGACGGATATTCCGGATCCTCGCGCTTGTAGCCGGGTCGTCGCAGCAAAAAGTGTTGATCGTACATCGGTGTGTTCGTCGAAAGATAAGGCACGAGCACTTTCGAGCAGTGTGTGTCGCGAAAGGCGATTCGTCGAAAAGTCCTCCGTGCAATGTCTCCTGACTTGATCTTGACACATACTGACGAATCCAAGAAGCCAAGTCCAAGAGGCCAGGCCATGATACGTCGTGAGCTGTCTAGCGTATGTGGAGAAAAGGCTGACGTTGTATTGATTGTAGAGCTGGGTACAGGGAGGGCGCTCGCTAGCGTATGTGGGGTTGAGCATATCTTCAGAAAGTGGTTGGATGGCTTAACCTGACGAGGCAAAACAATCCAGATTTGATCGTCGGCTGCAAACAGCAGTCGATTGAGAGGTTTGAGCTGCCTGGCATGTCTTCCAGCGTTGTGTTCATGTGGAAGTCAATCGCAGGTCGTGACGCTTATGAGTTCTCAGCTGTTCTTGCGGTTTGCTCGCATCGAATGTAATAAAAAACAACCCCTGGAGAACTTGGTAGCTGATGCATTAATGGAGATGCATACGAGAGATCCACTGACAGCGATACTCTGTCTACAGTCTGCGCAAGGACAGAACGAGCTGCACGAGGTGTCAACTTTTGTAGTCGCCAAGACTCTTTCTAAACGTTGTGATAGCAAACCAGCAGTTATTTTCTAGATCGATGCGCATTAATGACTGCTCCGTTACTGAATCGAAATGTGCTTAGTGTAGTGTACTGCGATGAATGCCGTGATTTGACAGATCGTCAAGGATCTTAACCAATGCCACAGTTGAGCACGAAGACGCCAGAGCACCTCTCGGAGTATCTCCTAGATGTGCGAAGCCGGTCATGGCTCTCTTTGAGGCGCCCAGGCTCGGTATTTTCGAGAATTTCTATTCCGTGTGACGCGGTCGGTTCCGTACAAGAGTCTTGCAGACTGCCAATCGTGCGACATGATTCATGCCTATCAGAATAGTCGACGACTTGAGCAAGATTCGGTGTGCACGTGGTACCTGAGGATAAGAGGGCAAATGTGATTTCTGCGGGAGCCGCACAGGATTGTCGTCCAAATCCGCAGCACGCTACCAACCGTCTGCAGAAGCGGTGTCGTAACGAACGGTCCTGATTTGTCAGAGGGAGGATTGATACCTGGTTGCGGCCTAGTCCGAGGGAAGCTGCAGATACGAATCACGTGGCCCTGGATGCCGGGAGGGTTGTGCATGTACATCCACGGTTATTTAGCAAGCGGTGATGAGTCAATATTTCGTCAAGCGCCATGAGCTGATACCATGCCGGCCTTCTTCTGCATCTTCCGGTGACCTGTTCAAATTTACTGAAGTGATCTTGACGGAGATAAAGCCTCGGGGTGTCTACCGGCAGCCAATAGAAAATCTGAACAAAATTGTAGATTGCCAAGTTGGCATCCAACCTCACTCCGTAGCCAAATTCTCGATAGCCCCGTCAGAAACAGCACGAATCACTGCTGATACCGCCCCTTAGCTCCCGCAAAGGACAACTGTCGACTAGCTCTTTCTAGACCCTGAATCTGGCGCTCGGGCTCGTCCACGCTCTGGTTCCGTTCGAAGCCCACCGCGACGGGTGACGCAGTCTGTGCGCGTAGGTTGTGAAATCTGCGTCCTCGATGCAATGTGTCATCTTCGCTGCTGCCGTAGGACTGGCTGGAGAAAACGCTGATTGTGCATTGGTCTCGAGACTCTCGAGATACGGACGTGCCGCAGCTCTTGCTCGTCGACTGTCATCCGGACCGGCGGTCGAGGGTCGCTGATGGCGATCGCATGTCAGACGGTATACGGGCAAAAACATGTCCTGTGTTTTATCACTGACGTCGCGCGACCGGTTTTATGTACGTTTGGTCGTCGTTGCCAGAGAACCACCCGGAGTAGTTTAGCGCACTTTAGCTCATGGCGTGCTCGAGGTCAAGCACGCAACCGCGATCAATTTCCACTGGTCGGAATAGTCACGACAGGTAGGAATCATAGTTGCGCTCAAGCCGATCCTTCCCCACATACACCGTGCGTCAAGCAACGACTGGGGCGCCACCATTACCTATAAAGGTTTGTTCGCCCTCACCTTCACCTTGTTTGGCACACAACCAAAACCGCATTGCGTTTGCTTCAGTAGTAATCTTACTCTTCCAGCCACGCCATCACACGGTGTCTGTTCTCATTACTTGCCAGCTTCCTTACTCTCAATTTCACTATCAAATACACAAACAATCAGCGACTGAAGTTCGATCATTCGTACACAAGAATGGCACCCAGCGCCATACGACTAGAGTCTCCGCCGGCTCAAACTCATCCACTTAAGCAGTCAACGCCACAAGGAGCTGCCTCTATCGAGGCACACACTCCGGTCAACAGCCATATTTCACTCAGCTCTCGTCCCACTAACAGCAATGGCCATGCCAATGGCAGCAACGGTACACACAACGGTATTGGTCACCCCCAGCAGCAGTCTGGTCGGGGTTTCGTTTCATCACAGTCTCTTCTTGAGCAGTCAGCGAGATCAGCATCTGGAGGCCAAGCTTCGGTTGGATCTTCGAAACAGCCAAATATTCTGTACATCATGGCTGATCAGATGTCTGCGCCTCTTCTAAAAATGAACAATCCAGAATCCGTCATCAAAACGCCCAACCTTGACAAGCTTGCGGAGACTGGTGTTGTGTTCTCTAGCGCCTACTGCAATTCCCCTCTGTGTGCGCCTTCAAGGTTCACCATGTGCACAGGGCAGCTTCCATCCAAGATTGGCGGCTACGACAACGCGTCCATACTTGCGCCTGAAGTTCCTACCTATGCACACTACCTCAGAGCCGAGGGATATGAGACCGCCCTTGCTGGCAAGATGCACTTCATTGGCCCCGATCAACTCCACGGATTCGAACACAGGCAAGTCGCGTTATTTGATAGTGTTGGCTATGGCTAATCAATGCTTCAGGCTCACGACGGATATCTACCCCGCTGATCTTGGATGGTCAGTGAACTGGGATAAGCCTGAGGAGCGACAAGAGTGGTTCCACAACATGTCTTCGGTCTTACAAGCTGGCCCTACCGTGCGAACCAACCAGCTGGACTACGACGAAGAAGTCATGTACAAGGTAAGAAAGCTCCAATAAGTAGACGTAACTTACCTGGAATACTAATGTCCATGGCAGGCTTCTCAATACCTACATGAGTATGTTCGTAAGCCATCAGAGACTCGTCGTCCTTTCGCTCTCACTGTCTCGTTAACACACCCCCACGACCCTTACGCCATGCTTCGAGAATACTGGGATCTATACGAAGATGTTGAGATTCCACTTCCCGAGTCAGAGATTCCTCAAGACGAACAGGACCCTCATTCTCAACGTATCATGAAGTGCATCGACCTCTGGAACAATCCTGTCCCCGATGAGGCGAAACTACGCGCTCGCCGTGCCTACTTCGCTGAATGCAGTTTCGTCGACGATCAGGTTGGGAAGCTTATGAAAATCCTCAAGAACTCTTTTCTTGACCAGGACACGATCATTGTGTTCTCAGGCGATCATGGCGACATGCTCGGCGACCGTGGTCTTTGGTACAAGATGTCATGGTTCGAGAACAGCGCGCGCGTGCCAATGATCATCAACTACCCCTCCAAATTCGAGCCGAAGCGTGTGACGGAGTCGGTGTCTACCATGGATCTCCTTCCAACCTTCGTAGACCTTGCAGGAGGAGATGCGTCAGCCATTCTACCCATCGACGGTGTCAGCCTTCACGACTATCTTGTTTCAGACAAGCCTGGCAAGGACGAGGTCTTTGGTGAATACATGGGCGAGGGTACTGTCACCCCTACCTACATGATCCGTCGTCACCAATGGAAGTACACCTGCTCCCTGATCGACCCGCCGCAGTTGTTCGATCTGGTCAATGATCCCAAAGAGCTCAACAACCTTGCCTTCTCGGACAAGCCTCAGCATCAAGAGGTGCTTCAACAGTTTGATGCCGAAGCCCGTGCTAAGTGGGACTTCGCGCAGATTCACAAGGACGCGCTGAAGAGCCAACGCCAGCGCCGGACGTGCTGGAAGGCCTTGCAGCTTGGTCGCAGGGAACACTGGGATTACGAGCCACCTGCGGCTGGCAGAGACAGGTTCATCCGCTCTCACATCCCACTGGACGATCTTGAACTTCGGGCTAGGTTCCCTGTTGTCGACCAGTATGGTCGCGAGGAATCGGCTACCGCGTCACATCACGGTCTTGCTGGCGCCTGTGGCGAGTAGGTCAAGTACGTTGAGATTTTTTGTTTCCTTCTGTTCCCTTGTTCGTGTCTCCTTCACAGCCTCCAAGCGGATTATACGTGATGAATTTACGACTTCAACGGCGTTTAGATTCAGAGATATACCAGGCCAGCACGCGATGCATTGTCACGCTGATTTCAGCGTATGAGCTAAGCATTCAATGATGCAAATGAGTGCGCATGTAAAATAGCCAGTAGCAGAAATGATCTTCTGTGACGAGTTGATGATTAGTCAAAGTGCCCATGTCTTGTGTTGAGTAATGCGTATTGTGAGTTCGGGGCTGTCATGTAAACGCGCGGTTGGGTTGACAATCGCCACGTGACTCACACGTTATCGCCGGGGCCAATCAGCCGCGGGACCATCGTCGTCACTTGATTGTGGCCATACCTGCTCCTCAACACCAGCCCTGCTTGTTTGTTGCGCTCTTGTACACTGATACACTTTGCCCTTCGTCCAACAACCTCACAACCCTTACCTCAAAGCACCATGTCTACCGCAGCCCGCCGTCGTTTGATGCGCGACTTCAAGGTACGCCACCGCAATGCACAACTAGCCTGCTAGCCTGGAACATCGAGCATACTCATGGGAAAGAGCTCATGCTGAACTGACAATCTCAGCGTATGCAGACTGATCCTCCTGCTGGCGTGTCCGCTTCTCCTATAGCCGACAACGTCATGACCTGGTACGTTCTGGCGCATCGTACCCCTCCCCCGCACGCGACATCCCCGAGTACATCCAGTACACATGCTCCTGGAGATGCGCTTCTCCAAGAACTACACCGCACTGTGGGAGAAGCCTCTTTGCTGATCGTGAAACAGGAACGCAGTGATCATAGGTCCGGCTGACACACCGTTCGAGGACGGCACCTTTCGCCTTGTCATGCACTTTGAAGAAGCCTACCCGAATAAGCCCCCGGGTGTCAAGTTCATTAGTCAGATGTTCCACCCGAACGTATACGGTACAGGCGAGCTGTGTCTGGATATCCTGCAGAATCGGTGGTCGCCGACGTACGACGTTGCGGCGATTTTGACGAGTATCCAGAGGTATGGCACCTAGATGGGCGCCTGGCTTCGGCGAAGCAGAACGAAGCTAATGACTTGTAGTCTGTTGAACGACCCGAACACGTCGTCGCCGGCAAACGTAGAAGCGTCGAACCTGTACAAGGAGAACCGGAAAGAGTACACAAAGCGCGTACGGGAAACGGTCGAGAAGAGCTGGGAGGACTGATCAAGTGCCGATCGAGGAGCAATATGTTAGCATGATATGGCATGGACTAGGAGTTACAAGGCACCTTTAGGCCGACCCGTACTAGTTGTATTGTATTCGGAGTTCGCAGGCGTATCCGCATGGTGCTGTTACAGCGAGGCGTTTTGGACTATGGCAGATTGTGTTTGTAGCAGACTCTGCAATGAATAGATCTGCAATCTCATCTGCAATCTCATCTGCAATCTCATCTGTAATCTCACCTGCTGTAGCATAATGCGCCGTTGCCGGTCTTGAGCGCGACAACTAGTCGCAGGGTGTAATGACAGGTGGGTAAGATGTCGAAGCTCAACGCAGGGTTCTTAGGATTGTGGCCACCGCATCGCAAGTAAGCATCACAAGATCACAAGCATCTTTGCCAAACTGGATGAGGCTGCGGCACGCCGTTGGTCGGCGCGGGGGGAAGGCGCGCTAGCGCAGGTCGTCCATCAACAAGCCGAAGCCTACACCTCGATCGGACCCTGGCAGCCCAGCAACGACGCCGGTCACGCACTCCTTTCCTGCTCTCCCGCCCAAGCATTTGCTGGTCTCCTCCCCCCGGGGTGTACTAGGTCGCACTACCCGCTGACTCCAGGTTGCCTTGTCTTGGCGTTGCCTGGGACGCTTTGATTTGTTTTCCCCTAAACGGCAGCGGGGCCCTTAATCACCTTCTCGC
This sequence comes from Ascochyta rabiei, assembly GCF_004011695.2. Taxonomy (NCBI): domain Eukaryota; kingdom Fungi; phylum Ascomycota; class Dothideomycetes; order Pleosporales; family Didymellaceae; genus Ascochyta; species Ascochyta rabiei. Next base: position 629,571 of record NC_082413.1, read on the forward strand.
ACGCGCCAGATCCCCGCGAGACGTGACGGTACCACAACAGCACCCCCCCACTGGGCCTGCAGCGACTTCCTCAGCCTCATACCGAGAGGCGCAGGTAAAGTGAGGCCGTGGGGCCGAGACACTGCAACGTCTCGCAATCATGTCGTGAGTTCCTCTCGAGAATGCGGTGAGCGTTCAGACACAAGACTAATCTGGCACGGCAGGGGCTCCAACACCATCAAAGGTACGGTGCAACACAGAGACCGTGTACGGAAGGATATGCAGGTTACTGACTGTGGGACAATGCAGTGGTGGCGCGTTTCCGTCCGCAGAACAAGATCGAGATAGCCAGTGGTGGTGAGCCCATTGTTGACTTCAAGTCGGACGACACATGCTCGATTCAAGTATGTTCCAGCTTCAACGAGGCAAACCCACACAATCACAGAGAGCTGGCTGACAGGACGTGTGCAGTCGAAAGAGGCCTCTGGGGCCTTCACCTTCGATCGAGTCTTCGACATGAGCTCGCGCCAGGTTGACGTGTTCGACTATTCTATTCGGCCGACCGTCGACGACATTCTCAATGGGTACAACGGCACAGTCTTCGCCTACGGCCAGACGGGTGCGGGCAAGTCATATACCATGATGGGAAGCGATATTGACGACGACGTCGGCAAGGGTGTCATTCCGCGTATCGTCGAACAGATCTTTGCAAGCATCCTAGCATCTCCCGGCAACATCGAATACACCGTCCGGGTGAGCTACATGGAGATTTATATGGAGCGCATTCGAGATCTGCTCATGCCACAGAACGACAATTTGGCTGTGCACGAGGAGAAAAACAGGGGTGTATACGTCAAGGGCTTGCTGGAAGTTTATGTCTCGAGTGTAGATGAGGTCTATGAGGTCCTGCGAAGAGGTGGACAATCAAGAGCGGTCTCAGCCACGAACATGAATGCAGAGTCATCGCGTTCCCATTCGATCCTCGTCGTTACAGTTACTCAGAAGAACGTCGAAACAGGGTCGATGAAGAGCGGACAGCTTTTCTTGGTCGATCTGGCTGGTTCCGAGAAGGTTGGCAAGACGGGTGCTAGTGGTCAGACACTGGAGGAGGCAAAGAAGATCAACAAGAGTCTGAGTGCGCTGGGCATGGTCATCAACTCCTTGACCGACTCAAAAGCCTCTCACGTTCCCTACCGAGACTCGAAACTTACCCGTATCCTGCAAGAATCGCTGGGAGGTAACTCCAGGACGACCCTGATCATCAACTGCTCGCCGAGTAGTTACAACGATGTCGAAACGCTGAGCACCCTGCGATTCGGTATGCGAGCAAAGACTATCAAGAACAAAGCCAAGGTCAACGCCGAACTCAGTCCCGCGGAGCTAAAGGCTATGCTCAAGAAGGCGCAAAGTCAAATCACGACATTTGAAACCTACATCGGCTCATTAGAAGGCGAAGTTTCTCTTTGGCGTGGCGGAGAGTCGGTGCCAAAGGAGAAATGGACACCTGCGATTGAGGGTGGTGCGTCCACTACAAACAAGAGACCGGCTTCAGCAGCTCGGGCACAAACCCCATCCCGATTTGATGCAACCAGGAATTCGGAAACGCCTTCGAGACCAGACTCACGGATGGATCTTGACCGCGCAGGCACACCCAGCATACCTTTGGATAAAGACGAGAAAGACGAGTTCTTAAGGAGAGAGAACGAGCTTCAAGATCAGGTCGCAGAGAGGGAGTCGCAGCTTGCCAAGGCCGAAGACCAGTTGAAGACCACTAAAGACGAGCTCCAGTACTACAAGGCCAAAGACGGCGAATCGACCAAGGCCCACGAGAGGATGACGACGGAGCTCAACGACCTCAAGATGATGGTTGAGAAGATTCAGTTCGAAGGCAAAGAGGCCCATATCACTATGGACGGACTGAAGGAGGCCAACTCGGAGCTTACCATGGAGCTGGATGAAGTCAAGCAACAGCTTCTAGACGCGAAGATGAACGCCAAGGAGTCAAGTGCTGCCATAGACGAAAAGAAGAAGAAGAAGGCCGAGGCGATGGCACAGATGATGGCTGGCTTTGATCTTGGTGATGAAGTATTTAGCGACAACGAACGCAGCATCCGCAAGATCATCGAACAACTTGATCAGCTACACGAGATGAGTTCAGCTGGAGAAGCAATTGCTCCAGACTCTCTACAGGAACTCAGGGAGAAGATAGTGGAAACCCAAGGCATTGTTCGACAGGCGGAGCTCTCGCTTACAGCACGCAACGAAGAAGACAACGTCCACAACAAGCGACGCGAAGCCCTCGAAGCACGAACTGCGACACTGCAACGTTCGTACGAGGAGCTTCTCGAGAGCAACCTGTCCGAGGCAGACACCGAAGAGCTCAAGGCCCGTCTCGCAGATGCTTACGCTGCTCGACAAGATGGCAACGTAGAGCTCGTTGACGATCTGAAAGCAGATCTGGCTCGGAGAGTGGAGGAGAATCAGAAATTCAAGAACGAGATCGAGGGCCTGCAGCAACGTATCAAGAGCGGCGCGATCGCCAACGGTGTCGCAAACGGCATCAACGGCAAGTCTGTGCAACAACAGATCGCCGAGTTCGACAACATGAAGAAGAGCCTGATGCGTGACCTGCAGAACAGGTGTGAGCGGGTAAGTATTATCAGCGCCACGATACTCTCTTTCCTGTTCGTGTGAAGGTATGCTGACCCCTCACCCTACAGGTCGTTGAGTTGGAGATCTCCCTTGACGAGACACGAGAACAGTACAACAACGTACTTCGCACGTCCAACAATCGCGCACAGCAGAAGAAGATGATGTTCCTCGAGCGCAACCTGGAGCAGCTCACTGTTGTGCAGAGGCAGCTCGTTGAGCAGAACAGCTCCCTGAAGAAGGAGGTTGCCATTGCTGAGCGCAAGCTAATTGCACGCAATGAGCGCATCCAGTCGTTGGAGAGCTTGCTGCAAGACAGCCAGGAGAAGCTGACAGCAGCAAACCACCGGTATGTCTCCCAGTTAACCTGCACGGAGCTTGAACTGATTGAACATAGCTTCGAGTCGCAACTCACAGCTGTCAAGGAGCGTCTTGAAGCTGCGAAGGCCGGCTCAACACGAGGCCTTGGTTCGCCCAGCGCCGGTGCTTCATTTGCCTTTGGCGGCGGTGTCGGCTCCAGGATCGCAAAGCCTCTTCGTGGCGGAGGCGGAGACGGACCTTCGCTCCCCATCATCGGCAACCTTCAGAAGGACGGTGAAGCCGAGCCAAAGAACAAGCGCACGAGCTGGTTCTTCAAGCAGGGGTAGAGAACCTCAGAGAAGAGAAGTTTTTTGGATACCCGGCATTGGATGGCTTTTAGTTTGGCATCGCACCTTCACGACGGCGTTCGATGTTCAGCAGCATGGGATGGTAGAAGGGTATGCGTTTTTCCGACGACCTTGAACGAACGTGAATGATATCCGATGATCGTTCCGACGTGTATGGGTTGTGAGAAATCAGCATGTCTGGCAATGATTTTCGCAATTATACCATAGATCTATATATTGTCTTGGATGCTGTGCTGGACCACGCGCTCGTCTTGATTTGTTTACGTACTGCATGCGTGCGGATGTAGGAGTGCAGTACATGCCAGACGTCGAGGCTCAGGGTTCACCTCAGACCCCGCATTCCGTCTTGCAGATACGACACCTGCCAAACCTAGGTTGTAGGTCTTTGGGAGAGTTTGATTCAATCACGAAGCGGCGTTTGTGGAACGCGAGATGGGACACCCCACGTTGTTCGGCTGATTGGTACTCGGCCGAGCGACGCTAGCCGCCGTTGATGGCGCACGTCTCAACGACTTTCACATGCTCACGATGACCGCGATCCTTCACATGGCAGGGGAAGCGGAGGCTCAGCAAGATATTTCCGTCATGCGGGTGGCAGATACGATCTTTTGTCCGAAGGACCCTTGATCACCATGTGTTTCCTCCCTCTTTCCACTCCATGCCCGCTTGCGGTTCTTCAAGCCGGTGTAAGATAGCAACCCTGCAACCCTGCAATCGAAGCTCGATAGATAAGCAAGGCGGCATGCAGAGACACGACCATACGAGCGCCCTTGGGGTGGACTCAGACGCAGCCATACTCGCGGACACCACGCAGCTTGGAAGCTTTCGAACCAGCATGATCTACCAGGTCCTACCTGCTATGGTATCGAGCCATCTTCCTACGATACCCTCCATACGGCGGTCGATAAGCGAAATTCGTGACCGAAGGCTGCATAGCAAAGCGAACTCGATCACGGAGATATTGCTGCCTGGCACTCCACCGCCCGGCTACACATCACGAGCCAGTAGTGGTAGCGCAACACCGAACAGGCGGTCTCCTATCGCTGGCGAGGCGGAACTCGACTTCCCAGACGATGTGTCTGAGAGGCCAGGCAGCTCGAATAGCTCGGCTCCTCCGCTGTTCTCTGCGTATGAGAGCAGGACGGGTATCCATTGGAAGTACGCTGGCCAAGGTGCGCATCGGCTTGTCGTTCTAAACGGCATGACCACACGCTGACCAGATTCAGGCGTCAATCTGATGACTCTGGCACACCGAGAGTCCAGTATACCCACCTACGGTATCGACGAGACGTCTCCTGTTCTCACGCGACAACTGTACCTGCACAGCATGACGTACCTGCTCCGTGGCCTTCCGTCAGATCTTACACCAGAGGAGCTGCTGAGCTTGCAAGCAGCCGCACCGCAAGAGTTGATTGAGTTGCAGGCGAACCCAAACCACCATGCTCTCATGCCTCGTCCGCAGCAAAGCCAGGTCCAGCGTGACGTACCGCCGCAAGAACCATCTGTGCTGCAGCGCATAACGGCCACACTTGTTCTGCAAGCCTTCCTTCTCATGCAGTTGCTCGTACCGTACATTAAGATACTCCTCTCACACGCATATCAGTTCGAGCGCGAACACCACCTCACCAAGAGGCTTGTCAACGGCAGCATCAGTACCGTGGACGAAGTGGGCAGGAGAAGCCTGCGGCTCTCGCAGACGATCTGCCAGATGAATGATGGGAAGGTAGGGCAGGCCATCAATGAGATGACGATCTGGTGGGTGCGAGGCGTGACGGGCGGATTGCAACAGGGCTTTGAGGAGGGACTCAGCCGGCAGCGGAGAGTTGGTGAGGTGGGCAAGATGCAGCAGATGGAGTGATGTAGTGGTGGTGGTGCATTTACATGGCGTTGTGATGGCTGAAGGCATTCAGGTGGCTGTGAAGATCAGACCAGCATTTGCATAGACCTCGTAGATAATGTTGCATTGACTCTGAGGACGGCCTTGCATTGACTCTGAAGATGGACTTGCATTGACTCTGAAGACGAACGAGATGGCGCGGCGTTGAAGTGCGTGGGAGGAGGCGTAGACTAGGCGGTTTTCTAGCGCGTTGCGACCCCTAACGCGACTGGACTGACTGGCTGGTCCAAGCGCAAAAAGTCGAGGGCGAAAGTTTGCTCTGGCACCATCGCTGCTCTCCCATCGACATTCGCCCTTTGACATTGAGGCGCCTTTCTTTCAGACGCCCTCATTCGCTCTAGTATACCAACCCTCTGTTCTGCGATACCCCTCGAGCCTTGACAACCCCGCGGTGAACCTCCGCAACCACTTTGTCCATCATGTTTGGCGCATTCAGAAGATGTCCGGCGACACTGTCGAGGAGCCTCTCCAAGGCCGCAGTCGCGTCCAACGTGCTCCGCACACCCCTCACACGCACATCGGCCGTCCTGAGGACACCGTCGTCGCGCATCGCCAGCGCCTCGGTCGCCGGCTTCCACCACAGCGCGAGGTGGCAACAGATTGCGCAGGACGTCGAGGCAGAGCAGGCCGTTGCTGAGCATGGGCCGGCCACGACCTTTGCAGAGCTGGCCACGCGCGGCCTGGTGCACCCCAACCTCATCAACACCATCACCAGGCAGATGAAGATCGAGACCATGACCGACGTCCAGCAGCGGACCATCAACGAGGCCCTCAGCGGCGTCGACATGTAAGCCAGCATTCACTCCAGGGACAGCGTGCAGCTGACTGACCTGCCCACAGTATTGCACAGGCAAAGACAGGTACCGGCAAAACCCTCGGCTTCCTTGTCCCCGTCATCCAGCGCATCATCACAGCCGACCCCAAGCTCGGCGAGAAGACCCGCGGCTACAAGCGCGCAAAGGCCGACGACATCAGGGCCATCATCATCTCCCCCACCCGTGAGCTCGCCGAGCAGATTGCTGTCGAGGCCAAGAAGGTCACCCAGAACACAGGCCTCGTCGTCCAGACGGCCGTCGGTGGCACCATGAAGCGTCAGATGCTCCAGAAGACCCAGCGTGAGGGCTGCCACCTGCTCATCGGCACGCCTGGACGTCTGTTCGATATCCTCTCGGACCCCTACTCGGGCGTCAAGGCGCCCAACCTCAACGCCCTGGTCATGGACGAGGCCGATCGCCTGATGGACGACGGCTTCACCAAGGAGATCGACGAGATCAAGCAGCACCTCCCCGACCCCGAGGTCGTCGAGCGCCAGAACCTCATGTTCTCTGCCACCGTCGCCCGCGATGTCGTCGACCTGGTCCGCCGCACCCTCCGTCCCGGCTTCCACTTCGCCAAGTGCGTCAACGAAGAGGAGGAGCCCACACACGCCCGTGTCCCCCAGAAGCAGGTCATGGTTGCCGGATTCGAGAACATTATGCCCTCCCTCTACGAGCTCGTCCTCAAGAAGCAGCAGAGCGCCATGGCCGGCGAGTCCAACCCTTTCAAGGCCATCATCTACTTCAACTCCACCGCTGAAGTCACCCTCGCCGCCTCCGTCTTCTACAAGCTTGGCGGCGGTTTCAAGCGCAACTCGGCCCTCTCCGGCCTCCGCAGCTTCGAGATCCACGCAAAGCTCTCCCAGGCTCAGCGCACCCGCGCCTCCGAAGACTTCCGCGCGTGCAAGTCTGGCCTCCTCTTCTCCTCCGACGTCACAGCACGGTAAGTTTGAAATCTCGTCTTGTTTTTGAAGCCATAAGCACTACATTTTCGTTCTTCTCATTTTTCTCTTTTTCTTTTTGGTGGTCGAGGGTGCCTTATCGCCTGGACTTTCCTTTGTTTTTCTTTTTTCATCATTTACGTCGATATTCTACATCGCCAACTTCTGACCTCTTTCCAACTTCTTCAATGGTCTCTCAACTCTTGAATTTATCAACTACATCGACATTTTGCTAACATAACACCATTTAAAGAGGAATGGATTTCCCCAACGTCACTCACGTCATCCAGATTGGTCTTCCCCGCGACCGCGAGTCGTACATTCACCGTCTCGGCCGCACTGGTCGCGCGGGCAAGGAGGGTGAAGGCTGGATCGTCCTCACACCCTTTGAGAAGGGCGAGATCCGCCGCCGTCTCCGCGGCCTGCCTCTCGTCGACGCTACCGCTGACCTCGAGACGGCAGAGATCGACATGAGCCAACCGGCAGAGGTTCCTGAGAACGTGGGCAGGATCCTTCAGGAAATCACCGATGCGCACAAGAAGGTCTACCCGGACCAGCTTGATGCTGCGTTCCGCGGCCTGTTCGGTAGCTTCCAGTGGTACGGCGACAAGCAGGGTCTGCTCGAGGGCGCCAACAGGCTTGCCGAGTTCGGCTGGGGCATGCCTACTCCCCCTCAGCCTCCTTCTAGCCTGTTCGCTGGCGGCAGGCGAGGTGGCGGCGGTGGTCGCAGCCGTGGCGGCTTCGGCGGAGGCCGTGGTGGTGACCGTGGCGGCGACCGTGGCGGCTACCGCCAGGACCGCGGCGGCGCTGACGCATTCAGCGGTGGCCGCTCTGGCGGATTCGGCGGCGACAGGCGAGGCGGTGATCGCGGCGGCTTTGGCGGAGACCGTGGTGGTGACCGTGGAGGCGACCGAAGAGGCGGCGACCGTGGCTTTGGCGGCCGTGGCGGCCGTGACGGCGGCTTTGGCGGCGAACGACGCGCTCCTCGTCAGGAGTACTCTGACTTTTAGACCGCCAACCTCCAACCTCGTTTTCGTCTGAAACCCGAAGTCTAAGGCTGGACTGAAGTCTTATGACTGACGGCAGAAGACAGACGGTAAGAAGCTAAACGGCCGCGACCCTTTGTACACTACTACTTCGCTTCACGTCAGAGCGTCACGCACTTCCTTCACTGTACCATATGTATACCCACAATCTGTCTCGATAAGCAACAGAAAGAAAGCACCAACGAAGAGAGCCGGAGAAAGTCAAAGAGAAAAGCCAGACGGGTGTTGCTCTGCTCGACTGGATGGATGGGATGGGATGGGACGGGATAGCATTGGGCGGCGTTTAATACCGGCATTTTACCCCGGGAGAGCAGGAAAAGCCTTTTTCTTGTTCTTCTTCTTGTTCTTCTTCTTCTTTAACACTGGAATAGGCGGGCGGGCGAAACGGCACATCTCCATTCTTGATTTGGAGTCTATCTAGAGAAAGAGAGCGAGAGCGAGAGAGAGAGAAAGAGGGATGTAAAGAGATACTGATGTAATGTACGATGACTACGTGATTTGTAAATACAGATTCCCCTCCCGGCAGTAACCACCGTGCTGTTCCAAAGTCGATGTCGTGTGCACGGTACAGTACGATCTTGCTATATTGTGACTCGCACGCAACGTGATTCTACATTTTGCCTCTTTGGTATTCCGCTGCTGAGAGTCGGCTTCGTACTCGCTTGTCCCGGAGTACACGTAGCTATCCGAACTTCGAGAAAGTGTGTGTGTGTGTGTGTGGGGGGGGGGGGGGGGGGGGGGCGGATCCCTGTGACGCTGGGGTCGAAGTTCCCTTCCATGAATGCTCACGCTGAGAAGATACATATGCTCCCGGTTGAGCGTCGCCATGGGGCTAGTAGGCTTCTTTCCAACCGAAGTGGTATGAGGTATATAACATGCAGGAGTATGAACGCCAGAGATGCAAAGAAAGACTGCAGGAGCCAAGAACATTGAGGACAAAAGTAATCAAGCTCGAAAGACGGTGTTGGAAGATTGAAAGCGGGTGACCGTTTACCTACGAGTAGACAACAGCGGGTTATGTATATGGGTAGGTGTTGGTTTGCTGCTCTTTCAACAATCATCAGCAAACTCTCGCTCGTAAGATATGTCAGCACGATCTTGCCCTCATCTGGAGAGAGTATCGACCTAGTCCAACGGTAGTCGCTGACAGGATTCTTGCCCCAAAGCTATATTGACAGTAGTTAGGTGGAAAATCGATCGATTTAGACGTCAGAAGACGCGCTATTGGAGATACACAGAGCAACCCAAAACGGTAACAGCCACCCGTGGAAGCCACCTCTCAACAAGCTAAGCAGCCGCTCAACCTTGATCGCACCGAGAGCCGATGAGGTTGAAAATGAAACATGGCCCTCTGTCAGCCCAATGTTCTGTTAAAACCTTGTTGACTAGCCAAACCAATTCCGCATGGATACGGGCGTTTTTTAGAGCATTTTCGTTGTCAGCGATTTGCCAGTGTTTGCCGTCTAATCTGTGGCTGATCATATCACTACAAAAACCACTTGTGCAAGCATTAAAACTACTCGTTCGAGGTAGACCTTTGGTGTTCTTAACTCCTCTCCACTCCGAGTATCCAAGCCGCTACAACGACGCTGAAGACTTGCAGCAGATCGTTCTCAGTAGTGAAGACGATATCTGCCCAAGCGGCCTGCAGTCCGGCTGCGGTCTCTCTTGGCTTGACGTCGCGACATCCCATTCCGTTCGTATATGTTGTTTCGCGCACGCTCCCGACTTCCCTTGTAAGATGTCGGTCGGTCTGGGAATGTGTCGGGGTCCGGGGAAAGGCTACAGCGCTTGTGGGCTGAAAGGGTCAGTACGCTAATTCAGACGAAGAGCTGGTGGAAGGGAAAGGGGGCTTTACCGGGAGGCACATCTCGGCGACCCTTGGAGATTCTGGCATCGAGTACTCTGTCACTTCGACGAGGAGCGCTCTGGCATGCAGCTTCTGTCTTCATCTCGTCGAAAGGGGCTTGCCGAGACGCGAAGTCGAAAGCAGGGTTGCGCTTTGGCGGGTATTTGGGCGACCGCTGAGCTTCCTCTGGAATCATCCGAATCTCTTCCGGGCCTGTGGTCTTATCATAGCACTCCTTGTGTAACGAGATTGCGCGATCGTCATGTAGGCTCGGACGGTCGCCTTCCGTAATCTCGATGCTTGGTCGTGTAACGTCCTGTAGAAAGCCAACGCCAGCTACATATTGGTGTGGGGCAATAGGCTTGTAAAAATTGCCATCTTCGTCTTGTGCGTAGACACCGTCGCGCATGAGCTCGAACTCGCACTTCTGTTCGTATCTGTTGATCGCCCTCTGGATACGCTCGCACAATAGCTTCAGGAAGTTTGCGTCCCGCTTGACCTGCTGCATCATCTTCTTGTCCTGATCTCCCTGCTGAGCAATGACGCGCTGCCAATGCCTCAAAGCGAAGATGTCGCTGTGTAAGCGCTTGCCCACGTCTCGGATTGTAGCGATATCCTCGGACAACCAGCGCTGTCCGCCTTCAGCATCGCGCTCATAGTTCATAACCATGTCGTAGTCGTGTGCTGTGCGTCTCATGAGGTCATCCATGGATGGATGCCAGATCTGAGGTAGTCGCTCCTCCTCAAGCTCACCATGCTGCTGTAAATTTACATTCGGTGACGCGACCTTTGTGTTTTGCGGACGGCGTGACACGACAGGAATCAGGTTTGGGTTTTTGAAAGCTTGACGAGGCGGCTCGGACGTGCCATGGGTAACAGGTACGAGGCGCGAGTCATATAGCAGCGGCTGTGAGAGGCTAAGATGAGATGCTCGCGCTGTCATGCGAGATGGCGCGATCGACTCAGACTGCACAGACGATTGTTGGAGACCTCGGTGTGGTAGCGGACCGTCTGAAGGGCGCCATGAATTGTGGCGGTGTGGCTCTTGTTCGATATGCTCGCGCGCCATGAGGATGATTGGCGCAGATGTACAGATGTTGAGAAGGGTGTGCAAGGATAGAGGGAACAGAGAGCATGGTTGGGTTGGAGTTGCGGTGAAAGCGACTCATCTTATCTACGGACGTGAAGTGAAGTGAAGTGAAGTAGAAGCAATGAGAGAGCAAACGAGGTGTGGATCCTTCTGGAGGTCTGTCAGGTTTCAAGAGACGTGCAAGAGAAGAAGGTCAGGGTGCAGCAAGATATGAGGTGGGTTGCGTGTGGTTGCGTGTGGTCGTGTGTGGTCGTGGTGTGTGGTGGTGTGTGGTGGTGTGTGGTGGTGTGTGGTGGTGTGTGGTGGTGTGTGGTCGTGATGTGTGGTCGTGGTGTGTGGTCCTGGCGTGTGGTCCTGGGCGGCCCTGTCCTGCCGTAAGCAGAGCATTGCGATGCAATGCAGACAGAGTCGGCCCAAGCACGGCCTGGCTCATTGTTGGTGTTGTTGTTTACGGCGAGGTAGGCGAGGGGTTGTCCTGGAAGCCGCGATCGTGCACGGCCAGGCCCAGCGCGAACGGGTCCAGTTCTCTCTCGAGTGATGCCAGCCACAACAACACACACTCGTGCCGGCGCAATCACGGCAGACGGTGTCTCGCAACGCGCCCTCGTTCGCTCCATTGCGCCCTGCTAACACTGCAGCCGACCGCCGACCGCCGACCGCCGCAGCACACGCCCGCCGGCAATGGACGCATCGCGCTGCTGAAGAACCCCTCGACGTGCCCTGTTCCGTCGCGTCGTGAACGCCGTGAGCGCCGTGGGCTTGCCAAACTCAGACAGTCCCGCCCCACCCGTCCACCTCGCTACCACCACCACCACTCACGCGCCCAACCACCCGCTGCGGACGACCGCGCATGGCCGCTGTCGCTGTCCCGCAGTCTCCCCGGCTCTCTGCAAACATGGCAAATCGTCGCGTGCCGCTGGCCAGTTTGCAGAATGCCACCAACTCGCCCATACGCGCCCCTGTCGTCGCCGGAAAGCGCCAACGCTCGCACGCGAGCGAGCAACGCGACATGCCCTACGGCCAGCCCCCGCAGAAGAAGCAGATGATCGAGGTCGACGATGCCGAAGCTCGCCGCCATGGCCTCGTCCGCCGCAGCGGTGCCCCTACCACGGCCTTGACTAGGAAGCTCGAGGCTGCCCGTGAGACCAAAGCACCGCCCAAGCAGCCCGAGAAGACGCAGCGAGTCACAAACGACCTCGAGACCATTCGCCAGTGGCAGCGACACTACCGCAAGCTCTTCCCGCAGTTCGTCTTCTACTTCGACAGCGTCCAGGAGCCCCAGAAGGACAAGCTCATGAGTCGAGCTCAGATCCTTGGCTCAGTACGTCCGACACGTCCTGCCACACCTTGCCCTCTGCTAACACCATGACAGCGCGAGGTCACCTTCTTCTCCCGTGAAGCTACCCATGTCATCACCACGCGTCCCATTCCTGTCGACGTCGACACCAGCTCGTCAGCCCACGCCAAGGGCACCGTCAACCCAGCCCAACTGGAAAACAAAAAGTCCGTCTTCGACGCTGCACTCTCCAAGTCCGGCCAGTCGGGCCGTGGTGACATCCTCGTCAAGGCGAAGGAGTTGGGAATGAAGATATGGTCGGTGGAGAAGCTTCAGCGTATGGTCGACACCATGTTCAGCAAAGAGACGGGAGAGGACATCCACTACACGACGCGTCATGGTACCGTCGCTGGACAGAAAGCCCGTCAGGCTGATTTGCAAAGGTTGCTGCAGAACGAGAAGTTGGATCGAGATTATGTCATCGGTGCTCAGGATATGGTCCAGCTCCGTGGCTACCACGTCTATGTGCACGACATGGATGAAGTCACACGCCCTGTCATGATCAGAGAGTACCAGAAGGTCGAGAAAGAGAAGGGCAAGTGGCCGCAGTTCCGCGCCTCAGGCAACGGCAAGTGCCCCTTTGTGGAAGATCCTCACTTTGGTCGTCGCCAACAGGAGGAGCAGGAGGAGCGACGAGCACAGAGGGCTCTAGCAGCCGCTCCGCGTACTCGTGCTGCATCAGCCATGGAAGAAAAGCGCGTCCTGGGCGAGAACAACAACTTGGCTCAGCGCGAGCCCGCCCCAGCTGCAATCAAGAAGGAAAAGCGCGAAGACGACGCGAAGCCTTTAGATCCTCCCAAGGGTCTCCCCCTTAAACGCACATCCACCGAAGGTCCCCCCATGTTCGGCAGTGCCCAAGCCAACGTACGTGCTATGCCGCGCTTCATCGGAGGAGAGCCCGTTGCCTCTGGTCTTCATCAGTCCAACGTGACTTCCGCCATCCAATCCCAGATGATATCCTCGACCGCCGCCGCACCGCGGGCCGGAAATAGCAAGGAGGTGAACCAACTGCAGCGCAAGGTTTTGGAGAAGAACAGTGTCACGTCAGCCAACAGCGGCTACTCCTCTGTCATGAACGATGTGCGCGTTCCTCTCAACCAAGACCATACTCAGCCAATGCGTGCTGCCAAGCGCAAGGCTCAGGAAAGCCTCAGCCAGGCCCATGAAATGGCCGAACAAGAGAGGCAGGCCCGCAAGATTGCTGCGCTGCGCAGACGCAAGACTGCCGAAAAGGAATTGAAACCTGGCTATTGCGAGAACTGCAGGGAGAAGTTCAACGACTTCGACGAGGTGCGCAACGTCCCTGTCTGTTACCGTACTGGAGCTAACTCATTCACAGCATTGTGTCACTCGCAAACACCGCAAATTCGCCGCGACAAACGAGAACTGGGCTGAGCTTGATGCTCTGCTTGCCCAGCTCGATCGTCAATGAGCTCTACGCACAGCATACGAATCCACGTTGCATTTACCACGGCGCTGATGCACAACTAATACCCACGCCACGGCTTCCCTTCCGACTCTGTTCACTTCGCGGCGGTCCTCCCACATGAGACCGTGTACTCTGCGACTACCTGTTTCATAGCATTTTCGCAACTTGCAGCATTTTTGAGGCGTACTTTATCTTCATCTTGGTGGGTTGGTGGGTTTGATTCATTTTGGCGGAAACATCTTGACCATTGACACCGGTGCTGCATCCAGCTACTTGTCCATACCATTGCATGCACAAGGTCTTCCTGTGCCACCGCTTTGCCGTTCGCCTCCGATAACTGGTCGGCTGATGTGTTTGAGAAGGTGGATGTTGAGTCATGGTGGATTAGTGAATATTTTGATGGGAAACGAAGAAACATGGCCATCGGCGCAAGCAAATGCTACTGCAGGCCCAAATATGTATCATTATCGGATTTGATATCTAGAACTGTATCGAATGCGATGAAACATATCGTTCATAGAAAACCTTCCGTTTGAAGAGTAATGTGGTTGGCATGGCGGGGTCTGATTGGTCAGTTACGCGTTTACACCGACTTGACTTCTTCTTCCACCAGTCGTGCGCTCAACATCTACAACAACCTGCGGAGTTCACCACTTCTACCATTCGAACTTCGGACACTCCCATATCCTGTCTTCAACTTTGAGCTCGTTGTTGCAAGCAAGTTCTCGTCGGCCGCTTTGTACCCCGCCACTTTCAGGCCGCTGCCCTCATGTCTCAGTCGCCAGCAGAAAGAGCGATAGAGGAGGATGACAAGACTGAAGCGCCACTGACCATGGCAGCATCCGTTGTTCTAACTAACCTACCCCGTGATGCATCGAAGGCCCTTGAGACTGCGGGAAACCTGAGCATAGGAAAGAGTAAGTATCCATTACATCTCGCCTTACTCAGTCTAACGCTACTGCAGTCACCGTACGCCTTCAGCCAGTGGGGTCAGCACCACACTTGAACCAACGTGTCTTCAAACTGTCAACCAACCAGCGCTTCGAGACTATTGTCCGGTTCCTACGGAAACGACTAGGCGTGAAGGAGCATGAAAGCGTGTTCTGTTACGTCGGCAATGTCTTTTCGCCAGCGCTAGATGAAGGTGTGGGGAATCTCTGGACGGTGAGCCATCAACACGTCTATCTTGAGAAGCACGAGGTGCTGATACCGATTGCAGTGTTTCAAACAGAACGAGGAGCTCGTTGTAGGTTATGCAATGTCTCCAGCTTTTGGATGACACCTGATTCGTTTACTTCCGCAATGCTTAGTACCCAATCCTACATCGAATGCCAACGGCGCTGTTCCTTCCCTGACAAACATGAAGCACAAAAGAAACGCAATTTGCTACTGACGCAGCGAGGGTATGAGAAATGCAGCACGCCAACTACTAACGCAAACCAATCACTTCTCAGGCTTCCGACTCGCCTCGTTGCTCGACAGCTTTTTCGAAAGCATCAAGCACTTCTTTTGACACCGGGTACGTATGTTCCGGTGCAGGGTATGCTCGACTCTTTACTTCCGCTCTGTACTGCTCAATAGCCTTGAGGGACTCGTCCCAGACGTTGCCGAACTTCTTGACAAACTTTGGCAAGAAACGACCAGGTGGAAAGTTGCCTAGCATGTCGACTTGAACGAGTACCTGTCCTGAACAACCATTACCAGCACCGATGCCAATGGTGGGGACGCTGAGCTTCTTCGTAACCAGTTCAGCAACCTCTGCTGGTACGGCTTCGACAACCATAGCGAAGGCGCCAGCGTCCTGGACTGCAAGTGCATCCTCGAGCAGCTTGACGGCGGAGGCAGTGCTTTTGCCCTGCACACGGAAACCGCCAAGTGCATTCTGTCTTTGAGGAGTGAGGCCAACATGGGCGAGCACAGGGATACCAGCTCCAGTGATCTTGGCTATGGTTGGTGCCATCTCCTTTCCACCCTCGAGCTTGACGCCCTTGACACGACCCTCTTTGATCACTCGGATGGCGGAAGCCAGGGCTTGCTCAGGAGAGATCTCATAGCTGCCCATTGGTAAGTCTCCCACCTTTGTCATGTCAGTACGCTAATGGGATTCACAGACAGCAGTGTTACGCACCGTAAAAGCACCCTTGGTTGCACGCGACACTGATTTGCAGTGCAAGATCATCTCGTCCAGCAACACCTCACTTGTGTCATCCATACCCATGGCGACCATAGCCAGACTGTCTCCCACAAGAACAATGTCCATGCCGGCATGGTCGGCAACGTGAGCACTGGGAAAGTCATGCGCAGTGAGGACGGTGATTGGCTCCTTCTTACGATACAGGCTCTGGATGGTGTTGATGGTGACAGGCTTCCGTGCGGTAGCGAGGGCTGCACCCAGGGGTGAATGTGAGCTCCATCGGACATTGACATTGAATATCAGTCTTTGCAACGCCAGTATCGGAGGTGAGTATGATTTGGGCCGACATGTCTGTGACGCTATCCGAAGGGTGTTCATCGTGGCACGCGACACTGTCAAGGGCTGTTGTTTAGGTTTGGATTTTTTTAGGTGGGGTTGTTAGACTGGTGCGGGTGAGTCTTGGGCAAGCATTGTTCAGGGGCCAACTGAAGTCTTATATATGGCCGTGGTGTGGTGTACACATATCTTCGCTGAAGTCTCTCTCACGATGCGAGCTCGGACGTTTTTGTCGGTCCAGCCAAGGGGTCTTCCTCTTTGTTGGGCTGGGGCATCGATGCTGCGACTTCCCAGCTCGAGTCATCTAGCTCTGCAGCAACGCTACAATCGCCATCGGCTCTTTATCGAAACGTGCTTGTACCGCCTCGCCGTGATCTGGGGTACCGCCTTGATGAAGCTGTCCGCCGATCCGAGGCCCTGGTCTCAAGCCGAGGCCTCGGAAGAGCTGCGGCGATGCGGCTCTGCGATTGGACTCTACTGGAACACACAGAGCTCTGCATCTCACAGAGTGCACCCCCAGGGTCCTCTCTACCTAGTAGGAGCTTGTGGTTGCTGGCTGGCTTACATTTGTTTTCTAATGCCATATACGCAATACCAACAGGGCCAGACAGAGTTTCGCAAAAGGCAATGTGCTTTGGATGCACCAGCGTTGCTAGTACAGTGTGAAACCTTGATACGTGTGCTGCGATGCGCTCTTAAGCGTAAAAACAGCTCTAACTGTAATGTCGGGGTTTCCTGTTTGCACATTCAAGGTAAACAGGATGCATGGCAGGACCGTGGCGCTTCTCGGCGAGAACTTGCCGGACGTGTGCAAGCGCGATACAGGTGCTCGTGACGACTGCAGCTCACGCAAGCACTCCTCCTGATCTTGTACCTTGACTCTTGCGCCGTTTCGGCTCGAACAACGACGTCTGCTTGCCCGCACAAATCTCGGACCCCTCTTCGACGTCACCTGAACTCTCCTGCCAGCAAAGCACCGACGTAGCACCTCTTGACCCCTCCCAGCGACGCCCACTATCGATAGCCCCGCGAGCACCTCACAGCTCACCACGACCTGCCACTCCGCCGACCGAACGACCGAACCCTGCGCATTCGGACGTTCGAGTTCTAGCGACAAAAGCAAGTTCCTCGCAAAGGTCACGCATAGAAGACTGTGGTCATCATGAGTTCTCCAAAGAGGCGCATCGAGACCGATGTACGTCAACAGCCATGCACAGCGCGTCAAGATAAGAGCAAGAGCTAATAGGCCTTTTTCTTGCGGATGCAGGTCATGAAGTACGCTTCTTACAACTCTCAGCTATGGACAGAGTACTAATGAAGATGTAGGATGTACGTTTCATGCCGACCGCGACTACCCGAAGGCTCAGCGACTGATGCATGGCAGGCTTATGAGCGACTATGAGGTCACACTGGTCAACGACAACAGTACATCCCTCCTCTCCCGTCCTGTTTAGCACTGCTGACAATGTGGAAGTGTTCGTTTCCTCTCGAATACGGTCGACGCCACACCGCGATACCACTGACACAGCGCAGGCAAGAGTTCTACGTCAGGTTCAAGGGGCCTGAGGACAGTACGTCAGCCTCTCACAAATATGCGAATCTCAACTGACTGTACAGCACCCTTCCATGGCGGACTCTGGAAAATCCACGTCGAGCTACCCGACCAGTACCCTTACAAAAGCCCTAGCATTGGCTTCGTGAACCGCATCTTCCACCCAAACATCGATGAACTGTGAGCGACACACTCTGTTCTCTCAGGCGTAGCCTCGTCTTGGCAAACTTGGTATAGCTGCTGACCGGCATACAGGTCCGGCTCAGTCTGTCTCGACGTCATCAACCAGACGTGGTCGCCCATGTACGATATGATCAACATCTTTGAGGTCTTCATCCCCCAGCTGCTTGCATACCCCAACCCCACCGATCCTCTCAATGGCGAAGCGGCCGCGCTCCTCATGCGAGAACCGAAGAGTTACGATGCGAAAGTCAAGGGTAGGTCAAAGCGCGGCTCCAGGCCCGAGACGATGGGGCTGACCAGTGTTGTAGAATATGTTCAGAAGTACGCTTCCAAAGACATTTCCGAAGACTCCGACAAGGATGATGACGACGATGACGACATGAGCTCAGTCGGCAGCTACGAATCGGGCGACGACGAAGCAGCAGGCAACATGGACGACATCTAAGCTCGTCTTTCTTGAGCATAGTTTGCTCTCTTCCTGCTTCCATTTTTCACGACTTCGAATCATCACATATGGGCGGACGTTCAGGCGCAACCCGGCGAACACATAGGCCGCCTCTTGTCTCTTTGGTATTACTTTTCCATAGTTGAATCCTGCGTTTGCATATGTTTTTGGGTTTGATTTGCTTTACAGTAGGAGACGGATGGCAGTATAGGTTACGAGACGAATAAGGTGAGAGGCTTGATGACCCCTGAGGTTGTTCGAGAATGTGCCATATTGTTGTGTACGATTTACTCCACTCCACTCCAGCAATTGTGAATGTCGCTTTCCTTGATTTCACATCTCCATCTCCATCCCCCACAATTCTCCATGTATTACCCAAGCTTGTTTGTCGTCCTGCTAGGTCTGTGTGGCGCGCGAACAGCTGGCAGGCTGTAGTCGCCTGCCTGCATAGCACTGTTTCCCAGATGTAGGCAACCCAGGCTGGCTACCTTCTTCCGTACGTCCGCGCCAGACGGAAGTGCTCAAAAAGTCCGCACTTGAAAACGATGGCTGAAGCATGTGTTGCCAGGGGATACAGTACGGCGCAAGCATGCCAGAACGCAGCGGTTGACGCAAGGTAGCGTGCACGTAGTTGTAACCTCCTGGTATCTGCTCTCATCGCCTCAGAAGAGGTGGCACCACGATGGAACAATAAATATGAGCGCCGGGCGCTCAGAACATGTGGGGTTTCTTTGCACGCTACACCCACCGTACATCAACTTTACCAGCAGCAGCATTGGTTCTCCAGCTCTACAGTCGACTATCCACTGGAGGCCTGTTAGTCGGATTCCTTTTTCTGTCTCCGGGGTGTCTCAATTTGGATTTGGGTCTCTTTGTAGGCAGTGAAGTCACATTCGGGACCAATCAAGCCTTCACCTCGACTGACATTCACCGTGAAAGGATAGGTAACCTTATCGCCCGAACTTCTGCCGTCAGTCCCTGGTTGTATATAAACAATCGTCGCCCGCTCCACGATCAACAGTGATAGCGTCCATTGCAACACTCAGCGGACCTCCACAGAACGCAATACATGCACATTTGCTGAAACAACATCAGAATATCCTCAGAACCTACAACCGTCAGCATGGCACCACAATATGGACATGGAGCTCGACGCACCGCCCATCACATTACTCACGCCCATGGTGGAGCGCCGCACCACATCTCGTCTGCCAACAGCTCTCAGCTCGGTCACCAAGATTATCGCACAGTGACCAGACGAGACAGAAATGGTGCCAGGGAGACGGAACGCAAGCGAGACCCTCAGAAACGCCGCTTAGAAGCTTCGATTCCACGCATCCCAAGTCCAAAAGTTCCAACAAACCAACCTACGCGTCTTGTTGACCGCATGACGTATGACCGCAGCGGCGAGGTCCAAGACCCTATCGGCCGTGGTAGTGGAGGCGGTCTGTCGCCTCTTTCTCAACATGAGCGTAGACTTCAAGACCGCATCACACGCGACGACGACTTCGGCTGCGATAGTGGCCTGGTGCAGTCAGCTTCCCGGCACCACGATTACCAAGGCCGTGGTATACGCAGCAATTCTGAAGATGCTGACAACGGCATGAACGTGAACAATAAAATCATCAACTCTTACGATATCTTCGCCCCCAATCCCCTTCTCACCATACCTGCAAATACACCGCGTGCAAGCTGGCAGCCGCTCAACACCAAGCCCGTCCAGTACGGCTCTATTCACCACCTTCCCTCAGATTCATATATACAATGGCCACGTCCTGTTCAGCCAGCTACAAGGCCTGAGCCAATCCGACTGCTCAACTTGTGCATATCCCATGAGCAGGCTACCAGCCCCAAAGCCACTCCTGCAACAGTACCACCTCCAACAGCTACAAGAAAGACCATCACAGAGCCTAAGCGACGGCTGAGCCCATACAAGGGGAACGACGTAGTCAAGAGGCTTGTACAGAACAGGAAGCTCCAGCTTCTGCTATCAGGCAAACCCATGCCGAAGCCGAGGAAGGCGGCTGATCGGATGGTTCTCAAGTGTGCGGGTCGGAAGGAGATTCGTTAGGCTCTGTGCGTGGATGTCGGCGTTTCCGCGCTTCCCGCCTTGTGTTGGCTGTTGGAGCGCAGCGAGCACGGGTTGAGTAGTGTGTACGGATGACTGCGTTTCCTTTGGATGGACTGATGGCTTGGCAAGGCGTTGTAGGAGAGGGGGTTGGGACAGGACGGGACCATTTGGAGTAGATGACTTTGGCATGTCAGCTTCGTTCTTACTAAGGCCAATTGAATAACAACACGCCATGAGATCCTTCGAAGTAGCCAATTTCTGTATTTCGGTTGCTGATTGTTTGGTCGATAATATCATGACGTGTCCTGAAAGTTCCCTAGGTTTCCTCCTGCACTCACGGTAGCGTCTTCGGAGCGGCTTGGTCATTAGCTATGAGTGTGGTGGTGGAGATTTTGCTGGATGGGGTTGTGTTGCTGACGGATGTGTAGGTGAGTAGGTAGGATGTCTGGTGAGAGGTGGCTGGGCTACGGGGCGGGGGGACTAGAAGTTTTGAAGTAATCGAGGGGTCTATGGAGTGCTTCGAAGAAGACCTAGTCATTAGTGCAACGGATGGATAGAGTAGTCTAGATACCTCTGAATTGAAAATTCAATTATTCTTCGACCAAGTTTTTTTGACAGGACGTCTCGTGATGTCCCTGACCAGGAAGCGAACCGTTGTAGACATCCCGTTGTAATAGATTCTGTGACTACCTATTGGAAGGGATTACGTACATTAGATCGTGGGACATGAGACAAAATTCCAACAAAAAAATTGATTAATTAATGTATCGAGGACTGTGCGGTGTAGTGCGGTCTCTGTGAGCAGCCCCTGTATGTTCGCCTCCCCTTGAGTCTTCGCGTATTCCTCGAGTTTGACCTCTTCTGGGATCCAGAAACATCCCCACGCTGGGACAGAATACATTTCAATCTAGGAAACACAGAAAACACCATGAGATTCGCCGTCTTATCAATCTGCAACAAACATTGAGCAGATCTCGTGTTCTTCATGCGGTCAGAAAATGCGTAGCTGGAGTATTCGGTTCCATATGGTCGAAGCAAAGAGGACAGGAAAGCTCGTGCATCATACCATGAATCTTTCGAGGCGTTTGTCGGTTTTATTGTTTGTGGCTGTTTGGATTAGGTTTTGCTCGTATTACAGATCGCTAGCAATTGCCTGGTCGCTTGCAAACCGTCTTCGTGTGCCTCGACCAGGGCTCGAAGTATGTGTACAAAGTCCTCAGATCGCGGCATCAACGACGTCTCGTGCAGATCTGGCCGATCATCTGCAGCTGCATCCGTGTTCAGCTGAGTCGCTGGACCGCAAGGCATCTCATCATGAACGTGCGGCACCTGCGCGTTTATGATAATGCTCTGCGGCTTTACGGGCAAACCTGAAGCAGCATCCGCTAACGACACCGCGGAAGCCAGGAGCCCAGCTACTGAATCAGCTGGGAGTGAATAGAACTGCGCCACAGACCCCCTGCCCTCAAAGTCAGACATGACATCTACTCCCTCTGAGTTTGGAGGCTGTTCGAAGCTGAATGTAAGACTCAGATTGCGGTGTTCGGCCTGTCGTGTGGCGCTTAAGGGTTGCTAGATTGGCGTGTGTACGACTGTTGATGGTTCGCATGCGAAGGCCCTTGATGAACATAACGCTCCACTAAATCCATGGCAAACCGAGCGTCGGAGGAAACAGTACACAAGAGCCTGGTTACGAGAAAACCGTGTTCTCTAATCGTACTGACCAAGGCAAGGTCAAGAACGGGGTCGAGATCAGCGCGGAGGAACGGCACAGCCCCAAGAACAAGTCCGGCGACTTCCATCTTCGTGGTCTAGGAGAACACTGTAGTCTTTTGAAGAGATATAAGTGTAGGTGCGTGTATTCAAGATGTTAGCAAATGGTGAGTATGAGGTGTTTAGATGTTTGGGGCCGAGAAGGCTAGGGTCCAGCTCAGACGACTAGTTGTATACCGTACTGCTAACGCACGCAGGCTCTGATTGTAATGTGCATAATTTGCGATCACTCAGCGTTATCTGTATTCACCAGTCGATTACACTTGGCATTTGAACGTGTCGGAAAGTTGAGCTCGAAAATGGATTTGTTGAGCAAGCGAAAACAAGCAGTGGCTTCATCAAGGGTAAATACACGCTGAGAGACTAAAGTGCCATCAGATATACTAGAAGCTTTACTGGCTGTAGTATGATATCTTTGCCTGGAGGTATGATGTCCGATGCTTAGTCATCCGGATCATCATCGGACCGGGGACACTTGCGCCAGCACCTCCAACTTCTGGAAGTTTCTGCCCCAAGCTCCCTCGTATTTCAGCTTTACAGAACCTTCAAACACTTCTCCTCCCACCTTCCTGTACTCGCTCAGCGTTGTAGTTTCGATTCCCATCACCCTGTTCTTCGTTCTGTAAGTTGTTCCGCGCTCCCCAAACCCCAATTATAGGATGAGATACCAGCTGGCACCAGTCTGAGAAGACTTGTACTCTTTGCATGCGGATCAGCTTCCCGGTCCACCAGACCACCTCTGATACTTTATAAACTCTCTGAACTGCACGATCGTCATGTTGGAAGGCGCCTCGCTAACCGATGAATTGCAGAATAACTCATTGGTTGCACCCCACATTAACCGCGATGGTTCTTCACAACCCCAACAACTGGCATTGGGTCAACAAGGACGTGTCTGGTTGGGCACGCGAGTACCTCGATAAGGAGCTTCCTCAAGTCTCGGCTGAGCAGGATGGTGTCACTGCGCAGATCGATAAGGTCGCTAGCATGGACGGAGACGTCGATGTGAGCCAGCGCAAGGGCAAGGTCATCACCTTGTTCGACGTCAAGCTCAAGCTTGAATACTCAGGTAAGCAGCTCTTCCTTTCCCTAGATGCTCAGCCGGCTGACTCAGTCGGCAGGCAAGAACAAGGAGGGCGAGGAGGCCAGCGGCACTATCACGATTCCCGAGGTTGCACACGACACGGAGGAAGACGAGTATGTCGTATGTTCCCTTCGCTCACAACCCTTGTCTCGCCTTTGTTCGACCTCCAAGCGCGTATGCTAACTACGACACAGTTTGATGTAGATGTTTACGCTGAGGACAGCAGCAAACAACCAGTCAAGGATCTAGTACGATCCAAGATTGTTCCACAACTACGCAAGAGCCTTGCAAAGTTCGGCCCGGCCGTCATGGCTGAGCACGGCAAGGACATCCAGCACGCGCCAGGTTCCAACCCTTCAAGTGGTTTCACGACCCCTAAGGTGTACTCGAGCTCGAGTGTAAACAAGTCATCGGCTTCGAAGACTGAGGGTGGCTCGCAGAAGTCGAGCACCGGCTCGGTCGTGAACGTCACTACGATCAACGACAGCACAGAGTTCCGCACCACTGCCGCCGAATTGTTCCAGACGTTCACAGACCCTCAGCGCATTGCTGCCTTCACCCGTGCGCCACCAAAAACCTTCACCGGTGCTCAGCCTGGCGGTACTTTCGAGCTTTTCGGCGGTAATGTAAGCGGAGAGTACACCGAGTTGGAGGAGCCAAAGCATATCGTCCAGAAATGGCGCCTTGCACAATGGCCCGCCGGTCACTTCTCAAACCTATCGATCTGGTTCGACCAGAACGATGTCGATGCGGTAACAGTAATGAGGGTTGAGTGGAAGGGCGTACCCATTGGCCAAGAGGAGTCAACCAAGACCAATTGGGACCAGTACTACGTTCGCAGCATCAAGACCACCTTCGGCTTCGGCACGGTGCTGTGAGCAAAGAACTGATCATGTCATCGTAGCTTCCTGGAAGACGGAGTGCGGACATGTTGGATGATTTACGATTGTATACGAAGTGATGGATAGTGACTAAACAGTTGACGAAGATGCAGGCACATAGAGCAAAGCCGCTAAAGCAATTATACCCCTTAATTACTCACTACCCTTGAACCATGCCAACCTGTCTGAAATTTGGATCATCTTGCCCCAAAGACGATAAGCTGAAAAATTTGATCCATTCGGCACCTGGCGGAATTTCCGTGGCTGATGTCAAGCCGCGCAAGCTCACCAAGCTCAGGCTAAGCTTCTGCTAGCGGCGGGGTAGCTCCGAGCTCCAGTGAGCTCTTGACTTACCGCACTGTACTCTGGTAGAGCGTCTCTTCCTATGAGCCTCAGGCTTGATTGAAGTTCGAACGATCTCCGAGCATTAACATCGAATATGATGCACGATCAGTACTACTTACTGTCTGGCCTTGATGAGTCCTCACACGCCTGGTATTGACAAGTTGTCGCGGTATTGCGTCATGTTCTGAAAATTACCGACCGACAGATAGCTCGATCCTGGTCTTCGGCTCAACCAAGAATCAGCTTAACCGTTAAGGGAAGGTAGAAAGACCCGGGTTATCGCCGCCCGGGTGCGGTTATGTAGAGTCCAGCCGCGTTGCATCAATCATACATAAGACGGCCTGCCGGCAAAGTTTCAGCTTTTCAAGCTCGTGGACTGCGTTTGCAACCTACTGTCAACTAGTCTTGTAGTTCCTGAAAACAGCTTACAATGGCCCGTGGTCTGTCAAAGCTTTATGCTTTGGTCCCTTTGTTGGCTGCCGGCTTAGCCGCTGCACAGTTCGTTCCTGCGCCCACCGATTTGACGACCAAGGAAGGGTACGCGGGTGTCAATGTACGATACAAGCAGGTCCCCGAGGGTATCTGCGAATTGGACCCCAATGTCAAGAGCTATTCAGGCTACGCGGATGTCGGCAAGGATCAGCATGTCTTCTGGTGGTTCTTCGAGGCTCGCAACCAGGATCCTAGCGAAGCGCCGCTGACTGTATGGGTAAGTGCAATACTGGTTTTGAATCTTGGAGGTTTTGCTCACGATAGACCTCAGATCAATGGTGGCCCTGGGTCTTCGTCTATGATTGGACTGTTCCAGGAACTGGGACCATGCGGCATCGGACCAGATCTCAAGCCTTTCAACAATCCCTATTCGTGGTCGAATGTGAGCAACATGCTCTTCATCGACGAGCCGACGACTGTCGGCTTCTCTTATACGATTCCTATCCCAGGCTACAAGGATAATAACGGGCTCATCATTCAGCTTCCCAACGCAACTTGTCCTGAATATGCTGAGTCGTACGACTCGTGCGGCACATACTCGAAGCCAGACTTTGCCCTAACCGCCAACAGCACTGCCGGAGCTGCACCGAACATGTGGAAGACACTGCAGGGTTTTATGGGTGCTTTCCCCGAGTACTCACGCAAGGGGTTCAACTTCGCTACGGAGAGCTACGGAGGACACTATGCGCCCATCTTCAATGGTAAGCGTGCTAAACGCTCACGGCGAGGCCTTGGACTGACTTCAAGCAGCCTACTTCCTCGACCAGAACAAGAAAAACATTCCTGGTGCGCACAAGATCGACCTTGAGAATGTTCTGATTGGCAATGGCTGGTTTGATCCTCTCGTGCAGTACCAAGCCTACTACAATTTCTCCGTGTTCCCGGGTAACACGTATGATTACGATCCATACAACGCCTCTGTCAAGGCTGAGTGGTACAACAACCTGTACGGTGAGGGTAACTGCGTTGATCGGATCAAGCAGTGCTACGCGACTGGGGAAAACGCAATATGTGAAAGCGCAGACAGCTTCTGCGCCAACAAGGTCGAGACCTTGTATGACATCTACAGCGGACGAGACGAGTACGACATGCGCTACCTGACACCGTCTCCCTTCCCGTACTCCTATTTTGTCAACTACCTCAACACACCGGAAGTGCAGAAAGCCATTGGCGCCTACCAAAACTTCTCTGAAAGCTCCGGCACGGTGTCGTCGGCGTTTGGCAACACTGGCGACGACAATCGCGAATCCGGCACCATAGAGGCGTGCAGGAAGCTGCTTGATGCTGGCGTGCAGCTCACGCTGTATTTTGGAGATGCCGATTACAATTGCAACTTCCTAGGTGGACAGGTCATTGCCGATGAGATTGCAGCGTCCGGCTACGATGATGCTGGTTATGTCAACATGTCGACATCTGACAAGATCGTGCACGGTCAGGTCAGGCAGTCTGGCCTCTTCTCTTTCGTTCGAATCTACGAGTCAGGACACGAAGTACCATTCTACCAGCCTCTCGCATCGCTTGAGATGTTTGAGCGTGTTCTGAAGCAGGTCGACATCGCTACTGGCAAACACAAGCTGGATGCTGGGTACAAGACAGTTGGAACGCCAACGAGTACGTACCGTCAGGGCAACGCAACTATACAGTTCGATGTCACCCCCGCCAATGCGACATACAACACAGCACTTAATGCTCCCGACCCAGAGCCAACGTGGATGGCGGAGGCGGTAGCGAAGAACAAGATGAAGAGGTCGATGCGCAAGCTGGGACGGCCGAGGATGTCGAAGGGTGGAAAGCTTCTCGCGTAGGTACTTGTGTAAGGTTAGCATATCTACCGACCATCTTGAAGGAAGTGAGTTACACTATGGTAGTTGAGCCGTGCACGTGGATGGAGCAGGTCGTCATGACTCGCTGCTGCCACACCATTGCTTTTAGTTAGCGTGCACGCTAGCGACCGTGCCCACGGCGCCCTGAATGCTGATCAGCTTCCGTCCGCAACCTCATTGCTGCCCCGCTGCTTGGGAGAGCAGTCGAACTATGTGGCTTTGGTGCTGGTGAGTTTACGCAGGGCGCCTGTTGATACAGAGATTGCCAGCTGCGTCGTCGTGCTGGGTGCAATGCCGGAACCACGACCACAGGAGGGTGAGGCGTGATCCCTGCATGACGGGGGGGGGGCATGAGGCCTTGGAACCTGGAGTGTTGAGAATCGCAACATCAGTCGCAGCAGGCGCAAATCGGACATGTGCACGCACTCCGCCTACTCGCCGCGCTCACACACTGCCTGCACGACGGCAATCAGCGGGCAGCCAGCAGCAGTTCCAGGGTTGGCTTGCCGCGTCGCCCCACATTAGATCCCTTCAGCAGTTTCCCAGGATCGTGCGACGCCTGAGGTGTGCAGACTTCAACGCCTCGAATCGCTGGTCGATAAGCCTCTCTGCGCCCTCTGCGCCCTCTGCACCCTCTGCGCCCTCACTGCCCTCAACACGCTC
The DNA here is from genome assembly GCF_004011695.2 of Ascochyta rabiei. NCBI lineage: Eukaryota > Fungi > Ascomycota > Dothideomycetes > Pleosporales > Didymellaceae > Ascochyta > Ascochyta rabiei. The sequence continues at coordinate 657,052 of NC_082413.1, forward strand.
TGCGATCTGTGATGGTGTCTTCTGGCGCCAGGCCTCGCTGAAAGGCGTTTACGCCTGTCCTCGAATCGCGCCGCCAGCCCCCCGCCGTCACTGCAGCCGCGTGGAAGCAGCGCAATAGCGGCAGACGAGCCTACGCAGACATCCCCGCCATGGCGCCCTCGAACATGTTCTCATACCTCAGGCCAGGCCATGCAAAGCGCAATGCCTCGAGCCTAGCCTCCCCAGACCCCGTCTCCAATCCTGCCGCCCTCCCACTGCCCTCGCCGTCGCAAAACACCGAGTACTTTGCATCGCCGCGCATGCCTGATAATGCAAGCTTCACCTCTGGCTCGCCTATATCGCCCTTTCCTCCACAGCTGCCACCTATAACGCGCGTCGCCTCCAAGCTAGACAAGGCCAGGGTCGCACAAAACTCTCCACGCCCTGCAGGTCAGCGCCCGGTTTCCACAGCGGGGCCAAGTAGTCAGTCAGCGCAGGATCGCAGCATGCTGTCCCCGCCGCAGCGCGCGCAGGAACCACACTCTCCTAGCCTGGAGAAGAAGCCTGCCTTCTTGCGCTCCAAGACAGACATTACACCCACGGGCCTTCGACCGCAAGGACTGGGCATCTCACACAAGCTAGACCACACGCACGCTTTAGACACCCTCTCTTCAGCGTCGACACATCTGACGCCCTCGCTCACGTCCCCTGGCCATGCGAGCTGCTCCAAGTCCCAGACGTCACTCATGAGTGGCTTGACGGACAAGCTCTCTGGCAGCTCCAAAGCAACAGCCGCGCCTACGACCGCACCCGCCAAGAGCAAATCCAGGCTCAGGAATCCCATGTCGCTGCTGATGCGACGGAGATCTGGTCAGACGCTCGATCCTCTCCACGATGAGTCGCTGGTCACACAACGCTCACCTTCGTTCGTCCCACCAATCCACGACAACTACGATCCCAGTATTCGCGGCAATATCGTCCATGACTTCAACGCGCCCAGACTGAATAGAAACTTCTCGTACAACAACGCCTACGGTAGCAGCCCAGCACCACCAGGTGCTCCCGGCGACTTAGACCGGGTCAGTCCGCCCAAGATTGAGAAAGAGCACACTCCAGTGTTCCGCGAGCACTTCGACGATGACACAAGCTACGAGCAATCACAGGCCGCCGTCAGAGCTGAGCAGTTGGCGAACAACGACTTCGTAGCGCGGAACTCGATGATCCTATTGTCTGAGCCTTCGCCGCCTGAGCCCTCACCTGCCCCTAGAAATGTGCCTCCTCCTACCGCAAAAGAGACACCCTCTGAAACATCCCCGCGATCGACCTCGCCGCCACCTCCACCACCCTATCAGGCCACTGACCTTAGCCCTTCGATCCTTTCTCCTGTTGAGGAAGTACCCAGTCCGACCTACGCACCAACTGACAATGCACCAAAGGCGAAGAAGTCGACCAAAAGCCCTCCACCGACGCGATCACGTGCAACTTCAGTCACAGATCCTTCTTGGCAGCCAGCCGGGTTGCCTGCACATCTCAGTAGTCGAGCATCGAGGTTTAGCTTTCAAATCAACGATGTCAGCGACTCCACGCAAGAACACGTCATGGAGGAGAGGCACCGGAAGAAAGCAGCAGAGAAGGCCTCCAAGCAAGCGCACTTGTCCACAAACACCATTGAGGACGAGTACGACCAGTATGGCTCTGACAATGACTTTGACATGGATGACGGATTCGAAGAAGAAATCCCCATGTTAGGAGAGGAGGATGAGTTTGGTGGACTGGGAAACCAAAGCATTAACGATGGCATCAGCACGTTCGACTTTTCCACACTATCGATAAATCCGGGTACCACGAATCAGATGAGTCCCGTGGGACTGAACGGCCAAGTCCAGACTCCGTACGATGTCAACGGTAATCCGATAGGATTCGCGCTGTCTGGTGGGATGCAACAAATGCAGTCAAACATGAACGACACCTACCTGAACCCTGAAGAGGATGACGACGACGAAGACAAAACCCAGCAGCTGAACGCACCCAGACCTCAGCCTGAATTACAGTTTCCTGCGAAACAAGCTGCAACAGATCCAAATGATCTTGACACCACGTCCAGCAACGACCCCAGCTCAGGAGGTCCTGACCTTGACGATGATATGTACTTTGATGATGGGCTCATAGGGGAGCAGGATCTTGGCGATGCTGCAGCATTCAACGAAGAGATGTTCGATGATCCTGAAGGCCCTCTGTACGAGCGGAAGATGAAGCCAGCAGCCGCAGAGGACGTACCCTCGTCACATCCTCTGCAAGCACTGCCGTCAGAGACGGGATACGAAGCGGACGATGATACACTGCCCAAGCACTTGGAAAAGTCAGAGCCTTCGTTAGCTCACAAGACGTCCGTTGCGCATGCACCAACCGGACGAACCATGGTAAGCTTTGACGACATGGGCTCGTATCACATCGCACTTGTCGATGCAGCAAACCGGGCTGAAGCCGAGGGACGCTTCGCGCGGAAAGCGAGTGTTGATATCGGCAACTCTAGCTCTGAGCTTGACGATTCTTCATCCGTTAGCCACTCACGCCCGAGCTTAGTACCAGATGATGGCCGCTTCAGCCTGGATACGGTTGGCTTCCCCCCCGATGATGATGTCTACGGGACGGACATGAGCTTCCAGGATGATTACGATTACAGCGAGTACGACTCGGCGCTCGAGAACGACCCCATGATTGCAGCTGCCAACGCTGAAGCGCTGGCTTTTGACGATGAAGGATTTTATGGACGCGAGTTTGGTTTTTACGCCGCAGCTGGTGACGCACAGAGTGAATGGGGTGGTGTCTTCGGTGCTTCAGGGCTCAATCGCGCCGTCAGTGGACGTAATGCTGTAAGGGAGCCCAACTTGACCCCAATCACGGAGCGAAGCGAGTACAGCACCCGAAACTCATTCATCAGTCTCAACCATTTCCGGGATGGAACACTGCCGATTGCGAGCCCCGGTCTTGCTCAGTTGGCGCGGATGAGTCCGTACGAACGGCCTGGCGAAGAAGAAGACATGAGCCTTGATACGCTCATGCGATTGAGGAAAGGCGCTTTTGGCGGAAGCGCATCTAGCTTGCCTAGCTCTACTGCAAATAGTCCGCGCAACTCATCACCTTTTGGTATGCAATTTGCATTGCGGGCCAGTAGTGCGGCCGGCAATCGCATGCAGGAACAGCACGAAAGTGAGGTTGAAAGCGATGAGTCTGAAAATGTAGCGGGGAGTTTCGACGAGGAGGAGGAAGACGACGATGGTCTGATGGCCGCAGTCAATGGCGCTTATGAAGAAGATGACGATGGCTACAATGACGGAGATGAGCGACCTGAAAGCCCTACCCTCACAGCGAGCGACTACAATTCGCTATCAAGCCCCACGGGACATCTCCAGAGCTTGCCACCTTTCTCACCACCGAGGCGGCCCCAGATCCTGCAGATGCAGAGCTTGTACATGCAGGCTCCGTCTCTCCTTACATCAGCCATGAAGTCGCCCGCAAACATTGCCTTGCCCATGTCGCCATTCGGCATGCCGCTGCCGTCCCCGTTCACGATGAGCCAACACCCAGCGTCACCCCCGCCTATTGATACCTCTCTCTCGTCACCTGCAGCGACCACATCGAGCGGCCCACGACGCCAATCGGCAGGGTTCGCGTCACCTGTCTCAGCGACCTCGCCTATGACGCCGAGTGGCAGCGGTTGGAGAGGCGGACATTCACGAAAGGGAAGCGCAGCCGATAGCGTGACGTACGTACGAGAGCACGACGAGGCCGGCGAGGGGCGATGGGTGCTTGAGAGGAGACGCACTGCCGAGAGTGGGGAGCTGGAGTTGATTGGGAGAGAAATTGTTGAAGGTGGAAGAATCTGACGGCCAACTATTGACCAAGTTGACAAAGCGAGACTTGTTGATCGCATCAGTGTTCGAGGCGTTTTAGCGATTTGGAGAGACAGTAATGCTTGTACGACATGACAGGCTGGCCTTGATTGACTTGAGATAGATACCATAGCATACAACAACGTTCACAAAAGTAAGTAGGCATGATCTTTGATTTGAATGGCTCGACTCAGTCTCTCCTGGCTTTCCGAATGCATTGTGAACCACTTTTGGTAGATGGAGCTCAGTTTACCTCGAAGAAACCATTCAGTCGATCTGCAACCGGTAGGTACACGGTACAGGAACAATGATAGTCTTGTGTTCTGTCCAACGTCCAGATGTAGTGGCGGACACAGCCGCCGCCAATCGTCCGGACAAGAGCCGCCCTTGCTCCTCGGCTCATAGCTCCTCGTGTTGAGCTGGCGTCGCTCGAACTTGCAAAAACAGCCCAGGTCCCATCTTGAGCATTGCAATTCTGAGCACGAAATCCCAAACACCTTCCCCACAACTTGTTACAGCCGCGTCTCCACAGGTAATCCCCAAGGGTGCGACGCATCAGTGCCAAGCGAGCGAAATGCCGACTCCCGCGCCCCTTTACCGGTTTTGTCACGTCCGCGGCTGGTCTCCAAGAAACTTGAGAGACAGACGACCAGCTGTTGAGGACATGTCTTGCTGCTGCAAGGCGCCAACACAGAGTGCAACGTAAACTGTCATCGTCTTTGATTCTTCGTGTCTCTCGTGACAACGCCCACACACGCTCTGCCTCTGCGATTCTCTCCCACGCACAATATCTGCGATACCGCATCGCAGGCCCACCTCCACCATGGCACGTCCGCTCAAGTCGAGGCTGATCTTCGACCGCCGAGTCCTCTTTGGCCTCTGTACCATCGTGATCCTCACTTTCACATTTGCCTTCCTCTACTCGCCAGACCTGCGACCGAGCGCCGACTGGATACCACCGCTGTCCTCGAAACCTTCGCCTGTCTTCTCTGCGCCGCCGAAGAACGCACAGGACCCCAACATCGTCGAACTCGACTACCTCGCCATCGAGCCCAATGTCACAGACAAGGTCCGCTCGTACTGGAACATTCCGTATGCTGCGACAGCTGGCGGCAAGAACAGGTTTCGTGGGCCGCAGCCAGTAAACAGGACATACGGCATTGGGAGGAACGAGAAGCCGCTTGTATGGAAAGGAGATCTGGGCATGTGCCCGCGCATTCAGAAGATCGATGCAAGCCTGAGGAACAGAGAAGACATCGCGGGCGAGGATGTTCTAGGCATTTATGCCGACAAGACCGAGGACTGTCTGAGCTTGAACGTCTTCACGCCGTTTGACGCTGAAGCTGGCGATGATCTGCCGGTCCTGGTCAACATCCCTGGTGGTGGATTCCACCTGCCCGGCAGAAGTAACGGCGGCGAGATGGTGGAGAAGGCTAGGAAAGAGAAGGGGAAGAACGGCAAGCTGGACAAGGGCATCATCGTGGTCACCATGTACTACCGCAACGGTATCTATGGCTTCCTCTCTGGCAAGCAGATTGCCGAAGACGGTGACTACAACAACGCGCTCAGGGACCAGAGGGCTGCGCTGGAGTGGATCCAGAAGTACATTCGGTACTTCGGCGGCAACCCTGATCATGTCGTCTTGATGGGTACCAGTGCAGGAGGAGCTTCCGTGCTGTTGCAACTTACCGCCAACGAAGGGGACAACTACCACCCCGTTCCTGGTGTTGGTAGGAAGCCGCTCTTCCACGGCGCAATCGCTCAAAGCCCCGCAAGTCCCACTTTCTTCACGCCAACGCAAGCTGAGAAGTTCTGGAACGAAGTTGCTGACGGTCTGAACTGCACCGACATCGCTTGCGTTCGCGACGCCTCTCCAGGTGATCTCTACTACGAGAACTACCCCATGAACTTCCCTGGCCGCAATACACCTCCGCGGTGGATGTGGGCGCCCACCACAGAACCTGCCGGCGGCATGTGGACTGAGCCTGCGCCAGCGGCCATCATCCATAACCGATACGCCAAGGTGCCTACTATCATCGGCTTCACATCGAATGAGGGCTCGGATCAGGTCAAGAAGACAACCGACACACTTGATGAATTCAAATCCTACCTTAAGGACCACTACCCGCTACTTACAGACGACGACTTGGACACGCTCGCTAAGACCTACCCGAACGACCGCCATTGGCCCGACAGCGGAAGATACTGGGATGCAGTAGCCAAGGCGCAGGGTGATATCCGATACATCTGCCCAACCTATCTCGCATCTAATGCTATGGGTACAAACAACCCCGATAACGTCCCAACATACCAGTATCAGTGGGACGTCATGTGGGGGGTCGACATTGAGAACGGCTTCGGCACCAAGCACGCCGGCACAGTCGGACAGGTCATGGTGCGCCGACACAACGAGATCTCCGACTACTTCATCAGTTTCGTCAAGTACCTCGACCCCAACGTCGAGAAGGGCAAGGACACGCCCACATGGGAGAAGCTGGACAGCAGGAAACGCCGCATGTTCTTCACTAACATCAAGGAAGGCGGAAAGCGCGGCGACGGCACAAACATGCTTGGCAAGATGCGCATGTGGATGGCCGGCAAGGATGAGAGCAGAGACGCAAACTGTGGCCTCATCAGAGGCCTGATGAAGAGATTGCAGATGGAAGGTGTTGAGCCGTTGACGCTGGACTCGTGAGGCCTGTCTTGTCGAAGTTATACCAGGTCAGGCCCCTATTTGACCTGTTCGTGGTATAGTCGTGTTGCTTCTTTGTATACATCCCCATTACACATATTGGTACATTTACCGGCGTTGGATATATGCCTCATCGTACGCGGTGCGCGGCTGTATAAATTTTGAATGGATCTGTTCTATTGCTCACACCGTGCGTTTGGCTGGTGTGATGTGAGTTGGTAATCTTCTTTCCTTTGCTCTCTTGGAATTGCACTTCGACTCGACTTTGACAGACCTGCGTTACCCGGACTGGATTGTGCAAGCGGTCGATATGACTTCGTGGTGTACGAGGTCAAGGTATTTGCACGCTGGTTGCATCACTCGACACGGCATCATTGCTTCCAGCGAGACCTCCAAATCTCCCTTCGTACGGTAGCCATCCTCGAAATATCTGCCACCTCCCTCTCACCTAGGCGCAATCTTTCGCGAAGGTGGGGCGGCCGCGCTCTCACCTTCACCTGTGCTGTTGCGAAGGGTCGTCTCTAAGCCCTCATATAAGCGCTCAGCTCCAACTGTCTCCATACACCACTTCTTTGCTTCTTCACTCTATCGCCTCACCATACGGCTCGACACCCACGCTCAACACCAGACGTAGGCACACCAGACGTAGGCGCACCAGAAACTGTCACCGCACGCCCGACTCCCAGCGCCTTGAGCACAGGAGGGGCACGCCCTTTCTCCACATGCAAGCTTTGAAACTCCATAGAGCCTCGCTCAAAGCACGACAGGAGACCTTGAAGATGCGCGAGCCTGTTCAGTCTGACTCGGGTCGCCAGGAAAGCCCTCTATCTCAGCCGGATGCTACAGCACCTCCTGTCTTGCAAGAGTCGCAGAACAGATAAGCGGTCGATGCGTCACCTGAGCAACATTTGGATATAATGAATTCGCAACCTAGATCTACACCCGTCGCGCGATCAGGCTGCTTTGCAGAAGGTCGCTCTGAAGAGTGATGCCTGGGAGGTTAGGCACGCTTCACAAGCACGAGTAATTTAAACAACGATATATATTATTGAAATTCCTACACTTTCACATACGACCATAGGACGTTGAAAACAAGGCTTCCCGTTCGCTCAGCCCTATTTAAGCAACGTACCGGCGGATTAGTAGTTAGGTGGGTGACCACTAGCGAATACCCGCTGTTGTATGTTTTTTTGCAGTTTTTCATACTCTATTGTAATCTCTTTGTCGAAGAGCCAGCTGGGTCTAATTCAGAAACGGCATCTCGCAAGCGAAGAGGTATGTGCACTTACCATCAGTTTTGGGGCCGAATTGACATTGGACAGCTGGTGAAGCTTTCGATAACGGTGAAGATGATTCTGAGGACGATGGCGACAATCTCATCCCTGCGCATGATCCTGACTCGGAACCGCTTCCAGACCTGCCCATGTACCATCCTTCCGTCAAGGAGGTGGAACGACTCTCTTCGCAGCTCATCTCTGAGTTTCAATATTTCATAAAGAACGCAGCATACCAAGATGAGGAGACAGAATATCTCCTGGAAGAGAGCAAGGTTCTTGAGCATCCTCCACATGAGTCTCATGTCTTGCGCATTGCTCTTGTTGGAGACGCTGGGCAGGGCAAGTCTTCGTTGTTGAACTCCATGCTTGGCCAGGAAAATCTGGCGATTCATGTAAGTTTCTTGCGATCATTTTTTACTCGATGTAGGCCAACACTTTCTAGGCTGCGGACGGCAACAGCTGCACATTTGTCGTCGTTGAATATGCACAAGCAACTGCCACTCAGAAGTCACCTTTCCAAGCATCTGTGGAGTTCCTGTCCCGGCAGTCTTACCGCGATATGGTGAAAGAACAGCTCAAGAACTTCTGGCTACACATGGCGATGGATGATGAGGAGGTTGACGAAGAGATTGCGAACGAACGCCGCCTGGCCTCGGGAACGTGTATGACAGTTTTCAGCTCTCTGTTCATGGGGCGTACAGAGTTTCAGGACAAGGACCGCGCAGAAGACTTCTTGTCACATGCTGAGTCCGCAGAGGACCCTCGTCTTGTCGGCAAGCTTATGAGTTGGACAGACCACATTCTTGACGAGTTTATGCCAGATGGAGAAGACAACGACGTTGCCACACTCGACGCGAATACGGCGTCACAAATCAGTGACTCAATCCAGCCCTTCACCATGGCAATGGACAGTCCCCTGTTCGAAGGCACTGATATCATTTGCTGCCCATGGCCTCTAGTCAAGAAGGTACGCGTCAGTCTGAACTCACGTATCCTTGATCAGGGTATTATCATTGCCGATCTTCCTGGAACAACAGACAAGATACGAAGTCGCGTAGACAGCGCAAGACGCTATCTTCAGCTATGCGATATGACCATCGTAGTCAACACCATGGCCCGCGCTATCGACCACGCTGCATTGCACAACCACATCAATGAGTCGTTCAAGAGAAAGAGGTCGGGAAATACAATCGTCGTAGGTACGCGCTCCGATGACATTTCCGTTACCAGCAAGCAGTCGTTCCCGTCCATCCCAGCGGAGGAGAAGGCGATGGCAGAGATCGCAGAGAAGCAAGCCGGTTTTGAGAAACATCTCAAGGACGTTAGCGCTGCACTGAGGTCTCTGCAGCACAGGAAAGAGTCTGTCGAGAAGTACAGACTTATCGAAACGAAAGCAAGACTTGCGCGCAAGATCGCTGAACTCATCCAAAGACGACATGAAGTTCGTGTCTCTGCACGAAACCGGCACGTCAGGCAAGGCATCGCTGAACAGTATCGTCAAGACACCAAAGACCGATCTCCGCTTCCAATATTCTGCGTCTCCAACATCGTATACATGCAGCACTTAAGCGGCGGTTACCCAAAGAGCGCTCCACCAGAGCTCTCTCTCGAAGCTACCGAGATCCCAGCACTGCGCACTCATCTCTTCTCGCAACCCTCGTTGGGAAGATTTGCGTCGCTTGAACATTACTGCAATTCTCTTCTTCCGACCTTCTTCAATACGATCGAGATGTCGTGCAGCGTTTCCAAGATCAAGCGCAAGGAAGAGCTGAACAGGACTTTCCACAAGTCTCGAGCAGTAGGTTCCAGGCTCGCTAACGCAAACATGCAGCTGACTGTTACAGAGCCTGAAAGAAACAATCGATGACGCAGCAGACTCATTCACTGAGCATACGTTTGGTCAAGTCTACCAGTTGATAGGTAAGCTGGCACGGCAACACAGTTGTGGAGATGGTGGACTGACACAATCAGACAAGAACGAGATGATCTGGATCAACCGAGCGAGGCGTAAGTGTGTTGAATGGGCAAAAGTAAGTGGTTACTGAGCACCATCATGACAAAAGCTGACATTTAATGAAGCTCAAGCCAGCCGGTTACTCTGCAGTACTTCGCCACAACGGTAGGTCAAGCACCCATGTCTGACGTTGTGGAATCCATCAGGCTGATGAAATTGCAGGAGAATGGAGCACTAAAACCATCGAGCCGCAAAACTGGAATTCGAGCCTACTGGTATCTGTCGAAGAGCATTTGAGTCCTGTGTTCGACCTGATTCACGACGAGGGCTGCGACAACTTGGCCACAGAGATTGCCGAGCGAGTTGGCGATGCAGTTGACAAACTCAACAACGGCCTGAAAGGTACGTTTCCCCGTCTTCGAAACCGATCGAGATGTCTTACTGATCGAATCTGTGCAGTCGACCCCGCAGCAGCCCTCTCCGGCGCCATCGTAGCCTTCCGAGCGAATCTGAAAGAGCGCCGTACTCAGATCGACAGGATTTGCGAGAGCTTCCGCCAGAAGCTCAAAGGAGAAATCAGGTCCCGTTGCACACCGCACCCACTCCCAAGAACAAGACTGACACATCCCGCACCAGATGCATCCAAATCCGCGCCACCACCGATGAGTCCAAGCACTACCTGACGGAAATCATGAAGCAAGTCTACAGCAGCGTCCTCGCCGCCCCGAAGGTGCGCGGCAAGCGAGTCCACGACGTGCGTTCGGAAGCCCTGCTCCGCGCCGTGACCAAGCAAGGCGGGCCATACAAGCAGATCGCCCAGCGCGTACAGCAAGCCTACGACGCCAAATTCAGCATCATCACAGCCCAGCTCTGGGACGACCTCAACGCCGTCTTCGAGCGCACGCGCCTCGACGTCAACCGCGTGTGCTCCACCAAAGAGGACGACAGTCTCGAGGCGAAAGCCTTGCGCGCCGAGCTGCTGGCCATGGTTCCTGACGCGCGAGAGCGGCTGGAGGAGATCAAACGGGAGTTGCGGAAGTGTAAGCAGTGTAGGGCGGTTGTCAAGACGGAGGAGTAGAGCGGCGTGGCGGGGGAGGTGTAGATTTAGCGCCGAAGGTGCATGTTTAGCGCCGAAGGTACATGTTCAGCGCCGAAGGAGCCACACCTACCTACCTACCTACCTAAACAACGCCTTCACAACAACCAGCCAACGCCTTCACAACAGCCATACAGCGCATCCAACGCATAAAACCCTCAACAGCATCTCTCCGTCTTTCCTCAAAGTAAAACTACATACCAGTACAACCACATGCCAGTAAAACCACTTACAGCAGCCATCTTGTAACATCTATTTATTTACGTGCTTGATGGATTAGTACATGAGTCTGTCTGTCTTTGCACATGTTCTGTAGATAAACCTGGTTTCTACTGTGTGGTGGTGGGTGGCACTGTATTATACGATGTTATGTTATGTGGTATTCTGCTATACTAGAGATTTGTGAATTGTACAGAAGACATGTAAGTTTGTTAGAATAAGTCTACTTTTTTTCCCCTTCCATCCTTTTACCCATGTATTCATCTACTCTCTCGTCTATCAATTCAAGTGTGTACTAGTTATTTTTTTACGGAATCTTGTTGTATTAGTTTGTTTATCGAATTGGTATATGAGTCCGTCCATCCACGTATTATACAAATGAACCCAGCCTCGGATAAGCAGCGGCCCCATGTCGTGCTGTGTCCTATCACGTCATGTCCTGGCACGCCATGCAGACCCCGAGTCAGGGTGCTGCGACACGGTGCGTGACCTACATGCCCGTCCCGCCAGGCCCGAAAAAGAAGCCGTCGAACAGATCCAGCCCATTGCCATCGCTCCAGTCGTGCGTGCCGTCGCCAAAGCCCATGCCGAACCCGATCCCCACGTCCTGCGTGGCGGCGCCGTCGGCCATGCTGGACGCCGAGCCGCCCGCGGGGAAGCTGTCGAGGAAGTCGAGGTCGTTGTGAAAGCCCAGATCGGGGTACTGCGAGGACATGGTGTGCGTGTAGGCGTTGTAGGGCAGGGTGGCAGAGATTTGGTAGGGGGAGGGGAGAGGTTGTGGGGGGGATTGAGAGATGGGCGGGGAGAGGGTGGGGGTGGTTGAGGCATAGGGCTGCTGCTGCTGCTGCTGTTGGGGCGAGGGGATGGTCTGACCCTGTGCAAACCCAAAACCTTGGGTGCGCAGCGATGGCGAGATTTTGAGATTGGCTGTGAATGCCATGGGGTTCTCTGGTTTGATGGGCGCGGGCGGGGGGCGCATCGTGTTGACCTGGTTGGAAACACGGCTAAAGGACCGCTTGTCCGTTTCCTCGTCGGAGAAGAGGTCTTTCAGGTTCATGTCGAACCTGGGCACGGGTTTGCGAGACGGTTGGTGCGCGTGTTGTGAGAAGTAGCTCGTGCTTCGAGGATATCCTTGCATGTCTGCGTCGGACCGGCCGTCGGTGTCTGATGCAGACGCGTAGTTTGCAGTCGGCGAGTGTGTTGTGGGCGGGTAGTGCTGCTGTGACTGAGGTAGCGTTCGGAGAGCTTGTGGGCCAAATCCAGTCGTTGACATGCACATCTGGATCGTGGCTTTGCTCATTCGGTCAAAGGCATCACGACATGCCTCGGCAGGCGGACACTTGTCGATGAGGTCACCCAAGACGGACGTCGCAGCCAAGACGGTAAAGTCGACGTCGTCGAGAGACTGCAGGGGCGGTTAGCCTTGAGGAGCCCAACGTGGCAGTCGAGGACAAGCCAGGCTTACGAGTAAACTGCGAACATGAACGCTATGCCAGACAGCGTACAGAAAAGAGATGCCTGGACCCAGTCAGCAAGGTCACGCCTCCGTCTCGGAGAAGAGCACTCACCAGCCATGAAAAGGTGGTGTGTCGCCAAGAAGGTGTAGTTCACAAGGTGTACGCGGTGTAGCTGTCGGTACAGCTTCAAGACCTTCTGACCCGCCTCGGCTACCTTGAGGAACACAAGGTCTTCGTCTTCGCGCTCGTCCGGTCCCACCACGGACGGACTGCCGACATCAGAGCCCGTGGTGCCAAGCACGCCCTGTAGGCCAGACGGCACGACTAGACTCTGCCTGTACAACATGATGACGGCTTGCCAGTAGTTGAGCTCGAGGAAGAGAGGCGAGAACTGCACGCCTGCGTCCATTTGCGTGGGAGCCGAGTCCTTCCATTCCTGCAAGCGCCTATCAATGTCGGCGCGCCAGTGGCGGAAAGAGTCAAACTTGGCGAGGAAGGGTGACGGCAGCTTGGTGTGCATGAAGTCGTTGCGTTGATTTGCCCCGCTCGCCCTTGCTTGCTGGGCCTGGCGGTGCTGCAGAACCTGCAGGATCTCGGACTGCAGCAGCCTCAGGCGGAAGTAGTGGTAAGCGACAAGTTTGTACGTGGGTCGCTCGAGATGCGCAGGCGGGTCGAGGAAGCCTTCTTTTGTGATGAATCGGTCGTCGAGGAGAGAGGGGAACTCTGTCGTGACGATTTGATCTGTGATGCCCTGTTTCGGTCAGGATTCCGTCGGTGCGATGCACGGTGTAGGTTCAGGGAGGCAGGGTACTCACGAACGGCCTGCCGACGCAGGTACTGACGAGCCTATCGACCGAGTAGACACACCACCACAGGCGCCTGCGGAGATCTCTGACCCACTGTCTGCGGCCCCTTTCCTTTGCATCGATTCTGGCGTTGTTGGCACTACTGGCGGCGGCGGTGGCGGTGGCGGCGGTGGTGGTAGCATCGTCGTTTGTGGGAGCCTCGGTTTTGAGGTCTGGTCTGTCGGCGGCGTGGTCCTCGGAGGCTGAGCCATCGATGCCCACTCCGTCCTCGTAGTGCAAGCCCAGATCGACGCCGAGGCGGACAGCAACGCCCACAATGTACCACAGACCAGGGGCGACGGGCCTCAGCAGGGCAAAGCCAGCGAGCAGCAGGACGGCCTGCAGCTCCTCGAGGCCGCCGCCAAAGCCGTCCGGGCGGTCGGCGGCGGGAGAGGAGCCCAGGAAGTTCTCGAGGTGGACAATGGCCGAGGCGTGGTACTCTTCGGGCTGGTGCTGGTGGCCGGCCAGCCTGCGGCGCTTGCTGGGCGGGGGCGAGGCTCTGGACTTGGTGGGGGAGTGGGAGGGGTCGTCTGCGGGGGCGTCGTCGGCGTCGGAGCTGCCCAGGATGATGCCGGCGCCAATGGCAAAGACAATGTTGAGCATGTACGACTCCCGCGAGGTGCGGTGGCGTTCTCCGTTGGCGTAGACGCGGTCGAACATGTGCATGAACTCGCCGCGGTGCAGGATGGGGATCTGCGGGTTGGCGTGCTCAAAGTACAGCTCGACCAGGCGGGCGCCCAGCTCGCGGTCGGGGAAGGGGGCCTGGCGGAAGGTGGGCTTGGTGTGCAGGCCGAAGAAGGAGTCGCGCATCGAGGTGCCGCCGTCGACGAGGTTCGCGCTGGCCGTCGTCTTGGCGTTGCCGCCGCGGTTGCTGCCACGCTCCGAGGACGAGCCGGAGACGGAGCTCTTGACGGCGGCGAAGACGACGCGGGCAAAGGAGATGCCCGAGGTGGAGCCCAGGTAGCGCGGGTCGCTGGCGCCCTGGACCGAGACCATGCCGATGTTGGAGACGAGCTTGGTCAGCTTCTCGCGGTCGTAGCGGTCGGCGTCGTGGGCGTGGACGGGGGCGGCGGGGGTGGCGGGGGCGGCGGGCGAGGCGGCGGCAGAAGACGGATGGGCGGCGCCATTGCTGGGCTGGGGCGGCGTGTGGGCGTGGGCGAGGGCGTGGGCGTGGGCGTGGGCGTGGGCGTGGGCGGGCTGGTGGGCGGGCTGGTGGGCGGGCGCGGTGCCGCTGGGAGGGAAGGCCGGGTTGAAGTCTTCGGCGGGGTGGAAGGGCAGGCCGTGGTCGAGCAGCAGCGACTCGAGGTAGGCGACGCGGGTCTCGAGGTACCACACGTAGCTGCGCGGGATCTCGCGCTTGGTGATGGGGTCGTAGCCGACGCACTTGACGCCCGCCTTGTCGCACGACGCGCACGACGGCAGGCGCTGGTCGCAGCGGTTCTTGCGCAGCCGGCAGCGGTTGCAGGCGCTCACGTTGCGGAACGACGAGGCGGCCGAGGACGAAGAGGTGGCCGCCGTCGTGCTGTTGCTGTTGCTGTTGCTGCTGCCGCTGTTGCTGGGCGCGGGCGCGGGCGCGGGCGCGGGCGGTGCTGGCGGGCTGGCGGGCTTCTGCGAGGCAGCCGAGTCCGAGGGCTCAGGCAGCTCGCCGTCATGAGCCTCGTCCAGAGAGCGTTTGAGGCCGCTCATCAGGGCGCATAGTAGGACGCCGCCGGGGACGAGGGACGGGGGCGTGGGAACAAGTCAAAGGGTCCAGTCGAGGTCCCGTCGAGGTCCCGTCGAGGTCCCGTCGAGGTTCAGTCCGCGTCCAGTCAAGATCCAAGCCACGAGATTGGCCGACCGCCGTCTGTGATTCCCCCCGCACTGCACTTTATCTGCACTTTATCTGCACTTTATCTGCACTTTATCTGCACTTCATCTGCACTTCATCTGCACTTCATCTGCACTCAATCTGCACTGCACCGCACTGCACCGCGCTGCACCGCGCTGCACTGCGCTGCACTGCACTGCGATCTGCAATCAACACCCTCCTCGAACAACCAAGTTGACCAACCATCAACAGCAGAGAGCAGAACCCCAACAAATCCACGTCCCCGAATCCAATCCGCGCTCGGCTGCCGGGCATCAGGCTAGCAGATTCCTTATCAGCGGCAACAGAACGCCCAGAGAGATGCTAACCACTTCCATCTACAACCCAGCCACAGCCACAGCCACAGCCACAGCCACAGCCACAGCCCGCCCCACTCGACCGACCCCACGCTCCGATTTACCAAAGCTGGACGGATGGATCCCTCGGCATCGAATCACATGACATTGCATCACATGACATACCATCACGTAACATTACAATACAAAGCACGGGCCCTAGCTTCAATAACCCGAGGCTATCACAATAAACCATGAACAGTAAACAACCAACGATGAATGAGCAAGAGGGGATATCGTATTTCCATCCATGTCAGCCCGCCCTACATCCTAAAATCCAGAAGTCCAGAAATCCAGACAAAACAGCGCAAAGTACCTACCCTCCCATCCTCCCATCCATCCACCCATCCATCCATCTATTTACTACCCTGAACAAATAAAGTCGTCAAATCTAAAACTAAACAATGGCTGGGGGTATTTTGTTCCTGTTAAAAGGGAATCGAAAAAACAAAAACAAAAACAGAAACAGAAAAAGAAAAGAAAAACGCCGGCTCAACACTACCCTACCATCGCTAGCTGGGCTTTTCCCATGTGTGTGTGTGCCATATCCTCTCTTTCTAGTGATGCTCCTTCCCTGTCCAATTACAATGTTTGCCGCCAGAACAAAGCCTGAGCGAAAAGTGAAAACGCCGGGAAATGCTGTCTCTGCCCTATCCGTCAAGCGAGTCCTTGATCTATGGTTCCTGCTCTTTAAAGGAACGCCGTGGGGAATGAGGAATGCTCGCTGGAATCGAGGGGAAAAAAAAGAAAAAAGAAAAAAACAAAAAACAAAAACAAAAAGAAGACAAGTCCAAGGCGATCCTTATTTGGAGAGAACCATCTCGGCCGCCTCGTCCGGAGTGAGCGTAATCACGGATTCCGCGTCAGATGCGCAGTCGACAAGCGCCTCCTCGTCGTCTTCGCTCACCGCTCGCTTGCTCGACTCCTCGAGCATAAGCCCTGGAAGCCAGCCAAGAAGCGCAACACCAGCAATCGTCCACCACGCCAGCCCAGACATGCCGAGCTGCATCCCCAGGCTGTCCACCGCTCCCGACACCGTAGGCCCGAACCCGCGGCACACGCTAGCCGAAGACGCGGCGGCTCCGTTCAATGTGCCCAGGACGCGCTTCGACGGCGACGAGTTGGCCAGCATAATCGCCAGAGATGGGTACGAGAGCGACTGGAAGATGACTTTGCCGACGAGCAGCACCATCAGACCGGGGATGCGAAGGTGCTCGGGGAGGAGCGCGAGGTACGGCGCCAGCAGGTAGAGGACCGGGTACAGGCACAGCGTGATCCAGAAGGTGCGCAGGCTCCCCAGTCTCTTGCTGAGCCAGGGAAACAGGATGAGCTGCGCGAACATCTGCATCGCTCCCTGCATCGCTAGGAACGCGCCAATGTTTTGCGTCTTCCACCCGAATCCACCGCTGAACTTGAACGGCAGCTGCTCCTCGCCCTTCATCGGCGTCTCCTTGGACATGAGAATGGGCAAAAGCTGCTCCAGCGAGATGGTGTGGCTGCGAAGCATCAGCCGTTGCACAGCGTCAATTTGGGTGGAGAAGCTTACAAAGCGAGAATGCCGTAGCACACTATGTTCAAACACACCTGCTTGGTGAACGCTTGTCGCACATTCGGCGCTGGCGCCTTTTCCGGGTCCAGCGAGAAGGCCGGTGGCTCCGACATGGATGTGCGGGTGCTGCACAACGTCGGCGAGCTGTCGGTGCTTCGGTACGCATGCGAGTTCATGTCGTGGTCCTGCAACATGGACGTCATCTCATCAAGGGATGCGTCTTTCTCGTTCAAAGTCGCGTCCGACTCTGCCCTCCATGCCTTGCGCAGAAGCCATTTGCCAGCCTCGAGGCCACGATCCTCGTCGTACTTTTTGTCTTCGTGCGTCTCTTGCAGAAACAAGATACCCACCGCAAGTCCAAATACGACAACGAGAGCGCAAACAACGTTGGGCAGGAGGAAGGGGAACGTCTCAAAGACGGTCCCCGCAAAGACGCCAGGAAGCGCGGTGGCAGGCTGTGCGAGGACACCGCCAAGGGAACCACCAATGATGGTGCTGTGAAAAGGCGGTCAGTCGGCTGCAGAAACACGGTGCTCAGGGGAACCCTTACCCAAGACACCACACAAAAGGCATGATGGAATACGCGCGCGCTATTAAAAAATCAGTCTTTGCCCGACGTGTGACTTGTCGCTAGAGCAAACTTACGCTGGTGCCTCTCGTCCGTGATCAGCTCAGCGACGGTGGTTTGAAGGACGCCAATGTTCCTGCATAACGGTTAGCGGCCAGTCCGGCCCTAGCGTAAACGATGACCTCACCCGTTGAGCAGCCCACCGAGCGCCCGAGCCAACAGTGCCATTGGCAGACTCTGGGCGAAGCCAAAAAGAAGCATGCTCAATCCGGTGCCAAGCATGCCACCCAGAAGCACCTTCTTGCGCCCGATTTTGTCGCTCAATCGGCCCCAGAAGATTCCGCTGATGCACTCCATGAATGCAAATGACGAGGTGACCATTCCTGTGTACATTGCTGTCTTAGATCGGTCAAGTTCGAAAGACTCGACCATGTAGTAGGCGTAGGGGAAGATGGACATGAAAGCGATGGGCTCGCATATCCGGCACAGAGCTAGGCTGGCGGTTAACAACATTGTCTACAGCAATGACTGCGAGCCTCGACTCACCCAGGACGGCCATTTGGCGAGTAGGGAAAGGCGTCTTGCCTCTGCCCGTGGCAGAAACTCGGCCGAAACGAGCCATTGGTGCTGAGGTGTGGTTGTGATGGGCGCGAAGTAAAGGAAGGCGTGCGAGATGTTATGGTCCAAGATGGGAAGCGCTGTTGGATGTGTGAAGTTGTTGAAGCAGATAAGACATGTGCGGGTTGGCGTTGAGCTGGTACCTCCAGGGTAGAGAGAGAGAGAGATCAAGTGAAAATGGGTGCGAGCGTCTCAGCGTATATAGGGCAGAGCAAGATTTAAGTGGCGTCGTGAAGCGGATGGGCCGCTGGGACGGACAGGGATGCGGGCAGCGGGGAGAGAACGGAGAAACAGGCGGTGATTGTTGTGGATACTGGATGGTACGTAGTCTGGGCGGATAGGGACAGCGGAAGGACCAGCGAATGTGAAATGAGAGCGGATCCATGATGCCACGGCTGGAGGGACACAGCATTCGGTTTGCCGGTAAGCGACCAGGCATAGGCTGTGTTGGCAGCCATGTCGCTGCTAGCCTGGCGTGCGTTGTGACTGCAAGTCACCGGACGAGATGGGAAACTCTGCGCGCGAAAACAAACAGCGGACCTGTGACCCCTGAGCGAGGGCCAGGGCTGGCGGCGCTTTGATGCTCGGTGCCTCACCCAGCACTGGGACCGGGTTGGGCGGAACCCACGACATTGGGCAGGCTAGAGGCGATCGAGTAAGGTGGGCCAGGGAGAGTTGCAAGAGCGTTGAGACGTCGTGCGATGACTTGGAACTCGCGAAGAAGATCATTGCGCACGGGCCCGTGTCCCGGCAAAAAACATGCGGCTTCCGGTTAGCCCAAAACCGCGGATACGGTCCACAGGCACTAACCTACTGTAACCTCCAGAGCTGCATCATACGCCGCCGGGGGGGCCCTGTCGCGACCAGGAAATGTGCGAACGTCGTGCCGACTGTCGCTGCCCGCTGAGAGGCCGTAAACGGAAACGGGAAGGCTCCCAGCTTCCCCGGAGGCAATAGGACTTGGTTCCGGTGTGGGCACTTTGCACTCTATTCAGCGCCAAATCATTCCTTCGCCAGAAGCCTGCTCAGGGGCCGTTCAAAACCTTGCGGCGCTTTTGACTCTGCACGCCTTGCGAGTCAGCAAGACCTCTCGCCGCATGCTTTCGAGAAGCGCGGCCTGAGCCAATCGGCGCTGCAGCCCGCGCTTCTGCTCTGCCCTGCTGCTCTGCCCTGCTGCTCTGCCCTGTTGCTCTGCCCTGTTGCTCTGCTGGTGATGGAGCAATCGTGGTTGAAGTGACAATGCCAGCGCCCAAAACACCCCAAGAAAAATGGCGGTGTATCTGTACCAGGTAAGAGCTGCGACGTTGTCAAAGTACGACCATTTAGGCCGTCACGCGCCCAAGTGCATCAGTAGCTTCAACTTCTCCGTCGCCTTGCTGCGGTAAGTGACGATACAGCTCATCATCAGCGCTGCCAGGGCACGAGTCGCGCGCTCCCAATGGCTGCAAGAACGACGCTGCACGTTTCGCGTCTCCCAGACCGCTCCCTGGCACTCCACATGCCGCCGTTCCATTCGGTCAGCTCCACGCAGCCTGGCTGACAACGTGATCCCAAGACCTCCTCCACTCAGTTCCTGCATCGATCCAACTCGCAGGATGCGATGCGTCTTAGTGGTAGTGTCATTGCCAAACCCGTTGCGCCGTCATCATCTAGCAGACATTGTGAGCCTCGCTGCCCAACGCGACATCAGCTGACGGTGACCTTGCGCGCATCTGCGCCCAGGAGTCAGCCTCTGTGTTGCTGTCCAGACCAATCCCTTTGCTGTCCTCCTGGCGGACCCGGCATCACGTCCGTTGCGTGTCGCAAGCTGAGCTGTCGCAGCTGCGCCGGGCATCGTTTGCGACCGGCCCTGGACTGGACGACACCGCAAAAACGGGTAAAACGCAACGGCTGTTTCGATGCCGAGTCACGACCAAACAGGATGCTTTTGTGGCGGTGTGGACAGTAGACGTAAGGCTGGCGATGTTGCAGCCATTGGCCAGGGTGGCTTGCAGATTCCACGCGAGATTAACACGATGGACAGGGGCATGAGAAGACTCTGAGACGACCAGTCGTTCTTAGTGTCTTCTGGTTGCGCCAGATTTGTGGTCCTTGCGGTGTGATTGCTCCACGCGAATCCTCCGATGAGGGGCATCGCGTGCAGTTACTTTCGTATACGCATTAAGCACACTTTGCATCCGTACCCGCGAGCCACGTATGCCCGAACTATGTAGCGTAGATGCGTGTACTGATGTGCTCTTGGATGCGTGTACTGATGTGCTCTTGGATGCGTGTACTGATGTGCTCTTGGATGCGTGTACTGATGTGCCCTTGGATGCGTGGACTGATGCGCCCTTGGATCCGTGGGGATGTAGAGGGATCGAGGGCTTGTCTTGGACAGGCCTTGCCGGCCACCCTGGGTGTGCGCAAAGACAAGACAGCTGACAGACCCGACAGCGTGGGTCGATTTCTCCGATCTCCTCGCAGGACTGCCGTCGACCAATGCGTAAACGAGGCACGTGAGACGCGGCAGTAACCTGTGATGTCGCAGTCGCAGCCTGCTCTGCTCGTTACGTCTTGACTGGAGCCAGCGCATTTCGAAGCCGTCAGGTTGCACGACAGGCGGTAGCAAGTGGGCAGACCTGCCTCCAAGCAACCTGGATATCGCAGGGCGATCGCAATTCTGCTTCCTGGTTGCTGTGCAAGTCCCGCAGCATCCGTAGACCTGGGTCGACGATATGTTGTGGACACGAGTCACTGGTGAACGGTGACCCTCGCATACTGTAGGTGCCAATAGCAGACGTGACGGGCTTGTGGGCGCAACGCAGGCATATGCCGCCCCATGGCTCTCGACACCTACGGTGTCAGTATGCCTGTTTGCGTGCGTTCGAGTAAGTAGAGGCTGTTCGTGCCCAAAGGAGCTGCAGGACAGTGTAAATTCGAGACTGTACCGCACACGTCAAACGCTCTTCGCCCACTTGCAGCACTGTCTGCAGGACGCCTTGCCGCTGCGGACGCTAATGCAACGACACCGAGGGCAAGTGTCGGACCAGAGTGCGTCTGATATCGATTATCGTGGTGTCACGAACAAATTTCCTCAGGTGCTGCTTTTTCTGCTTGCCGGCCCAGCAATTGTAGCATCCGGGACGCTGACCCGGCCCGTTCGGGCTGCCGTGTCCACTGTCACTGCGGCTGCACTGCCACGTCGGCACTTGCAGGTAGTCCTGCAGTGAGCTCGTGATGCGCGCTCATCTCCTTCGTGGTTCTGGCAGGATACAGGCTGTGGTGTTGTGTGCCAGAAGCTGACGGTACAGCGGCTAGCTCGAGACCCACCTACTTCAGCGCTAAAGCGCATATCAACGCTCCGGCAACCTCACCTCACCGCACTTGTCGGACAGCCCAATAAGCACCAACACTGTACGCGATATGCCTCTGCCCTTCTCATCGCCGCGGCTCTCGTCTTTCCGAAAGCAGCATCTGCTTGTCGAGTTGTAGGTTGTGGTCAGTAGCTTGGCGGTCTGTCTTAACACAGGATAGCTCTACGCTGCGACATGCTCAGCTCGACGGTGTTTTCGTGACCATCACACCAGGCGATCCGTCGCTATGGGTAGGCGTCATATTCGTGCGAAAAGGTAGTCAGATGTCGTAGAGCTAAGCAAGGCCTACTGACGCCGTGCCTGCCTCCTACGCTGCATTCTCCTTGTATTCACGCTCGACAGGTCCATATGCCCCTGCAGTCCTGCGCTTCCAGCTGTCTTTTCCGTCGAGCTATCCAGCTCTACCGCCCATTGTGACCTTTTCTACCGATGTTTTCCACCCTCTGCTCACGCCACTCACAACATACACTCACACAACTGCCTCCTTGGACACGGACACCGTCAGCGCAACCGACGAGGAACGGTTACCACCAGGTGGGTTCAGTCTTCGTCATGGGTTCCCACACTGGTTTGGTCGGGCACGACGGTCTGTAGCAGGTTCGCGCGACGCGAGTGGGTCTATAGTCGATAGCCCTGCTCAAAGTGGTACGCCTGTGCACGCGGAAGGAGGAAGTGCTACCTTGGACCATTCTAGAGCACTATCCGCTGTGACTGGTGTCTCCATCGTGGCCGTTATCGAGTACATCCGGTCCACATTCAGTGAGGAGACAGTCCTCGATTCAGTCTCGTTAGAAGCCGCCGCGAACCCAGGCGCTTACCATGCATGGCGAGCTCACCGTGGCTCAGAGTTGCATGGCCAGCAACGTTCTCTCAGTCCTGTCTCTTCTAACTCGGGCGAAGGTGTAGCACTTGGAAGAAATCGACGTCCTGGAGAGTGGAATTGGGAGGGCGTATGGGAAGAGCGTGTGAAAAGAGCTGTCAATGCTAGTCTCTCTGAGCCTGTTCTGTACGGACCCGGCGCCGGAGAAGATATCGTAAGACTACCTGCACTTAGCGTCTAAAGTCTCTCCAGCTGCTAACTGATACAGATTCGCTTCCAGCAGGGAGACAGTGAGACTATGGCCGGCATGAAGAATCATCTGGCCCTTGCAGCTGCACGAACGACAGAAGCTTAGACTGACGAAATCGCTAACCCCGCCCCCCCCTCCCGGATGGCGTGCGTTGTTTGATAGCAGAGTGGGGTGACGTACCCGTGGTAGCAGGAACTGTCCAGAAATGTCAACAGACTCGCGAGGCGCGACTTCCTCCGTAGCAGACGCAAGAAAGGTTGCTGCGGAGACCTTTTGGACTTAACTCGTACATCACCAGCATCAATAACAAACTGCCGTACTCAGCGAAACCTCCAGTTTCCTTGAAGTTTTCTGAGCCTTTATCTTTGATTTCACACATCTGAAGGGATTGGTGACGGCTGCAGGGGTTTGTTTACACCATTCTTCTGTTCTTTTGACACATTCACAGTGAAGTTAGGATACGACGCGACGCGCTGTCCGTTTGCTTTCGACGCGTCTATTATGGCGCTAGCACCGTGCGACACGTTTGGACTCTCACAACACGCCATCTTCTGTCCCGAACCTCTGTACATCTACAAGAAGTCACGCAGGCCAACGTTTCGCAAGCGCATTTTCCATAAGTCGACTCACCACCGACGCAACGACCAGTACGTGTACGGTCCTCTAGACGACATCATCGACGAAATCAAGAGCAACCTCTGGGAGTCACCACATAACTATAGCACAGAAGCATCTCTTCTGGGGTGGGCAGACCCGCTCGAGGTCTCCTCAGCGTGGGCTGCAACACCACTGCCTGTTAGTAGACTACCCAGTAGCCAGCCTCTGACAATACGCAAGAATAGGGAAAGTCGTTCCTCAACCTCAGCATCGAGTATGGGAGATTATAGATACCTCTCACGTGACAGTAGCCAGGATGACGCTCTCGACGGCGGACCAGTTGGCGGACCAGGTGGCGTGCCTGCATTGACGGAAACTGCCCCATGGCCTTTTTTCGACGTGCTTACGTCGCAGGAGTCTGCACACGTACCCAATACCACAGATTTCGTTGATCGTTCTAACGAAACCGGTGCTACCGAAAATACCTCTCAGAAATTTGGCGGCCGCTCTCTACCCACCGAGCGACGTCCCTCTCGTCTGCGGTTGCTTGCCGGTTTGTCACGTCTGCGACGTACGGAGACCGGAGAATCCAGTGGTAACAGTGGTAACACATCTGATGTGCCGTCTCCCACGTCGCCCGCAGCTTGCAACGATGATGATTCTGGTGTGGAACTGCTCCAAAAGCCAAGCGATGATGCTGTCGACGCGTATGTTAGGAAAAATGCGCGCAAGTAAGTTGGTGAAATGAGATTGCGACCGTCGTGCGTCTCAACCACTGGGGTTTTACTAACCTGATTAGTGGAGCGAGGCTGGGGTCTATTATAGGTCGAATTGCCAGACGACTACCTTCCCCATCCGAGTATCTACATGACAATATGGATATTCACCATCTAGCTGCGTGCGGGAGCGCACCAACTACTTTGCGAGCTGCAGTGAAGGTTTTCTCTGAAGTCACCCAGCTATCCCAAGCAGACCAGCAGGACTTCTGGATCGCTGTGGAAGTTGAAGGTACTCTGCACAACCGTGCATTACTTTCAGACAGCACTATCGATGTGATTTTCGTTGTTGACAACGCGTGAGTGCAGTGCTCCCAACCAAGATCTGCCCAACTAAAGAGCCTCACAGTTATTATGTCAGCAAAGAGTGTCTTAGCAGAGCTCTGGACGCCGTGAACAGTGCTCTTTACCATCTTGACCGGGGTGATCGTGTAGCGCTCTATACAACACACTGCACTCATCAATCCGTCACCGGCAACAGACCAGATCTGCTCTATCCAATCCAGCCCTTTGGAGTAGATACGGAAGAGATCTTCCACGCTCTCACCGCGACCATCGCTAAATGTGGTACCCAATCCTGGAGGCCACCCCGACCGAACCCGTCCATGGCTGAAGTGATTCGGGGCGTTGTTAAGTCTCTCGGAGACAGGAGCTTGAAGAATCGACGTACCCATATGTTATTATTCTCTCCAGCTGCACATATCTTGCACGACGTGTCCAGGTCTTATCCAGATTTACCTGTTCATCAGATCAATCCTGCAGCTGTACCGTATCGACGCATTCCCAACATCGGCGACGCGGGTTGTAATGGGTGCTGTAAGAACGTTTTTATCAGCAACTGGAGCCACTTCCAGTCTCTTCCTGGTCGCCTCAAATGCATCCTCAAGCATGCGCGGTCGGTGAAACCAGTGGGAGAGATCACCAAAGTCTGTATTGATATTCGAGCAAAAGATGGCTGCGAAGTCATCCAATGCTTGGGAGCCAAAGACATCGCGAGTCTACGTCTCGGCCAAGTCCATACGATGTTTGCAAACATCCGTACAACACGATCCGCCACCAAAGCAATTGATCTCTCTTCTGAGAATCCAGTCTTCAACTCGTCGCTTGACGTGAAAGATCTGAGGATGCAGCTGCAGAATGCAGCAACTGTAGGTGCTGTGAAAGCGCACCTTCTTGACGTTCAAGTATACTATCAGAACACACTGCACGAGACGGATTGTTGGAACTACACTGAAACCCCCTTCCTCGCTGTCCGTGATCTGGGTGGCCTTGCTCCTCCGATCAACACTGCTGTCGAAGTACACAGACGCCAAATATTCCAGAAGTTTACTCAGCTCGACGTGGATACTGCCGAAGTTGAGGCCGAGGCATTGCTCTCCACACTTACTGAGGACCAAGGCTCATTGCGGAAGCTCGTTCAGCGTATCGCCAAGGAAGTCGATCGCTACCAACGTGTGCTCGACTACGAACGAGAGCATCGTCAGAAGCTGCCACTATGCCCAGGCCCGATCGATATGGAAGCCTCACCTCATGAATGGCTCATGGATGTGTGGAACAGGAAGAAGACCAAGCGTCAGGGTGTTGTCGTGGTCGAGGAGAAGCAAGAGATCAGTGGTCTGATTGACGGCTTGTATGGTCTGGAACGGCTGGGCTGAATTAACAGCCGTCTAAACTTCGATACGGGCTAAACTTAAACACGCCATGGAGCAAAATTATGACCGTTGGGCTACCATGTTCTGGAACGTATTCTGGGGTTTGGGGCGTTTTCAATCGGTACGTACCGAATGGTGAGGAGGACGTCAGGGCCATGCATGGAGGTTTATTAGGAACGACCTGACATGTAACGGCGGTCTCATATGTCGATGAACCCATGTTCGTTCATCTCTAGCATTGCCATCAATCAAAGCTTTATGCTCACTGCATCATCTCGCTCGACCTGGATGATCGTCATTGTGACTAAATCAACCCGGTCCGGAGCTTACCCCGCAGCAGAGCGTAGTGCGCGCAAACCTCAGGATTCCACACGACTTGCCCCCAGCCGTGCGCTCCCAAAGTCCTCTAGTCAAACTCTAACGACATCCTTGGGACTCAAACCCACCCTAGATCGAGAAAGGAAAGAAGCTTGACCTCTAGCCCCAAGTGGAAAGTCACGGCAGAACAACGTCTGCTTCCCCGCGCACAGAGCACAACACGCAGATGCAGCTGCGCGGCTTGCAAAGCTTTCCCGTTAGCTCTACAGTAGTGCATTTCTGCCATGTGTGCCTCCCCTCGGCGCAACGGAACGAGCCAATCGGCTGTCCGTGGAACGAAGAGACGATGAGGCGCAGTGTCCTCGCGTCGTCGCAGAGCCAAGGCGGAGGGAGTGGAGTCAGTCTCTCTTTTCTTTTTCCCATTTGTTTGCTTCTTTTTCCTCCCGCTCTGGGTTTCGAGCTTGGGGATCAGGCAGGGGATGCCAGATCTGGCTGCTGGCTTCTCTTGCTGGCTTTCCCTCGTTCCTGATGCGCATCCGTCCATGCGTCCATGCGTCCATGCTTGCAGAGCGTTGGGGCGGTCGGCGAAATCGGTTCGAGGTGGCGTAGCGACCGCGCAGTGGATTCGTTGGTGCTTTCCTTGTCCGTTGTTTTCCTCTCGCTTGTTCCTGGTCCAACGTCGTTGACGGTTCAGACTAAACTTTGGTAGGGGTCAGGGGGATTCCGGGGCTGCAGGCAACATCGTCGATCGTGTGCGTTTCGCCGCGGCTTTGTGCCTCGTGTTGGAGTTGGCGGGGGTTGGTGGTTCGTAACAGTACATGCTGTCTAGCGGTTAGGGTGCTCGCTTGAGAAGTACTGGGTGTTGTGCATAGTGGAGCTTGTGTGAGCGTTCGGTCACCGACGCAACAACAGGAGGAGTGTGAGGATGCGCCACCAACATCGATAACACTGGAGAAGGACCCTTGCACAGTCTGCTTCTGCGACCCTGGTGTGAGTGATGTGCAATTATTGATAAGTCTATAAAATTGATGCAAGCGCGTGTGACGCTGGGGTATTTGGCAAGGATTTACAGCGAATAATGAGAAGGAGAAAGCAAGACCATGCAATGCTTGCTTGGTGTTTAGGATACAGACCACCAAGAACGCCACCTTATCAACATCCAACACCGGGGCTCTCCATGCAAGGTAATAATCCTCAGAACTCTTTGCCAATTAACGCTGGGTCCGCAAACCGCAGCTCCCTGCTCCTCTTTTCCCTTACAACGGGATCACTGGACATATCTTCATGCGCCGAACCAGCGTTGCCGTGTACACGCGGCACGTCCAGCCCAACGCTCTTGTTGTACATGCGTGGTATCTTGGCAGTCAACGGAAGTCCATTTCCGGCCAGTAGGGCTTGTCCTGCCCCTGTGAGGGAAGACTTCGTGTGAGTGTGCGATGAAGGGACCGGCTTCTTCTTGATAGCCGGAGACGAGAACTTGAGCGGCGCAGGCACACTCTGCTCGTCTAAAAAGTGCTTGTCCGAATGTCGCTTGAAGTCTTCCCACCCCAAAGGTTCAGGAGCAGCCGGTAGAGGAGCGAAGGGGTTGATTACGGGCGATCGCCCCACTTGAACCAAGACTGGTGAAGCGATGCTCTTCCGTGGTATCTTGGCTTTTTGTGCTTTGTGAAAATACTGTGCAGCCACCGGACTCAGAAGTGACCTGGCCGGGGTCACACCATTGGGCTGTCTGACAGGTAGCTTTGGTCCTACTGGAGTCCGTGGAGTTCGTGGAGACATTAGGTTCGGAGAAGGTGCAAGAATAGTCACACTATCTGAAGTCCGGTTCCGTTCATCGACTTGAAGAAGTACATCGTGTTCGAATGGATCAGCAAAGGGATCGCTGTCCATCGTTCGCCGCCTTGTATCGAACGTGGGAGATAGACCCTGGGTTACTGGGCGTCTGTAAGGTGAAATCGGTGGGTACATTGAAGCGGCGGTGTTGAGATACGCATATGGATTGACGGACATCTGTGAGTAGTCGCCTCTTCCATCACTTGGGCTCTGGGCTCTTTTGAGCTCCGGTCTTCGAATGTCATCTGGAGAAAACGGCGCAAAGGTTGGCGACGGGATCACATGGTCGCTGAAAGGATTCGAACTATTCGACTGGTACTTGGTGTATGAGGACGAACGCCTCGGGGCATTAGCATAGCCTGCCACTGCGGCAGACAGCGCCCTTGTTGTGTCGCATCGTGCAAATTCGGAGTATCTGTGAACTGTTGGATCTCTATATGGTTCCCCGAAGGGGTTGCCTGGGTTGGTGAAGCAATTAAACGGCACTGTACCCGTGCTATGACGTTGCATGTGTTTTGGAGAGCCCTGGGCTGCTCTGGATGTAGAGTCAGCAGGAGGCATACCACCATCGGTGCCAGACATCAAGGCTTCAGCATCACTGCCACCTCCACCTGTTTTTGGATCGTATAGGTACGCAACCTTAGGGTAGACAGATCCAGTGCTCATACGTTTTCCATGTTTGGCCGCATGATAGCGGCGAGCAATATAAATCGCTGCGACTACAGCGATGAGGAGGCACGTCGTGCCTCCGACTGCGATACCAGCGGTCTGTGAGGCTGTGAGGGGAGGCGGATTGCCGGCAGTAGCAGTTTGGCTAGGTGTGCTAGTAGGAGTGTGTGGCATCGCCAATGTATTCTTGTTGTCAGCGTCAGCACCACCCGTGGTCGATGCTGTTTTCAATCCTGAAACCAAGGTATAGCTTGGGGCATCTGTTTGTATGCTAGAATCACTTCCTGGGGTAATGGAAGCGGTAAGATCTGCAATACCAGAGATGGCTGGGTCTAGTTCCGATGAGGTCTGCATGGTTTCTGCTTGTGTTGCATTAGGAGCAGAAGCAGTATCTGAGGTGATCCCTGTGGGTAGTGCTGAACGACTGAATGTAATTCCGAGCTCCGTTGTACCGATCGTAGAGTTTTTGGAAAGCCTAGGTAATCCAGTACTAGCGCTTAACGATGGTCGCGCTGGTGATGACCGTGTTGAGTTTGCACTAAAGCCGAGCTTTCTGGATGACTGGAGAGATTCGCTGGTGGGTAGCCACGTCCCTGAGGTGGCGGAGGGAAGTACAGTAGACCGAGGTCTCGATACTGGGGTATCAGTGTTATTTGCTGCCGCATTTGTCACTGAGTTGAGCAGAGAAAAAGCGATAGTGCTCAAGTCTAAAGTACTTGATCTGATACTGGAGACATAGACTGTAGAGAACGTAGCCGTGACTATTCCCGGAGTTATGGATGATAATGTTTTTGACTGGGTGCCGTTCAAGGCAGCTGATGACGACGGAAAGGGCGGCCTACTTAGAGACATGATTGTCTTTGTAGTAGAAGGGGCCAGAGGTGAGGCCCCGCTTGAAGATGGAATTACCAACGAACCGAGGCCGGAAGATGAAGAGTTGGAGCTCAAGCTAGAAGAATATGCCGAAGATTCCGATGTTGGAATGGGGCCAGTTGCAATTGTCTGCAGTGAAGTAAAGTCTTTTAATGAAGGGACTCGACTACCAGTCAAAAGCGATGATAGGACTGAAACGCTGCTGCTGAGTGTTGATGAGGATGCAATACCCATGGAGGGAGCCTTAAGGATGGAAGTCTGATTTTGGGGGACCTGTGACTCTGAAACAGGTAATGTACTTGCTAATTGTTGCGTATTAGACGTTACTCCTGATGATTGACTGGTAAAACTAGGTTGCGTGCCAACGAATGTGGGTGTAGGAGATGACGGATCCTGTGATGTATTGATAAATGTCTGCGATGCGGATGTGGTAGCAACAGATACACTAGGGAAAGCCGTTTCTGATGGCAAGAAGGAGGAGATAACTTCGCTGCTGTACGTGGCACTCGACAAGGTTCTCGTTTCAAGTGAGGAAACAACCATCTCTGTAGAACTGCTTGACCCCGTGGCATTTGTTTTGGACGATATTGCTACCAATGCACTGCTTTTGCTTGGCAACTCAACGGTGAGCGATAGGGAGGCGACTGGAGACGAGCCGGTAGAGGTAAGGCTGACGATTTCTGTTGAGACAACGCCTGATATCGAAGAGATGAGCGCTCTGGTTTCACTGAGCAGTGGCTCAGACTCAGTGAGTATACTTAAAGTTGATGAGCTCGTTGCTGTCACAACACTGGAGTCGGTATCTGGTGTGACACCCGCAGTGATACCCGGATGTGAGAGGTTGGCAGAAAGGCTTGACATGCTCGCAACGTCGCTGATGACAGTCGTGGACTCAAGCAGGGAGCTGGTCGGTATTTGTGCGCCGCTCGAAATCATCGAAACCATCGAAGACTGAATCGACGTCCTTGTGCTTGAAGTGATGATAGCGCTCTGACTCCAGGGGACCAGAGTAGGTTCGCTCGTGCTCAATGTGCCGCTATTCACGGGTGTGAACGCAGTCGAACCGCCAGGAAGCGGCTGTCCGCTACTGATAGATAGCGAGGATGGAATCGCTGATGTAGCAAGAGTGGCCGTAGTCTCCGGACCACTTGGCATTGGCAAAGGCAGAGGTATTTCAACAATGCTTGTGGCGGTTCCCAAGATGGAGCTGAGACTTGGCTCGATAGCTGAAGTAACCAAAGATGATGGTACCATGGAAGTACTGGTTGTTTCCACACTATCATTACTCTCTTCGATGCTTGTGACAGCCACGATTGTACTCCATGGCGCGGAGGTCGATGCCTCGAGGTTGCCGGTGGACGAAAGAGCTGGGAGAGAAGTCAACCCGGATGCATGCTCACTGAATGAAGTACTGAGAGGTTCCGGCAGCAGATTAGTCAAGATATCGAATGTGGTCGAAGTTGTGAGCTTTAGGGTTCCAGGATTAGGTTTCCGATCGCTCGTGGAAGCCGGTGGGGCAGTAAACAGCGGATTTGTCTGCTGCTCATGTGGTATTGACGATGTAGGAATCAACTGGGATGTGAGCCGGGTAGAAGCACTGGCTATCGTACTGCTTGTGTCTGACGCGGAATTTTGCGATGATGAAATAGGTACAGCAGATGATTGCGTTTTGATTGCAACACTGGAAGTCAAGCTTTGGCTTAGTGGGTCTGTAATGATGTGGGATGGCGCTTGTGAGATTTCTACAGGTGTCGCTGATGTCAAGGTGGAAGACGGAGCTTGAACTGATGTGGTGGGTGTCTGATTCGACGCCGATTTGGGAACATTTGAAGAGCTCTCCAAGGTGCTCGAAAATAACGGTCCATCGTGGGTGAATGAGCTAATGGATAATGTGGTGCCAACTTTAGTAGATGATGTCGCCTGTTTGGATGTCGCAAGTTGCGACGAACTGAAATGTGATGTGGCTGAAGTCTCAGATGACTGTTGACCTGCTGTCGAGCTAGCTGAGAAAGTCCTACCGCTCTCGGTTTCAAGCAGTGTTGAGGAATAAGACAATTCCCCATTGTCACTACTCGATCTTTCGAGAAGTGAGCTCTGGTCTGTTTTGACTGACGTGGGAGTGGACGAGGAGGTCGTCACAGGGGTTATTACTATTGATGGTGTGTTGAAAATTGTCGATTGCGATAGCGAAGGCGTAAGAGCACTAGATGTTACTCCAAGGCTGGAAGTTGACTTGATAAGTTCCGAAGAGCTTGTCACATTCTTGAAGGACTGTTGGGGTCGCTCTACAGAAGTAAATATTGTTCTTTCGACTTTGTGCTGTCTCCTAGGCACAGTAGCATCTATTCTCAATTAGAATCTAGCATATCTTGAACTGCGCAGCACGGCTTTCGGGCTCAACAAACCGTTGGTGATAGATGCTGTGACAATAGTCACCGCTAATGATGCGGCGCAGTAGCTGAGCAAGACTATCTTGAACCACATCGCATGGTCGCAATTCAGAGAACAGTGATTTGATGTATTGGCAGTAAAGCGAACCTACAGTCCCAGGAAGTGTACAACAGTTAGTACGGCATTGAGCACTTATGACTTTGCACCTCAAGTGCGAACACCGACGGTGTTCTGTTGATGGTAGGCCGTATCGGGCCAATTCCAGCTTAGTGAACCTGCAAGGTCCCTGTCTGATTTCGAGGCTTAGCTGTCATGATAGTCCGAGAATATCTACCAGTCAGCTAACTTTAGCATGCAGAGCTTGGTTGGCGCAATACACTTGTAATTTTTATTGACTTGGCAACGTGCCGGCAATCAACGATGTGAGTCCGTACGTATGATTGAAGGTGGTTATGTTCGTGGTACGCCAGCCGAGCCATCGCAATCTATGTTGCTGCTGACAGCCCACGTTAAGCGCTGAACAGTCGCAGGACTTGCTCATCAGAATGGAGCAGACGGCGTTCGCATCTCGAAACGGCTTCGAGGTGTTGCTTACGCTTGTCGCCTACTAACAACATCATCTTCCCGCCTCCAACCTTTTATGTTCCGGTTCCTATACGTTTTCACTCGTCCACAGCCCACCGCAGGCGTTTACTCCGTTGCAGTTGATCCGCTCCCAGAAACCACGTTGGCTTGGCTATCTCTGACAATCTCCTGCAGCCATATGGGAAAAGCGCGTATCTTGGGTGAGATTCGGGGACCCAAGACAATCTGTCCGCTCTTCGCAGCGATGATCTGTTTGACCATGGCATCAGCGACATCCTCGGGCTCCAGTAAACTGGCGCCAACCCGCTTCAAGCCAGCTTTTATCGCCTCGTGTGAAGTTATTGCCGACTTTGTCCAGCCTGGATGTACGATAGTTGTCCTGATCTGTGGGCACTTGTATCGATGCTTCAGTTCCTGTGTCAGGCCTTCGTGGAGAGCGAGGAGGGCTGCCTTCGTAGCGCTGTAGTCGACCGCTCCTGCAAGAGCCACGAAAGAGGCTAAGCTCGCGACACTCATGATGTGGCCTTTCTTTTTGGCAATCATATCCGGTAGGAACTCTTGTATAGTGCTCCATTGACTTATCAGGTTGATGTCGAACATGTTCCTCAAGGCTTCTGTAGGGATGTCGAGGATTGTGTATGCATTGCCGATGCCGGCATTATTGATCAGAATTGAGGGTGAGCCTAAGTCAGAGCGGATACCTTGCGCTGCGCTCTGAATTGAATCTCGAGAAGTGACATCGCACCGATAATATCGAATGAGCTCTCGCTCAGCTGCTGGGACATCAGCTTTGGGACTCTCATCACGTGGTATGTTGGCGATCGCTCACCATCAGTAAACTGGCTCGACAATGGCCCAATGTCCAAGACGGCGACCTTGATGCCGTGAGAAACAAGCTTCTTCACAACGCAGGCTCCAATGCCGGCCGAACCGCCGGTGACGACTGCCAGCTCACTTGGCCAGTTCCAATCGCTTTTGTCAACGCTCCATTTCCATCTGTTCTCAGCCCAGCTGTTCAACGCCGCGTTAAATTCGACAGCTGCCCAAGCGCCTAAGCCCCACTTGAGGAGCTGGAGGAGTGTCGCTTGCTGGATACCCAGAGACGAGCCGTGTGGAGATACCGATGAGGCAGGACTAAGGAAGTGCAGGCCGATGCAGGTGGCGACCAAAGCGAGGCAGCGAAACATGTCGACGGTACAAGGCCGGAGAGTTCCAAAGATCGGTCGTCAGCTATTCAGGGTATCTGCGAAGACAGAAATGACGGATTGGGGTAAGCTGTCCAGTGGGTAAGCACTACGCAGGATTCATTGGTTTGAGAACTTCGGGGAAACGGCCTGAAACCGACTGTAGCAGGGAAGATGTTCGAAGTGACAGAATGATGTCAGGAACGTTCAGTCCGATCTACACGTGCGTGTCACAGGCGGTGCGGAGGTTGAGACGCGTTGATTGGCTGCGCGAAAACTGAAGCCATCGCGACCACTGCACGGGTTCCTTCTCCAATCACGCGGCCACACACGAGTGACATATGCCTTCTATTCGACCGAGCTTCCTGGGTGGAACGCTCACACCGTTCCTCTACCCAGCATTCGCTGAGTCATCCTTTATCACTGTCTCACGCAGATGTCCGCTGCACAGGCGATTTCCGCTACAGGCGCGATGTAGTTCTACAGCCACCGGACCCTCAGATTCTTCACGGCTCGACCCCACCCCGGATGACTACTCTTTGACACCGTTCGCCGACCGATGCATTCTCACGCTCGAAGCTGGCGCCGGTGGGCATGGCTGCGTATCGTTTCTGCGTGAGATGTACACGCCGGAGGGCCCAGCCAACGGCGGCGATGGAGGGAGCGGAGGGAACGTATACATCCAGGCCGTGCGCGGTGAAACTTCGCTGCACAAGCTTGCCAGGAGACGTCTCATCAAGGCGGGCAGAGGGCGCAACGGTCAGGGCAAAGTGAAGGGTGGCGAAAGAGGTGCAGATGTCCTCATCAAGGTGCCCATAGGAACCATTGTACGCGAAATTCAACGACACGACCCCATCGAGCTGCTCCTTGAAGAGGCAGAGAAGGCAGAAATGCAGCGCGAACGGGCGGAAGCAGATGGCGAAGCAGAGGAGGAGCAAGGCGGCTTCAAGAAGGACAAATGGCTGGTCTATCCCGGCACAGTACCCACGGAGCTCAACAGGATGAAGTTCCCTCAACTGCCAAAGCCTCGAAGATCACATCTCGCCGCCCTCGAACCACAGTCGCCCATTTGGCTTGACCTCGACAAGCACATGGAGACGCCGATGCTGCTTGCAGCCGGTGCCATGGGCGGTCTCGGAAACCCCAACTTCATGACACCCTTCAACAACAGGCCTAAGATGGCGACAAGAGGAGAGGAAGGCCTCAAGATCTCAGTCCAACTCGAACTGAAGATCCTTGCAGATCTGGGTCTTGTTGGACTGCCAAATGCCGGAAAGAGCACCCTCCTTCGAGCTTTAAGCAACAGCCGCGCCCGAGTCGGAAACTGGGCCTTCACCACGCTTCAACCCAATGTCGGCACTGTTGTTCTCGACAACCACAAAGGTCGTCCTTTAGTCGTGAAGCGCAACAAGCACGGCGAGCTCCGCGAGAGCTTCACCATTGCCGACGTCCCCGGACTCATTGAAGACGCGCATCTCGACAAAGGCCTTGGTCTCGGCTTTTTACGCCACGTGGAGCGCGCCGCCGTCCTCGCCTTTGTCATCGACCTGAACGCCGGTGATGCCATCAAAGCGCTCAAGCTCCTCTGGCGCGAAGTATCCGAGTACGAAACCCTGCGCGGCAAGGAACTCAACGCCGAGACGGAGCGTAGAATGGTCATGTACCGGCCAGCCAACAGCGTCGATCATGCCTCCTCCTTCGATACGCTCGACACACCCGACCTGGACCGCTCACTCGAGCCCCTGCCTTTCGTAGCCTCGGAGCCCATCTCCGCGAAGCCGTGGTTCGTCGTCGCCACAAAGGCGGACCTAGACGGCACGCAGGCAAACTACGAAACGCTGCAGCAGTACCTCGACGACGTGAAGAGCGGCGCGCAGCCTCATCCTAGTGGGCGTGAGAACGCGTGGAAGCGAGATGTTTCCTCGATCCCTATCAGTGCCATCAACGCCCATGGCGTGGAGGCGATACCGCAGATAGTTATGGACCTGCTGGACGATTAGATGCTTATTGTACGACTACCGCAACGGCGGATGTACCATGTTTAGTAATCATATACCGATATTTGAACCAACATTGGCTGTTGAGGTGCGTCAAGCTCAAGATCGACGATGCTCCATTACACCTTTGATATCATGCAACCCCCCCCCCCCTGCCTGGCAGAGAACAGGTCTGAACCTTGTTACTCGACATGTCACAGCGATTCAGCGAAACATCGCATCGCACACCAAGAACCGTGTTTGCTAAAATGAACTTTCGTTTGCTGTACAGTTCCCTACTATACAGGTGCTCCGTCCTTCATATCACTTTTACCAATTACTCGAAAAACTTTGCTTTATGCTGCGCTTTATGCGGCCTCTCTTCATCATCCCCGTGGCAACTTTCAAAAAAGCAAAGAATCGGAGTACTCATACTGGTCCTGCCACAAATTTCCCGACAATAGTAAACCAAGTCTATCTACTTGCCATAAGATTGCGGTAGTAGCTTATGCTCAGGTCGCACGAGTGCTTGAGCCAGAGATCTTCGGTCAGTGGGAGCTTGAGGATTTGCGAGCGATTTGCGGTCTGTATGAGCTTTAGCCATTGTGCGTGAATGTGTACGTTGGTACGTTGGGGGGGGGGGGTACCTTGTTCTTCGCAATCAGATTAGCGACGGTGGCAGCAATCTCCATCAGTGCGACGCGTTCTTCGAGACCACAGGATTCGAGGCGATCCCGTGCAGCAATTTCGAGAGCTTTTTGTAGCTTAGCGAGCAGATGCTGGATCTCTTGTTCCAGTTCTTCATCCACACGATAGGTCGAGCGGCGGCCCGTAAAGTCAAGGAGCTCCATATAGTCGTAGTAAATCTGACCACCTTGTGCCCAGCCAGATACACGTTCGTGATGACGACCTTGGTTCGAAGAAGTGAAGGATGGGTTATCGTTGGTCGAACCGTCAACTTCCTCGGGTACGAAACCGATCATGAGTTCGCGCAATGGCTCGTAGTCGCGTGAGATGATGGCATCAGGGCCGACTTTGCGACAAAGAACCTCGTGAGCCTCCTCCAGCTCATCAGCTTTGATAAGGTGTGTTGCTTCCCGGACAGCATCGCCTTCGGTCTTGGCTTGCAGCGCAGCCGCAGCGTGAAGCCAAGTTGCTGGGACATGCAGGTCGTTGGTGAGATAAGCATACGTAGAGTCTGTGTCCGCAAGCGTGATGAATTTTGCGAACTGGTTGACCAGCGACCGGATATAGTGCTCGCGCATTGCCACAGATGATAGATGCGTGTAGACCCAAATGGCTGTAGTCCAGTGCTGTTTAGTGTGCAGCGAGGCAGCGTACAAGAGGGCAATGTGGTCTCCAAGTTCAACAAGGGGGTTAGTCCCTTGTGTGTCCTTGTTGGTGACAGTGGCAGTCGATGACATGAAAGATCGACGGAAGTCACCCTCTTCGTCACCGCGGAAGGTCGGCATGCCAATTTTGCGTTCTTCTGCTTCTTTGGAGTCCTCATGACGGGAGTAGAAGAGCTGGAAGAGCTGGAATGACAGTCGTGCGTTGAGAGGATGACCAGATACATTCTCTGGAGCCAGAACATCTTCGACGTTCGCTGGAATGTCTAGCTTGGAAGCCGCGTATAGCTTCAAAATGCCCCATAGGAGATCTTCGCGGTTGGTCGCGTCCGGATCAGTCCAGCCCATGTCAGCGCTATCCCGGACAAACCAGGGGACTGGCTTAACATCTTCGACACCGTCTCTGATAGCATCTGCGAACTGGGCTACAGCTAACTCGATAGGCTCGTCAATCAAGGTGCCGTACCAAAGGCGAAGGCCAAAAGCGCGTCGCCAATCGAGGGCGAATCTGCTTGAGATGTTGAACGTGACAGCTTTATTCTCTCGGCCAGCTCCAAGCTTGCCATCGGCCTGTGCGCAATTACCAGAGAGCAACTCGTACAGAGCGCGATGTGTATCTTCCATCTCGGCCAGCATGTCTAGGCGCCGCCACTCCTCGATCTGTGTAAGCACGGTTTGGCGCATGTTCGCATCACCGCCGATTTGTGCGACCATAGTAGCAAGGCGTAGATCCAGACCTTCAAGCAGAGCATGGCAAGCTTCTGCAATGTTGTTGCAGCTTAGCTGTGCGATCGCACGCTCCTCATGCGTCGCAGCTTCCTGCGCGTGCTTCTGTGCATCACCAAAGACTAATGTCTTCCAGAATTCGGACAGTCTTTCCTTCCTGAAACGCTCTTTGTGCTCAGGCTCGACATCAGCCGGTACTTGATCAGGATCGTCGAAGAGAAGCGAGAGTAGCTGCCACGCATGCTGTTCATGTGTGCCTGCCGCAGTATCAATGGCAACAGCCTTGGCCACGTCAGAGAACTCCACGGGGGCAGGATCAGTCAGGAGTGTCGCGAATGGGACACCACCAGCAGTAGAAATCTTGGTGTGCTGCTTCTGGAGGCTCAACGTCTCAGGGGCGGCCTGCCAAGGTCAGTTTCCCGTACACGCACACATCTTGAGCACTCACATCATCAAAGCTCGGCATTTGCACAAAGCGAGTATCCTTTGTCGCACCAACAAGTGGCTCTTGAGCAGTAGAAAACACGCCACTTTCAAGATTCGCAGAGCCTTTGTTGCCGTAAATCAAAACACCGGTTTCGCTGAAGTGTGGCTTGCTGCAGTAGTGGAAGTCTTTGTCGGCGTCGGTCATCTGGTCGAGATCGTAGGAGGACTTGGGTCGTTTCGAATATGGTAACTAGAGACAAGAGTTTCAGCAATCTTGTCCCATCTCAATTTACAACTACATACAGTGGCCGAGGTGTCAATTCAGGCGAGGATGTCATCATGACAATCCACGCCGGATTGCAAAAAAAGAAAAAACAATACGCTAGAAAGTTGGGGAAGTCAAACCTCGATGCCATGTCCTTGTCGCTTTGAGAGCGACTCTCGGTGGTTCTCCGTCTCGCCAAAGAGAGAGTTCATCAAATCCATGTGTGTCGCAAAAGGTCGGGCATTGATCGACTGTGCTGCAAGAGTAGGGCTCCTCTCGTGCTCATGAAGGAGGGCATGACCCTGGCTCTCGCGCAGGACAGTTCTATCTTGCTTCCTTGGGCTGATGGTGCGTTGAAGCTGATTCGCCCAGTCGTCATCAAAGACGGCATGGGATTTCGAAGGTGTACCAAAGCCTGGCTTGAAGACCTGACTAGCCTTCAGGATCGACTTTGGTGCCTTGAGTGTGCTCCTGAAAGGATCTGACTCTGCAGCGGCTGCTTGCTCCGTGGTACGAAGAGATCCGGACACAGAATCCGCCATGCTCTGGTCCTGGTCCAATTCGGATTCGCTCTCATAGTAGTCAGCTTCTTGCTGGCCATCAAGCGAACCCACGGAGCGGTCCCCTAAAAAAGACTCGTCACGAGAGGCATCGTCATCCTCGTACTCCTCGTAGACAGCTTCGTCGCCGAACCCGCCAGGAACGCTCGCGCGTGCACGCATGCCACGCTTGAAGTCGAAAGTGTCATCGGGGCTAGACTCGTCTGGGCTCACAAGGGAGTCCTGTTGGGGTGTGCTAGTCATCTGGCTGGTGTTGAGCAGTGTCTGCGCGGGAGTATCTGGCACGGGGCTGAGCACACTCGACTCATCATCCTCGTCGTCACTGTAATCATTCTCGTAGTCAAGACCGTAAGACGAGAAGTGAGGGACAGTGAAGATCCAGCCACCGTTTGCAGCATTGTAGCTCTCGAATGTAGTACCGGCGACGCGCTTCAGGCGCTCCAGATGCTTCACGTCCTTCTTGCCAGCCTTGTTTCGAGGCCACGAGTTGAGAAGAATGACGCGGGACGGGTGGTTCAGTGCGGTTCCCATCGGTGGCTTCGGCAAGCATGTGCAGTTCTCTCCGTAGACAGTGGCGTTGCGGTGGTTGAGCTGCACGATATCGCCAAAGAGCTTGGAGAGTTCAGTCTCAGAGAGATCGACTGGTGCACCCTGGTGAAACTCGATCTGCCCAATGTTGTGGCGGCCGACAACAAAGTTGCGCACGCTCTTGAGCTCTTGCTTGCTCATCTTCTTCAGCTGCTCCAAAGACGGTTGAGACCAATAGTTTCCAGGTTCAGGATCTTCTCCAGGCTGGACATTGGCCAACGATGACGATTTCGTTGTGAGTGCAGGATCCTCTGGAACTCGCGCAAGCTCATTGCCGTTGACTTGCTGCATGGCGGGACGAGAAGGCTCAGGGCTACCGTCGCCATTGACAGATCTAGACGATGCCTCGTCGTCCTCCCTTCGTACCACTAACGCGGTCTCTCCGTTCGTGTTGCCGTTCAGAGTGTCACCATCACCACCAGCAAAGCTGACGCGCTTATGGTTTGACGGCTCCTCGAAGAGCGGGATACGTGTGTTGAGTGAGCGGTTCACGTTTAGCTTCTTGAGGCTACCGTTGCCGAAAGAGCGTCCGGTCGTAGAGAAAGCACCTGGGGCCAAGATGCTGGTCTCAGGGGTGAAGCTGTTGCGCAGATTGCTCACAGAAGTACTTCTACTACCGAGCGAGCGAGAAAGACTGCCTCCAGCGAAAAGACTACCACCGAGGTTGGGAGTGGCCTGACCGCTAGCTGGGCTGCCGTAAGTGGAATAACTGAAACCATAGCCACCAGTACGCTTGGCTTGAGGAGTGAGCAGACGTGTGGATGCAGCAGGGTTTAGCTTGTGCTGAGGAAGGATGGCGCTCTTCTTGTTCTTCTGACTGCTGGACAGAGGCGTAGCAATCGGACCAGGGCTCTGAGTCGGAGTAGCAAGACCTGCGAACAAGGCATCGTTTCCGTAGGGGTTGGTGTTCAGAGAAGTGTTGAGCAGAGAGCTCCCTGATGCACCAAATAGGCTGTTGCCATTCTGCTGCTGGTTCTGCTGTGGTTGGTTCTGACTACCACCGAAGAGGGAGCCACCCATGTTGTTCTGCTGCTGGTTGGTCTGGCCCATACCTCCAAAGAGAGAGCCTCCAGCATTGTTGTTCGTTGTAGAGCTGCCAAAGAGACCGCCTGGCTTCTGTTGATTGCTCTGACCACCAAAAAGGCTTTGTCCGGCGCTGGTCTGGTTGTTCTGTCCCCCAAGGTTGCCGAACAAACCGCCTCCAGTAGCAGCTCCAGTGTTGGCAGTGTTACCGCCGCCTCCAAAGAGACCGCCACCTGTGGCAGCAGGCTTGGCGCCTCCAAAGAGTCCTCCTCCAGCGTTGTTGTTTGTTGTAGAGCCTCCGAAAAGGCCTCCGGATGCTGGAGCTGGTTGGGAGGCGCCGCCGCCGAACAGACCACCGCCGGTGTTGTTCGTTGTAGCTCCTCCTCCAAAGAGACCACCTGTTGCGGGCTTGGCCTGGTTGTTGTTTTGTCCGAAGCCACCACCACCAAAGAGTCCTCCAGATGCTGGTGGCTGAGTGGTGTTGTTCTGTCCAAATGCGCTACCCGGGTTGCTGAACAGTCCGCCGCCTGCATTAGCTGTCGTCGAAGCACCACCGAAAGCAGGTGCAGCGCTGGCTTGATTGTTTTGTCCGAAAAGCCCTCCACCAGTGTTCGATTGCCCGAAGCCGGTGTTCGTCGAGCCGCCAAAACCAGTTGAGGTGTTCGTTGCCCCTGCACCGAAAGCAGGCTTCGCCGCGTTGCTGTTGGCGCCGCCGAAGAGACCACCTCCTGTGTTATTGGTGTTGGCTGCACCGAAGCCACCACCAGTCCCGAACCCTCCAGTTGTGTTGGTAGTCGAGCCTCCTCCTCCGAAGAGGCCACCGCCCGTGGTACCCGTACTGGCTGTGGTCGATGCTCCGAACAGACCGCCAGTTGCTGGCTTCGCCGCTCCAAAGAGCCCTCCACCAGCGTTGTTGTTGGCGTTGTTGTTCGCGCCGAAACCTCCTGTAGCCTGACCGAATCCTCCAGTGGTGTTTGTTGTGCTGCTGCCACCGAACAAACCACCGCCGGTGTTCGTGTTGTTGGCGCCAAAGCCAGATGTGGCAGTGGTGTTGTTATTAGCACCGAAACCGCCAAACGTGGAGCTCTGACCGAACGCACCGCCCTGACCATTCTGGTTACCGTATCGACGCCCCTGATTGTAGTCTGCGAGCCTCAGCTCCTCGAGAGAGTAGTTTGTGTATGGCTGCTGGAAGGTGATGGTCTGGTAGTGCTGCGTCGCGGATGTGCCGTCCTTCTCGGTGTGGGCCTGGAACGGTGTGCTTGCGGTACCATTGTTAGGCGCATTGGTCGCTGCTGCGCCGAAACCGCCAGTCGCACCGCTGCCAAAGCCTCCAGCGGTGTTGTTGGCGCCGAACCCACCAGTGCTTCCACCGCCGAACAAACCGCCACCGGTGTTAGTTGTTGCGCCGCCGCCGAAAGCAGGCTTGCTTGCACCTCCAAACAGGCTCGTGCCAGTGCTTGCACCGCCGCCAAATCCAGAAGATGTGTTGTTGTTGTTGTTGTTGGCTCCAAACCCACCGAATGTCGAACCTCCCGTCGATGCGCCGCCGCCACCAAAAAGTCCGCCGCCCGTTGTTGCGCTACCGAACGGTTTCGAGCCGAATGCCGAAGTGGTGTTGTTACTGTTGTTCGCACCAAAGCCGCCTGTGCAGAGGATGTCAGCATAAATCCTGTCGAAACCAACAAAGCATTTTCGACATGCATGATCCCACGTATCCCAAGAACAGCCCAGAAAACGATTGGAGCACGCGTGGCGCACCCGTTTCACGACAGCAGAAGCAGCAACACAGAAAGCCAAAACGTAGACACGACCGCAACGCGCAAAGCAATCCACATACCTCCGCTGCCAAATGTGCTCGTTGTGTTACCGCCGAACATGCTGCTGCCAGTGGGGT
Source organism: Ascochyta rabiei (assembly GCF_004011695.2). NCBI lineage: Eukaryota > Fungi > Ascomycota > Dothideomycetes > Pleosporales > Didymellaceae > Ascochyta > Ascochyta rabiei. The sequence goes on from NC_082413.1 coordinate 699,515, forward strand.
TATTGTTCGAGCCGAATGCGTTGCCGGTGTTCGAGCCAAAGCCTGAGGCGAAGGACGAGTTAGACAGGATTCCACGAGAAGCCCTCGGCACGCGTCGCATTGGCGCGCGTTGCTGATGTATCCGCGAGAAGCGGCCGCCTAGAAATCAAGAGAAAAGCACTTACCACCGCCGGTGGCGTTGTTGTTGTTCGCACCGAAACCAAAGCCCGTCGACTGGTTATTGTTGTTGGAGCCGAAGCCACCAAAGCCGCCGCCGCCACCGAATGACATGTTGGCCGTGTGCGAGGCGTCGCGGGCGCGTTGATGTCTGCTCGACTAACGGTGCGCGGTGTGCGGTCGCGCGGGCGCGGATGGAGTTGAAAGAATCGAGGGTGCGGAATGGGTGAGGTCGATGCAACCCTGGCACAGCTTGGAGCAGAGCTGCACGAAAACGCGCCAAGGAATCGAGCTGTCGCGGCGTGTCCGCAGTAGCGAACGAAAAGAGTGAAATGAGCTCGAAGAACGGAGCAGACTGGTCGAGCAAATGATTATTGGAAAGGGAAAAGGGCAAAATATGCGATTTAATAGTAGCAGTGCCCAGCAATGCTGTCTCTTGTCCAAGACCTGGTTCGCGCTAAAATACAGTCACGTGCAGTTCAGCAGCTTCACCACGGCAAAAGTTGCTGTTGAAGTGTGAAACGGATGAGTGATGACAGAGTCACAAGCAGTGGGCGATTTATATTGCAGGCTACTTCTTGTGGACTGCTTGGCGATGCCTATATGCTGCCTGACGGGTTCCTACTGCTACCTGCTGCTGCCTGAGGACTTGGAGCTGCCTTGTCCAGCATGAGTTGCTTCGCCCCGAATGTAGAGGTTTCAGACGCGAGAAAGACCCGTTTGGCTCAGCTTGATACAATGTCTTGCTTTTCGTGGAGCGTTTCTATGCGATTTGGAGTGACTGTCTATCCAGTGCTTGTAAGAAGGACCCTGTTGACTTTGGCGTCCTTCTCACGGTGGAGCTTGGTACGGACACTTTAAGCTCCGACTCTTGCTGGATCGAAGCAGTGCCAACAGCCGCATTACCGAACCCATATTCCTGTCCCAAATTATAGAGTTGTTGTTCAGCCGCGCAGGTCCGTATTCGAAGTCAATCAACCAGCCACTTGAAGCTAGCCCCACCTTCGTGAACGCGCTAGGCTTTCACGTCGTCGCGTCGACCCAATCCTGGACCGCGACACCAAACAAAGAAGTCACCAACAACAGACTGTTACCTTTAGCGTCGCATACATCACACCAATACCAACGAAAGACCTCAGAGTGCCGCGCATAGTCTCGTTTGCTCTGTTGTCAGCAACATTACCTTCTCTATTCTTGGGCACAACCCTCGACCACCGGCTACCTTACGTCGAAAACCTCAACACCATAATCATAATCCAGCAACGCCCATGGCAGCCCCCTCCAACCAGCCCCGTTACGGTCTCAACCGTCCTGCCCCGGGCCCCAGTGCACCCACCTTCTCAACCCCCGCGTTCCCCTCAGCGCCCAAGAACGCTCAAAGACTAGAAAGCGAGCGCCTCGAGCGCGAACGGCTCGCGCGCGAATCGCGCCTCGCCTCAGATGCAATGGACGCACAAGCCCTCGCCTCGCTATCCGAAGAGCAGCGCGAAGAAATCAGCGAAGCATTCAATCTCTTCGATCTGGATAAGGACGGATACATCGACTACCACGAGCTCAAGGTCGCAATGAAGGCGCTGGGCTTCGATCTACCAAAGCAGGAGATCCTAGGGATATTGCAGCAGCATGGATCCACGAGTGCTGCCCACCAGTCGGGGAAAGCGCCCGCGAGGGATAGTGCGAGGGCGGCAGCTCAGGCTAGTTATGCACCGCCTGCGCGACCGCTCTTGTCTTTCCAGTCGTTTCAGTCGCTGATGGCGCAGCGCATATTGGCAAGGAATCCTGAGGATGAGATTCTAAGAGCGTTTGAGTTGTTTGATGAGGGCGGCAAGGGGAGAATTACGCTACAGGATTTACAACGTGTAGCTAGGGAGCTGGGCGAGACGCTGGGGAACGACGAACTGGTTGCCATGATCGAGGAGTTCGATCTGGATGGAGACAATGCAATTAGTAGGGAAGAATTTGTAGGAATATGTCTTGGGTGAGCTTGCACTCCTGCTGGTTTGGCATTGGTTTGATTTTGACTTAAGCCTGGCGTTCGGTGTTTGCAGGATTGAGGCAGAAGAAACTGCGTCGTTTGGACAATGATGAAGCGTTGATAGTTTTGCAATTCAAATTTGCTCAGGAACTATATACAGCCGCCCAACCAGAAAAGATCAAACAAAAGGAACATGCATTGTACAAGACTCTCTCCTCTTCGCTCTGATCTTGAATGACATCTTCTACTGTCCGGGCGACACCAACAGTCCCTTCTTACCGGCATCGTGTGCCCAACCACCCGCAAGCGCCTCACCACCGTTCTTCAACCCGTAGTCCTTTATCCTGGCCTCAAGCTCGGGCCTAAAGTGCCTGATGAGACCCTGCAGCGGCCAAGCAAACGCCTCACCCAGCGCGCAAATAGTGTGGCCTTCAACCTGCTTGGTCAGCTCCAGAAGCATGTCGATTTCACGCTCACGGGCCTGGCCCTTGTAGAAGCGGTCCATGATCTGGTGGGTCCACTTGGATCCCTCACGGCAAGGTGTGCACTGGCCGCAAGATTCGTGGTGGTAGAACTTGGTGAGACGAGTGATGGCGCGGACAATGTCTGTCGACTTGTCCATGACAATGACGGCAGCAGTACCAAAACCAGATTGCGCATCCTTGAGCGCATCGAAGTCCATGAGTTGGTCATCGCAAATGTGCTTGGGGAGAAGAGGGGTCGAGGAACCACCGGGAATGATGGCGAGGAGGTTGTCCCATCCGCCCTTGACACCACCGCAGTGACGGTCGATCAGTTCACGGAGTGGAATAGACATCTCTTCTTCAACAGTGCAGGGGTGGTTGACGTGGCCAGAGATGGCAAAGAGCTTGGTTCCGGCGTTGCGCTCACGACCGAAGCTGGCGAACCAGTTGCCTCCACGTCGGCAGATGGTGGGGGCAACGGCGATAGTCTCGACGTTGGCGACGGTCGAAGGGCATCCAAAGAGACCAACGGCAGCAGGGAACGGGGGCTTGAGGCGGGGCTTTCCGGGCTTGCCTTCGAGAGATTCGATGAGAGAGGTCTCCTCACCGCAGACGTAGGCACCCATTCCACGATGGACGTAGACATCGAAGTCGTAGCCGGAGCCGCAGGCGTTCTTGCCGATAAGACCGGCTTGGTATGCCTCGTTAATAGCACGCTCGAGAACGGTGGCCTCGTGGTAGAACTCTCCACGGATATAGATGTAGGCAGCGGTCGCGTTCATGGCACGTCCGGCAACGAGACAGCCCTCGATGAGCTTGTGGGGATCTTTGCGCATAATCTCGCGGTCCTTGCAGGTTCCGGGCTCACCCTCATCAGCGTTGACGACCAAGTAGCGGGGTTTAGAGTCGTTCTCCCAGCCCTTGGCGTTCATGAAAGACTGTACCAGTCAGTACTGATCAGAACAAGCGGTGCGAGTGTCGCTGCATACCCATTTCAGACCGGAGGGAAAACCAGCACCACCTCGGCCGCGCAGACCAGATGCCTTGACCTCGGAGATGATCTACATCATGTCAGCATTACTTCATGCAGCTATGCTAGCTTTACACACCCAGTCGTCGCCCTTCAAGAGGATTTCCTTCGTCTTGTGCCAGTCTCCGTACTTCATCGCGCTCTTCAGGTCGGCTCCGTGGTGGCCATACAGGTTCTGGAAGATGCGGTCCTGGTCCTTGAGACCGCCGTATGTCCTCTTAGGGGCGGCATCGTTCACTGTGGCCAGGGTGCGCTTCTGCTGCTGTGACGGGGCGGCAGCGGTCGAAAGGCGTGTGGCTGCGGTGGCTGCGGGCAGCGCGCGGTGTGCGGCCGCGGCGAGAGCCGACGAGGCAGGAGCGTGTCGTGCAAGCATCGTGAACGCGGTGTGTGTGTGTGCACTCGTGCAATTGATGCGTGCGGGGCGGCGTCGTCGTTGGAGGCGTGGCGTGGATGTTCGTAGTCGGATCTCTAAACTCAGTCTTGGCAAGTTCGCTGGATCCATAAGCAAGTCTTCGCATGTTTGATTGGTTGGAACTAAGTCGATGACATCTATCCGATCTGGGCGGACCGACTCGTCCACCACTGTCACCAACGGCGAAGAACCAGAACCAACAGGTCACCTTCTGATTCGATGCGATCGGAGGGGTTAATTGTTGTTCGTCGCACGATGACAGAATGATGGTCACGTGTTGGGGTCTGTAGAAGGTGCAAAGTACTGCCACCAAGGGAAAGGGTGTCACATCAACATTCAGAAGAAGGACAAGTTCTTAACTGCGACTGTGCATCAGCTGCAACACAAGCTCGACTCATCAAAGGATGTGAATCGTTGAACCTAGCTCCCACCTAGCTCTACCCTATCTCGACCATGTACAGCGCAATCCAGTCTATCATTGCACTCTTGTTAACCCGTCTAATACGCCAGCGTCCACCGGCAAAGAAACAGCCCCACCAAAGCACTCATTCTAGTAACAGCTTGGGCCTAGCTGTCGAGTAAAGCGGGAGCGACCTCCCCATGCTGAAAACTGACGAAGGGATACGAAATGCAGACAGTGGCTAACGCACAGTCGGAATTTGCGACGCCACATCACTCCATGGCGCGGAGACATACAACGTTGATAGATAGCCTAAGAGAAGAAGGGTACGGTTTGCGAGGCCGAGATGATCAAGGTTCAGCCTCGCAAGAAACACGTCACTTTCTTCAATATCTTCGGTTTTCAGTCTAGTTTGCTTGTCTTGCCCCATGTAAATTGAAATTTTCTTTTGTCCCTTTTTCAGCTTCAGTTTGTAATATTCCCCTGCCAGGTTTTATCAGTTCGACATCTGTTGAGGAGAGTTCCATGCACATACCCTCATCGATGTCACTTTTCAGATGGATATCGACGCATCCACTCTCTGTATCAAGCACGAGCGCTCGATTCCAGCTATTTCGTCTCGTTGGTTTCGCAAACTGCGTTGTAGGCTCCTCGTTACAGAGCACCTCATGCTTATCGGATGCCATATGCAGCTTCCCGTGAACAGTGACCGCGGTCGGAATGAGGTTCGTATTAGAGTTGATGAAGAACTCTTGATCATGGAGATGGTTGGGCTGAAATGTAGCAGGATGAGATGAATGAAGCCCAACGAGAAGGACGGCGACGGGCACGATCTTTTTGTAGCCAATGCAAGATAGCGCGGTGAACACATCGAGATAGGATCCGTTGTCGACTGCGCATACTGGGGCCGAGACAGATGCCATCACGAATGGACTTCCTATCAACCAATAGACCACAAGTGTGTGACAGACCCATGTAATTTGCATTGTCATCAGACTTTTGTTTGCCCTGATGAGGAACGTGGGCTAAGCCACAAGCCCCTAGAACATCAAGCGGACCCTAACATCTCACGCGTAGAACCCAGATGCGAAACTTCTTCGGTCAATAGAACTCACCGTGGATCAGATGACGACACAGCCACGATACGCTGGTGGACTCCAAAATCGATTCTCAATGTGCGCCCGGAGGACCTCGAGAACATCAGCAACCTCGCCAGAGTGTGCAAATCCGTATTGATGTGCAGGGTGGGAAGGCTGAGATTCCTCGTGCATGCGCCACGAAAGGGCAACCTCGGCCTGAGGCAGAGAAGGCTGAATTGGAAGTCGGCCAATCCGCAGATTGACTGGCCCACCACTTCGAAGCAGCCAGTCATTGAACAAGTCACATTATCAGCAAAGGCGGCTTCGAGTCTTCGGCAAAAGAGCTGCCTCAGAGTCCTCCTCGACGCCTGGCGGTGGTCTTACCTTCGCCCCCTCCACCTTTACCGTCTTTACCTGTATAAGCCACAGGCTGTCTCTATGCCCTAAGGTCAAGCAATTGCGATTGGCTCTCAGCACACATCCGTCGGCGAACTACTAGTTTATGGGGCGCAGTCCGTAACGGATATCTCACTCGTTCATGCACATCGAGGGTGCGGAACCTGAGGCTCTGCGATGATCTCACTGAGTCCTCCTGATACTCACAGCCTGTTCCGGTGGGACGTAATAATACTAATACATGGTTCGGCCTTGCTACACAAGCTGAACCAGTGGGGTATCACAAAGTCCAAGCGTCGACCAAGTTCACCAAGGCTTTACCGAGACCACAATGTCTACTCTTAACGAGACCGAATCGACTGTGTCGATTGAAATTCCGCCAGGACATAGTCATCCTAGGAGACAAGGTACAGGAAGGTCCGTTGTCCACGGAACTGTACGCAATGAGTTTTGGCGTAAAAGAAATTTGCTCAGTTTGGGTATGTGTTCCTGATCCAACTAAACACTTTTGCTGACAACTACGCAGATGGTGGAGGCATACGCGGATATTGGACCTTGCTTCTTCTGAAGCGCCTCATGGAGTTCATTCATCGGGAAGAAGAGAGACAGGTAGAAGAAGATCAGGATGATATTCACAGCTTCTGGCCCGAAGCGTATCCCAACAATGTATCACAGCTTCCCAGAAACCACGATGGAGATAGTACTCCTGAACACCTTCCAGCAGCTCGAGCGTTTCTACTCTGCCACTACTTCGATTTCATCTGTGGTTCCAGTACCGGCGGGTATGTTTGCAACAATGATATATCTCAGGAAGACGCTGATAGCTCTTTAGTCTTATAGCGATCATGCTCGGCAGGTTTCGCATGACTGTCGATGACTGTCTTCAAGAATATAAGCAAATGAGCCATAGCATCTTCGGAAGACCGAGATGGATCTCGCAGCGTAATATTGGTATGCCGTGGCCAAAGTACAGCGCTCGTGGTATGAAAAAGGCATTCCAGGACGTATCGCTTCGTCGATGTGACAGCTCCACTACCGGAAGACACCACTCTACCACGCCGACATTTCCAATGACGGAAGGGGTTAGCCAAACGTATGTACGCCCTCACTGTTAACACAATCAACAGTTCAACTTTTCAGGGAGACTGACGCTTTAGTAGATTTGTTACCACTATACGAAGAACTAAGAACTCTTCAGGCGTATGGACGGAAGAAGTTTATCTCATTCGATCTTACCACCACGAGAGAGGCACGCAACCAAACCCGGTCCCGACCCGCCGGCCCGTTATGATCCCACATACTCAGGTGACCACCCTTCCGAAGATCAACTACGGTCCAGCAGAGACGATGGAAATATGGCAAGTGGCCCGAGCTGCCACTGCTGCACCGATGTATTTCAAAGAAATCAGATTCACTCAGCAAAGCGGAACCAACGGTCAGAAGTACTTCTTCTCGGACGGTGGATTTGGAGAGACGAACAATCCAACCGATCTCGGACTTCTCGAGATCGAAACGTTACCTGGCCGACACTCGGTTGGGGCGATCGTCAGTGTTGGCACGTCGCGCGGAAAAGCTGATCCCTCACGCAAGTCAGTACTCAACATTATGAAGAGGATGGCTGGCAAGGCAACTAACCCCAATATCGTTGCAAGCGCAATGAGCCAGAGGCAATTGGAGAACTATTGGCGCTTCAACGACGAAGAGGGCATTGATATTGAGCTTGACGACTGGAAACCATCTAGCTGGTTTACGCATCCCGATCGTCGCGGTGAAATAAGCCTCAAGACGATGGAAGATGCTTTCCACAGATGGGCATGTAAACTCGAGAGCGCCCAATGGCTCGAGAACTGTGCGAGAGAGCTTGTAACGACAAGGCGAGGCAGATGTCAAGAGAAATCTCGATGGGAGCAGTTCGCGCTCGGAGCGCACACCTACCGCTGCAAACACGAAGACTGTTGCAATGAACCGCCTTACAGTTCACGTCACCAATTTGAACAGCACTGGCAGCAGGTGCACGAAAACGAAGATATTGGTGAGGTCTACCGGGAGCCTCAATTCAAGAAGTGGATTTATCAGCAGCGGCCAGAGATCAAGAAGTGATGGATGCTTATGGGTTCCTGTCTGCACTCAGTCTGCGCTTACACTGGATCGTAAGTTATGCTTAGCCTTCGTTCTCAACGCTGCTAACCAGCCTACAGTTGAGTACTAGTATTGTAAAGTCGGTTTGTCCAAGTATAGAGGCGTTTTCTGGTTTGATGTTACTGCGTGCCATTAAGCACTATACCCTGATAGACTTTAAACAATGATCACAACTTTCGTCGGTATGGACCGCTACAGATACACTATCATGTAGAATAGAGGACCCCCACAAATTTGAATTGATAAGGAGTTTAATAACCCTGATAAAGACTCTCAGATGTGCCTTGATTCCACAGATATCTACTTCATTGTGAGCATGACAAGTCGGTAGTGAGTGCAGATGGCCTATCAGCCAGTAGTGCAAAGCACCATGTAAACGAAAAAGAAAAAAAAGAAAGACAAAGTTTTGTATTATATCTAGCATACTCTTGATACAACCTTTGGTTTACTGGGCCTGCAAGCGCACTAGTATTGTATGGGGCTCTGCCTTCATGCTAAAGTCTCTTACGTAATATGCAGCGAAAGTACAATCCACTACTCGAATAGCTTACACTACATTATAGCCTAACTATCAGCAGGTAACGCGGCGACTTGTGACCGGAGTCGCCAAATTCGGCTGCGGCTGAGTCCCAGGCCACCTGCATGACCCTTCGTGCACAGCCTTCCAACTCCTTCGCGGCAACAACACCAACACAGACTCACAACTTTTCATCGTCATGCTTCCAAAAACCACGGACTACATCTATAAGTTCTCAAGACAACTCGCCCTCAGCATTTCCAATCGTGCGGACGCGCAACGAAGCTATTGTCTCTCAGCTTCGGCATGCTGATGAATGCGCTTGATTCAGCCTTGCGAATCCTCACTGTACGCCACCTAACCCCAACAGTCAATCTCTGGGAGCAATGGATTGATTTCAACTTTGCAGTTCAGCTTAGAACAGTTATTCACGACCTTAGTCAAGCTTATGACTTTGCCGTATTACCGACTCTACTACTTCAATACTAGTGCCCCTCTTGAGCGCATTGCAATACTAGCTTCAGAATCGCCATTAGACACTGCTAAAGTACTTCGTGCAATATCATCATGGAGAGCACGAAAACTCGCCGAATTGCAATTCATCACCATATCAGTGCGTCCTCAACTTCTGCATGAGTAAGACAAATTACTGACTGCCTTCAAAGTGTACGGTCCTGGCTGCAGCAGTCATCGGTTCATTCTCTTGGACCACAATCGAGGAAGCCTACTGGCTCACCCATGGCTTCTGGCATAGCAGTTTGATCTTTTCAGTCCTGGGCATTCTGCTATCTGCCTCTGAAGTAACGGTTCTGCACTTACTAGGTCCGCTAAGATGTACAGGAAAAGAGTCTCGCGACTACGAGACTGCAAAGAAGTACTATCCGCTCTTGCTATCACCCAATTACAGAATAAGGACTTTCACACCGCGCATGAAGATGATTTTCACATGGCAAGCTCCCTTGATGTTCATGTCATACTCTGTTTGCGGCTTTATTGTAGGCTTGACGGTTCTCGTTTGCACACCATTCATCAGGGACAGTCACAGCTGGACAACCAGTCACAATGTAAGCATTCGAACTTACTATCTCTGCAACAGCATTACTGATAAGCGCAGATTGCAATTATGTATCTGACCGTCTTGACCTGTGCGGGTACCACTTTCGTCTTCTGCTCGTTCTGGGTGTACCATTATGTGCATTTGGATCTGGATGCGGATGGTACAGGAGACCTTGACTATATCGACAATGATGGTAGCTTTGGGCTTGGCACTGTGCTTACGCCGTTTACTGAAGAGGTATCGCCGGGAGGCCCATCTAGCTTGAAGCTGGGTCGTCGACATACTAATTTATCGTAAACCGGTCGGTGAATAAAACCCCATACAGGCTAAGAGATGCATAAGATACACAAGATAGATTTTATTGCTGTTTCCATAACAATCATCTATCAGATAGCCAAGAACGATCTGGTTCGCTTGATATTGGTAGAATCTCTGAAAATAGCATGCCAGAAAGCGTTTGGTCGATCACGCAGAATACTGGGTCTCGAGATCTCGAGACCATTTGGGGTGGGGGCAAGATGCCTAGGATTTGTCATTTCCTACGATGGGACAGTGCACAACCATTGAAGAAAAGACCGGGAGCTATTGCGATAGCCTGTTGTAAGTTGAGCATTGTAAAAATGAAGTTCAATGGGTGGTGCTGACGATATCAGACATTTGAAGTGCGTGTGCTATGAAAGTTGAAGGGAAGACATGAGTAGCAAGGGAGTATGGAACATGGTTCATGAGACGATCATATTTCGTAACTTTATTATCACAATTCATGCCTCTTGAATTGATCTAATGCGTTCTACGGAACTTTTATGCAGGAGATGCAAGGCTCCCAGATAAGGAATACTTACTGCGAATAAACCTGACGACTCCGCCTAGCCGAAATACTAGGGGCCCCTTCGGACTTTCTAGCAAGCACTCACGCTTTGTTATTTGCAAGCAAGTGAACAGCTTGCATCTATCGCTCGCTGTCTTGTTTTTTTGTTTCTTTTACGCTTGTTTCTGGAATGCCACCGGTGCGAGTATCATAGAAGCATGCGTCATATTAGCACTCCTAAAAAGACCTGAACGCCTCTCGTATCCTTCCAGAACCACCTCAACAATCTTCTGCCTAGGCCCAATCACCCTTTGGCTGCCTCCGCTACATCTCAATTTTCTCTCCAAAGTCTTCCCGGGCATCTCCAAAATCTACCAATTGTACTCTCCAACCAATCTTCTTCGCTTCTCCTGCTCTCCAATTTTCATCAACGGACCCAAGCTTGTCGTACCTGAGTCTCCGCAACCTGCCGTGCTTACACAAATTCCCAGCTTCGCGGCATCTGGTATACCTGTATTGTTACAGCTGCAAATATCCTTAATACAAACTTGTCCGACTGGACATCCAAGGTCACTAGAGTCCTCCGAAGCCTCAGTCTGCAAGCAGCGAACAAGATTCCCGTTGCCACATTGGTACCTGTCTTTGTCGAAGCAAACACCGTGTTGGGACTCGTCGGTTGCGCAGATACAACCTGAAGAAGTGTTGTTGCTCGGGTTGCAAAAGCGGTCGAAGGAGCACGATGAGTCACAAGGTTGGCGGGCGCAGACACCGTTCACACAGTCTAGGCCAGGAGTGCAGGCATTGCCGCAGCGGCCACAATGAAGTCTATCAGTCTTTGCATCGTGGCAGGTGGCGTTGCAAGTTATGGTACCGAGACCACTGCAGATTGGTGTTGGAGAAGTGGAGGTTGTGGAGCTTGTTAGTGTGGTGCTCAGAGACGTAGAGCTCGTGGTCTGGATTGTGGATGAAGTGGTTGTGATGTCCGTGGTTAAGGGGGACGAGCTTGAGAATGTGGATGAGACAGCAGTTGTTCCAGTACCAATAGATGTGTCATCTGGATTTGACGTCATGGTGAGTGTAGTCACCGTAGTGGAGGAGCTGTGCGATAAGGTGATGGTAAGGTACGTACTGCAAGACGCTGTTGAGGTGACAGTCGAAGCAAGCGTCAATGTGTCCGTACTTGTCAAAGTCTGTAAAGCATCAGAATGTCTAAGTCACAACCACAGAATTCTTCTTACGGCGCTGAGCTTCACAAGAGTGTCCCGCGTCACCCCCTTGCATGAACAGATACTAGCATAGACTACGGCCGAGCTGAAACAGTTGTCCCCAGCATACGTAGGGATTCGCCCCACGATAGTGGTTGTACTGGACGACAAAGCCTCGTTTTGACGAGCTTTGACACTGACAGCTGCGTTTTCTGCTGCCGTTGCCTTAGGAGTGGGAAAGGTGAATCCTGGTAGAGAAGATAAGCCCCGGGTTAGACTGGTTGTTGTTGTACTGCTGGAGGGAGTCGTCGAGCAGGAAACAACTGTAGTTGTGGTGCTACGAGCGACAACCGTGATGGTAGTACTGATGTTCTTGTATTAGCTATGACTCAATGCATGGATATCCTTCGTTTACATTGGAAACACCGCCACGGTCGTTGTAAGGCGACTCATGCAATCTCGGAGCGCAGTCAACGGATGATCTGAACCGCGATCGGTTCCCCACACAGCTCTGAAGCAATCGTCTTCAGGGCAGAGGCCTTGCCTTGCTAATAGATTGACAGCAATAGCAAGTGCAGGGTGAAGGATGACAATGAGTGTTGAGAGCTTCATGGTTGCTTGCAACGAATGACTGGAGAGCGTGGTGCGGTTCCCATGTTAAGGAAAACAACAGACTTTATACAATTTTGTGCGCTAAGCAGTCGCTTCTGAATGAGACATGGAATCGCCATTCGAATTACGAGCTTCCGAGCTAAATCGCCAGAGGATCAACCACCCGCTACTCACAAAGGAGCTAACAGCGCCTGCAAAGCAGAGGTTGAAACCTCTGACCGCGGCGGTAGTGGTACAGCTAGCAGAGCGCAGGGGATCGGATACGTTATAGCTCGCTTCAGTACTCAAGCTGCGATTGTGAACATATGCTGTCTGACAGTGTGACTTGAGGATAAGCCTACGTACCGGGCGGGCTCCTGTGAATGGGGTCAAAACAATGCCAGTCTGCTACAGAGTTTGACCATTGTCAGGAGTTGCTGTGCTGTTCCGTTTCGTTACGAAAGATCGAAAAGGTCAAGCTGTCGTGCACAGCATGATGTAGTGTTGTTGTATACGCAAGAACCCAACCTTCGACTTTGGCCAGTGTGGGGACATGTGATGCGCCATCATGCAAGTACGGGGCCGTTGACGGCCGTTCCTATGGAGAGGCTGAGACCGGTAGTTCAGTTGTAGCTGTGAGCCTTCGCAATTTCGACAGGATCACCGATGAGTTAGGGGGGTGTGATGCAGTTGCACAGAAGTGCTCGACGTAATGGGAGATGCACAGAGAGAATAAAACGTGTATGTGAGGATCTTGACATAACACAAACATCACTGAATTGATGTACTCGCAACAGTTGTCAAGTACAGAGGTACAAACGTCTATACGATGCGCAGACGTCGGTCCTGAGTCCTGCTGTTGGTCGTTGATGAAACAATCGTACGCCACCAAGGACTGCAGTCTAGCTTGAGCAGGTGTATCTCGCAGAAGCTCTGTTAAGGTTCGATACAGAACACCTGCAGGTAGGCTAGACGTTGGGGGACAAGGCTGCAGAACACTGGCGGCGCCATTGCATAACAAGAGGTGGCAACAATAAGAACCACTTGGAGCCTAATCAATGGATTGCGCGTACGGCGTCCTACTTTCAAGCCGGCGGTAAGAAATTAGCAAACAGCATACCTTGAATCATAGAATACATGATCATTGCACGAGTCGCCCACTGCCCTTTGTTTGACCGGTCTTCGACAAGCCATACGGCTACTGTCAAGTACCAGATCGGATAACCGGAGGCGATGCGGTTGATGATCTGAACATGGAAGCTAGTGGCTGCTGCAAAAGCCAGCACTAGCTGTGGTAGTGCTAGTTCCGGCAGCTCGCACGTTACGAGTGGTGCATGCTTGGACTCGAGGGTGTCACTAGCGTGGGGTACAGTAGGACGCCCATGCAACGGCTGAGCATAACCGCTGCGGAGGGTGGTAACACTCGAATAGACCAAGAGCCACAGCATTGGAAGCGCGAGCAAGAACAACGGGAGATTGGACATGGTCCAGTAACGGAAGAGTCCGACGTTCCTAACGAATGTGTTAGACCAGTTTTCTTCGATCCCGGTAAACTAACCAATAATGACTCTGCACCCACGAATAGATGCTTGGGATACTCTTCTTGCACCAAGGCCTGACTGTAGAGTTACCCGTGCCGCAAAAGTCCAAGTAAGCCAGATACTGTGGTCCAACAAAGCCAATGGCTATCAGAGCACCTGATGCACAGGTGACGATGACTCTGCAAACGTCCTGCACCTTTATCCGCATCGAGAAGAGCTGGGGCAAGTACCGCGCAACGTCGTACAGAAGTATCAAGCCACTCAGCAAGCCATTGCTTCGTATGGCTGTCGCCATAGCAAACAACAGACCTGAGCCAAGCTTGTGAGCAACTTCCCGAGTGTTGATGGATGCACGGTTGGCAGCCGCTCTAGACTCCGCATAGCAGAGCATACCAGTCAGATTGAGCAGGGAGAACAAAGCCTCAGCGTAGGGCGAGGAGAGAAACAAGGATGCCGGTGTGAAGATATGAAGTACAGACGCGACAAACGGTACCCGGGACTGCTGCCGCCCCGCTCCCGTGAGTAGGGTCAGAAGTTTGTACAGCACGAGCACAGAGAAGCAATGGCAGACAGTAGAGACGATGATGCCGGTGGTGATGTAGTACCAAAGCGAGCCTTCCGAGGTGCCGAAGACGACTGAGTTTGTGTCAATACCGGCTCAGTTCGATGATCAAATCTGCTCACATCGCGTCGTAACACTCAGAAGCTGGGAGAACGCCGGGCTGAACGCCCATTGTTGCTCGAACATCAAACCCCGCTCAGCAGCTTTCACAAAGTACAAGGCATCCCAGCGGAAGAGGTTGAGGACTAGATGGTCAAGTCGAGATGAAGATTCGAGGTTTGCGTAGCGATGGGTGCTTGCATCAGTCAGGATTAAAGCCGAGGTATCGTATCCAGGACCTGGGCAGAATGCAGTGAGCAAGAAAAGCAGTGTCTTCCACGTGCAAAACACCAAGACGAGCCGCCTGCTGCCTGAGGCCTTCGGTGCTGCCATGGAGAGACGTGTGGCTGCGGGACGAGGTTGGTGATGCTCAAAGACGACGCGTTTGGATTGGACGACCCACTAGCGTGGCTTATCGACGCCAAGACTCGCTTAGACCCGCACCACATTTTGACCCTCACAGACCAAACTTTTCGCTCTTCGTCAGTCCAGCATCCTCGTCGTCGACCGCCAACTAACCAACGGTAAGCGCAACACCCGCCTCTGATCGCTCGAACAGCATTCGATCGCATGCGACAGCAATGGAGCATGTCGACTACAATGATGGCCAGAGTGCAGCGCGGTAGCAATGCCCGCTCACTCTTACGAGCTACAGAACTACTTAGTGGATGAACATTCGCTGATAGTTTCTGTTCTCTATGACAGAGCCTCTACAGTACAAAATGCCTCCTAAAGGAAAGAAGACCGCGCCTGCGCCCTTCCCTCAGGGAAAGGCTGGCAACAAGAAGGCCGCCAAGGTACGTTGGAAAATCCGATCCCAATAATTTCGCAGCCTCTAATTTATGACAGAACCCTCTCCTCGAGAAGCGCCCCAAGAACTTTGGTATCGGCCAGGACATCCAGCCCCAGCGTAACCTTGGTCGTATGGTCAGGTGGCCGGCGTACGTCCGTCTCCAGCGCCAGAAGAAGATCCTCAACCTCCGTTTGAAGGTCCCCCCGGCGATTGCCCAGTTCCAGCACGTTGCTGACCGCAACCGTAAGCACGCACATATCTAATCGTTGAGGAGCACGGCTAATGCACCGCAGTCGCCACCCAGGCTTTCAAGATCCTCAACAAGTACCGCCCTGAGACAAAGACCGAGAAGAAGGAGCGCCTGACCAAGGAGGCTACCGCCATTTCTGAGGGCAAGAAGAAGGAGGATGTCTCCAAGAAGCCTTACACCGCCAAGTTCGGTCTGAACCACGTTGTCGGCCTCGTCGAGAACAAGAAGGCCTCGCTCGTCCTGATCGCCAACGACGTTGACCCCATCGAGTTGGTTGTCTTCCTTCCCGCCCTCTGCCGCAAGATGGGTGTTCCCTACGTTATCGTCAAGGGCAAGGCCCGTCTCGGTACGGTCGTCCACCAGAAGACTGCTGCCGTCCTCGCTCTTACCGAGGTCCGCGCCGAGGACAAGACTGAGCTCTCCAAGCTCGTCTCTGCTATCAACGACGGCTACCTCGAGTCTCACCACAAGGATGCGTCCCGTCACTGGGGAGGTGGTATCATGGGTGCCAAGGCCAACGCTCGCATGGAGAAGCGCAGGAAGGCTATCGAGAGCGCTATCAAGATCTAAGCGGTCTGATGGTTTTGCTTCGTTCATGAATTTTATGGCGTGTCTCTTATCTCTGCATATAGGGTCCACAATACCACGGAGTTACGGAGGGTTAAAAGCAGTTGCTAGACACTGCATTGACTGGAATCGAACAACGATAACGCACGCCATTAGCATTACTGTGCAACCTTGTGTGATTAGTGATGTAAGCCCTAGCAAAACCATCCCTTAGTTTGGAAGTCCTTACGAAGGTCGCACCGATCGCGCTCGGCGGGACTTGCTTACAGCAGGTACCCCACTTGGAGCTTGACCTGTGCTTGTGCATCCCACCTACATTCCTATCCAGTAACAGTCGCAATGCCGTTGACCGTCCTAACAGACACAGACGTCCGCCGCTTATTACACCAATTGTCCAGACAAGACATTCTTGACCTGCAGCAGAGCCTTGCAGATGGTCTCCACTACTATTCGACTTCCACCGACGAGGACTCCAATGCCTGTTGTTCCTCGTACCAGCCTATGCGCACAGCGCTCAAGCGCAATGACGGTCAGACCACCCTCTTCATGCCTGCCTCGAGCAACGACGGCATTGGCTTCAAGGTCGTAACTCTTGCCTCGTCAGATGCGACGAAATCGTCAGATATTTCGTCCATCAGATCCTCCCTGAAGACTACCTCTCTTTCCGATTCAACGCAGTCCAGCAGCTCCTTCGATCAGCCTCAGTCTCTCGCAAGTTCGCAGAGCACAACTCCGAAAGGCACGTTGCAGCTCCTAGACAAGGCCGGAGGACCTCGCGCACTTATTAATGCTGAAGAAATTACCGCCTTCCGCACCGCGCTCGCCAGTACCATGCTGTTTAAGAAGCGGCATAATGTGCACGATGTAGTGGTTTTTGGCGCAGGTTCGTAGCCCTTCCTACCTCGTGCCAGCATGGTCTGACAACTTTAAGGCAAACAAGCCTACTGGCACATCAGACTTGCCCTCATGCTCCGCAGCACCGACATCCACCACCTCAACATCATAAATCGCGATTTCGAGCGCGTCCATCACCTCCTCCAAGCTCTTTACAACCCCGACGAGCAGCCGACCAAGTTCGACCCCAGTACCACAAAGATCCCTTCTTATAGGAAAGAAGGCGAAGGGCTCCATCGACCCAAGATACAAATCCTCACCCCGTCGCACGGCGAATATGAGCGCCTCCTCAAATCCACGATCCGCGCTTCCTCTGTAATACTCTGCACAACACCGAGCTTAACTCCGCTCTTTCCGGCGCCGTACCTCACGAACCCTGAGGGCCGCAAGAAAGGGAGGTATGTAGCTGCGATTGGGAGTTACAAACCTGATATGTGCGAAATTCACCCTGACATCCTCCGCCAAAATGTCACGCCTGATCACGGACGCCACTTCCACAAACATGCCAGCCAAGGCGGCGCGGTGGTGGTCGACAGTGTCGAAGCGTGTCTCAAGGAAGCAGGCGAGATCATTCAAGCCGGTCTCTCGCCTTCGGAAGTTGTTGAGATTGGTGAACTGGTCATGCTTAAGCGAGATGCTGAGAAGCGGCGATCAGAGTGTCATGCACAAAAACGCATGATTGAAGAGGGCTTGGACGACGATGGTGTGGAGCTGGGTGAGGCACCTTCAACGAAGAACAAGAACAGAGGAAGCAACAAGAGCAGAACAGACGATCATGGCGATAAGGAGCATCAGAGTTTGATAGATTGGCTGCAGAAGGGTAACGTTATCTACAAGAGCGTTGGCTTGGGTCTTATGGATGTTGTAGTTGGCAGCGATTTGGTGCGGTTGGCGGATGAGAGGGGCATTGGCACAAGGATTGACAACTTCTAGTGATGAGCGTTTGACAACAAGATATGACACTAGAGTCGGCATCGCAGGATGAAGATTTTGTTCAAATCAACATTTGGTATCTCTCTGTTCTTTATCACGATAGCTGCTCAAATGACAGTTAAATTATTCACCACCATGAAGAATATCGAGCTGATGGTCCTTTTGCAGAGCAGACTAGATGAAACCAAGCTGATAGCAAGCATGGTTTACGATGAGAAATAACATGCTGTTCATGAAGAAACTTAGTGCAAGATATAAATGGTGAAAGGGCGTCTGAAAACGTCCATGGTGTATCTGTCACTTAAATTCACGCACCATCTCCTCCCTCTCTCGCCCCAGAGAGCAATCTTGAAGATCTGATGGAAATTGATACGAAAACTGATATTACGAGTGAAAAAAATGTATGTATGTATGTATAATAGTCTATTTCCTAACATCACCTGGGCTGAAACCGGGAACATATTCTTCAGATGCTGCCGCTCCTTCGGGCGCAGTCTGAGCCTGAGGAGCCTCAATTTCTTGACGCTTGCTCCAACGAGCATCGCGGAAGAATTGAAGTTGCCCTCACGCGCAGGGTTGGCGACGAGGTAGCTGCCGTTATCGAGATTTCTATACCAAATGACGCACGTCTTGCCAATGCCTACCCAGGTGTCCTGCTGGAAGTTCTCGTTGGTGTATTGCCACCTTCCACCTGAATTTCGGATAGCATTGTATATGTTCTGGTAAACGCTGCGAGATTTAATCTCACCAAGACCGTATGCGATTGCGACGATGTTGATGTTTGACACGCCAGACATCTGTTCGTATCCAGGTACCACTTGAGTGTAAGGCTGGGCACTGGCTGGGCCCGGGTTGATGGTAAAGCTGCCTGTGCCACCTGCAACAACAAAGGTGCGCAGCTCCTTTCCGTAAATATAGAGCATGGAGCTACTCTTCTGGTTGCCTGGCCATGGGTCACCGTTGGCCCAGCCTACAATATTATTTGTGTCAATGACAAGCTGCGATCCACGTGCCACGTTCATCTTGGCGTACGAGGTGATATCCTGGTCCGCATAAAACATGCTCAGAATAGTAAGAGCAGGTTAGGCAATGATGGCGTTGTGAAGTGGATCGGTCGATGGGGACGGATTGTTTGTCTGTGTTGGCCAGCCATTCTTGAGCCAACAGTTGACGCCATCGGCACGTCTCGGTCCCCAAACAACACCGACGCAAGTGGAGACAGTGCCACACCAGTTGATACAATCGCCGAAAGAGTTGCGCTTTCCCCGAGTGATATCAGCGCCAGGTGTGTCTTTGCCGCAGGTAATGGTGTAGTCGTTCTTGTTAGAGCCGGTGTCAGTGAATGTCTTGCCGTCCGCATCAGGACACTGGAGCGAAGTGGGGGTAGGCGTTGGTGTAGTTGTGGGTGTTGTCGATGTTGCAGCAATGGTCGATGAGGTAGCGACGGGCTCTTCTGGGCGTGTGCGACCAACGCACCCTTTAGCAAGCGCAGGAAACTTCCACCCTTTCAGCTTCCATCCTGGCGAACTGGGAGCGTCAATGCGGAGCCCGTTGGTCATAGCAATGTCCCAAGCGATACCCTGGCAGTCGTCACCGCCCAATTGGGTCTTGGATGTCCCGACGTCGAATTCGAGCTTGGCTTCGGCAGTGATAGCAGGAATGTCAGTTAGGTTAACAGCTTTCTCAAACTTGCCATCTAAGATATTGATGCCAAAGCTCAAGGTGACGGGGAGACCAAGGGCGGCTTTAGCAGAGAGCGAACCGTGTGCGTCGAATTTTGTGGTGACCTCCGGAGTCCATCCAGACTGGGATGACTTGGACTGATCAACGAAGTCGAGAGTGGCTTCGAAAGCAGGCTAGTTCAGACTTGCTCCTGTGAGCAACTGACCTTCTGCTTCAATACTGAATGTTGCTTGCGCGCCGAGATTCATGCGCGGGCCAAAGGAGACGATCTTAGGAATCTTCCACCCAAGCAGTCCTTTCACGAACAGATCCTTTCGAAGAGTCTTTTCGTATGACGTGAAAGCATTGAGCGCCAAGAAATCACCAACGTACATGTTACCGTGAACACCTACCTGGGCCTTCTTCAGACCTGAGAGTGGCGTAGTGCTAATGGAACCGGTGGCTACAAATTTGCCCTTGTCACCATAGTCAATGCAGTACAAATCCACCCCTGGCTCCGCATCGAGCTCTCCTGGGAGAAGCTTTAGCTCTAAAGCAACTTTGGCAAGGTTGACCTTGGAGACCTTCCACTTTTTATCCTCTCTCTCGGGGCGGTAGTCGTAGAACTTGGAGCCAGTGGTACCTTCCCAAGGGGTCTTCTGTGAGAGAGCTGTACCTGACCCGAGATCAATAGGAAGAGAGAGTGAGTTGCTGTAGTTTCCAGTGGCGACAAACACGACGAGCTTGGCAGCATTGACAGCCAGGGCGACACCAACTTTGACAGTGGTCTTGACCACTGCGACACCAACCTGCGCAGCAGTTTTCGCAACCTGAACCACAGTCTGTGCGACCTGCTTTACAACAGCGACAGCGGCTTTGGCGACGACCTGAACGACCTTCTGAGCAATATTCTTGAAAGCTTTGCTCAACCAACCTCTCTTCAAGAGGCCACGCTTGACACCAACATCAGTGTTTTCTGAAGCATCCGCGCCGGCCGATGCTAAGACGTGATTTTCTTCGTCACCGGTTCCAGCGTAGAATCCGAGCTTCTCATCAAGCGATTTGTCAAATGACGTTCCACATGCAACAGCTGGAAGGTCATCAAGGAAAGGAGAGTTGGGCTTGCCACAGCTCGACCCTTCTTCATCAGCAGATGGTGAAGTGCTATTGCCAGTGCTGTTGCGCTGTTCGATTTTTCCGAAGTCGATGTCCATCTCGTTGTATATATCAGCAAATTCAACGGCTGCACCAGAAGCGCTGAAGATGTTGGTATTCATGTTGAAAGTGGCGGATCGAGCAAGCCAAAACGAGTTTTGATCACCATTACCGCAACTCGTTACACTTGTGACGAAGAGAAGAGGTACCTTGGCTGGCCATGTATCGGCGGCGTGACTGAACGCAAGGAGGTTGTCGAACTTGGCCTGGAGGCTACCACTGGCACAATTGACATTCTTGATATATACCGAGTGGTCCAAAACGATGGAGGGATATTTGTAGTCGACTGTGATACGAACTGTGACGGCACCAGAGTCTTCATCCTTCATCGCGTCAGCGTTACCGCCGAACCAGATCTCCGATACCGGTTCAGGCGTCAAGACACCCAAACCGCCCATGTCAATACCGGAGGCGAAATCAGACCAAGTGTGGCCAAAGGAGGACTTGGAAGCGTCATGTTTTCGGCCATTATGGACTCGGTCGCGCCTGCCTCCAGTTCTTTGTTGACTACGGTTGGGAAAGTGAACACATCTTTCGCAGCTTTCCTGACGATGGCACCCCACACATGTGCTGCAGCACCGCTCTTGTTGACTTCATTCTTCAGATAGCACGATGATGCAACGTAGAAGACCCCCTGGCAGGCATCGTTCTTCTCGCAGGCTTCAAGACACGAGTCGAAGGAGGCTGTCTCGAGAGACTTGAAGTCGCCGCCCCAATAATCAATACCGCAGGTAATCTCATAGGTACCACCAGAGGAAATGGAAGGAGTCTTGCCGTTGCTAGAAGGGCATGTGATCGGGGTGGCTTTAGGGGTTTCGGTTTTGGTATCAGTTTTCTCATCGGTCTTGGTGTCAGGTGTGTTACCAGCGCTGTCAGTTCCAGATGCGACCAGCTTGGCCGACCAGACATGTCCGGCAGCGCCACCGTCGTTGAGTGTGTTCTTTTTGTAGCACGTTCCCCACACATAGCTAACATCAATGCAGCCCTCTGTTGCGGCACAGTCTTCGATGCAGGCTGCGAAAGTATCTTTGTTAGAAGATCCCATGTCTCCACCACTAAACGCGTTCGTTAGTATACTCCTTAAGTGATGCGTGACATATACGTACTAGTGGTCGAAGCCACATTCAACCATGAACATGCCTTTTTTAGAGATGTACTTGACTCCATCGCTGGCTTTGTCCTGACAAGTAACATCTTGAGTGGCAGTCTTGGTGTCCGTGTTCTCAGTATCCGTGCTGCTGCCGCCAGTCGAGGCCGTGACCTTCTTGCGTGCGGTCCAGACAGATGCCTTGTCGACATCAGTGGTAAGCTTGTTCTTCTTGTAGCAAGAATTAGGCCAAACTAAAGAGATATTAATGTATCCTTGGGTAGTATCGCAATCACTGATACCCTCTTCGAATGAAGCAGGCGCAGAGGCACTCATGTCGCCACCATTATGTCAAGTTTGTTTGCTGAACAATGAGCAGCTCTTTGACACTCACGCATAGTCCTTGCCACAGAGAGTCTCCCGTTCTGCGTTCTTTGCGATAAAGATCTGGCCATTGCTAGCATTGTCCCAGCAAGACAGTGCAGCTGTGGCACGTTTGGCTAAATATGAGCTCTCAGACGACGATGCAGGAGCTGCTAGAGAGCGTGCGGTCAAAAGACCCAAAACGAGCGTGGGATTTAAAAGAAAGGACGCCATCGTGAGCGATGACAAAAAAGCAAAGATAAAGAGTGACGCAAGCAAAATGCTCTGTAGGTGGAAGGCCGGACAAATGTTACCGCAGGAATGTCTTGTTTGTCCAAACAGCTCTACACCTACACTTTATACTCATGTTTACTGGGACTGCTCAAGTCCGGTCCAGAGTTGCAATTCCCACATTGGGTACATTTTCCTGGGCAGAACAGACGGGGCTCCTGACGTTCAGCTGAGAAGTGGTGGTAGTGGTAAGGCTAGAGTAACATGACAGCCCACATGACTATAGTCTGCCGTAGTCGCGCAGTCTTCGGTCTTGGTATTAAGAAAATTTCACATAGAGCGGCCTGGCTCTCATATCGCAGAGCAAACCAGACATAGTGACTGTTTATTTTCAGCCTTTGCATGAATGTCTGGAGGTATTTAGCAGATCCTATGCAAGTGCAATATCTCGTAGCCTCTCAAATGTGGACACTCTTATAGATCAGTGGACGATCAACAGCGACTACCCCCCAAGATTATAGGGGACGCGCGCTTGTATCCTAATCTGCCCGTGCCGATCCGTTTACGGAAGACAATTTGGTGGCGATTCTCACAATAAGCCATTCAAAAAAATTGTCTGGGAAATTCTAGACCTAGAACCCAAGCCTTTGACCATTGCGTCGTTCGCGTTCGACAGCGGGCGAGAGGCAGTGGAAGTGGAGTGTCGGAGATCATCAAGTGCACAGGCCAGGTGCGAGTCCGAGCTGCACTGTCCCAATTCGGCCTCGTCTGTTCATTTACCACAATAGGGTTCGCATATGAATTCCCACTGCCTTTAAGACCAGCAAGGCTGCTGCGACGATCTATACCTCTCCTAGATGAGCACATTAGTCAGAGCCACCATGCAGAATACGGTGCGATTATCGAGCGCACTGACGGGCCCTGGCACTTGCATCAATCTGCTCGTAAAGACCTGTGACTCGCGCATTTTGCCAAGCCTTCTGAAAGCTTACATGCGGACTCGCCTGCCTGAATGGAGTACCGTATGGGGACAAGCTGAATAGGAACATTCGTCTGTGCTCTCCGCCCCGGACTATCTGTCCGCTCCCTGCTCTAGCTTCCGTAGACCTCAAGGCTCAGGTTCTGGATCGTGGACCACAAAACGAGGCGGATTTCCTCAGGCAGCCCAAGAATGAAGAAGCAAACGCCCTGTGTAGTGCACAAGCTTGTTCCTGGAGGTCCAATTCTGCACGTTCCCATGTCCACGAGAGAGCTGAAAACCACAACGTTTGAGGCAGGATCGACATCACATCCACATGAGGTTGATCTCCTATTTAAGTGTAGCGCTTAAGCTATACGTAAGCCTAGATTACCTAAATAGACTTTATCTTTTTTCTAATAAAGGCTCACTAAATAATTGTTTACTACTTAGTAATATTACTTAAATTTTAATAGGTTGTTTATGTGTTAGGCTATTAGCCACTGGCATGTGGCAGCGTCCACCTCTGACCTGGTATTGGCAATAAATACTGTGCTGGCCACGTGCTCACTATCTAAGTGAGCATTGATACCTTTTCGGCATGCTTGGCACGGTGAGCAGAGCCGTGTCCTGACATTATGTATATATATTAAGGATCTAGGCCTGCTAAGCTTTCGCTAGTCTAGGTTCAGGGATGAAGAAAAGCTTGTCTAAACAATCCCTACTGTTTACTCTTTTCTTTAAAAATTCACAGTTATCTACATCAGAACTCAGTAATTCTGATTTTCTTAAAATTTGTTTATATAGAAACAATATGCCTTTGTAAAATCGGGGACGCTGCAAGCGCGTCGCAAGCTTGTGTTATGTTACCAAGTCGAACTATAGCTACATTTTAAGTCCTACTACCACGCCACTATTTCAGTGGCATAAGCGGCTTCAAAGGACAGTTGTTCTTAGGGTAAACTCGATAATTTGCCAACATGCCTTTAGTAAGATGACTTTGTACATGGCAGATGACTTGCCATTGGCCCTCGCCAACGGCTTGCGAGTACAGAGTTTTGCCTACGCCGTCGTTTATGCTTTCAGCATATTGGTGGTACTTCTGGAAGTCTATGCCATTGCCATGCAAGTGGAAACTATGTGATGGGAAGAAAGGCGGTTAGCTCTTGTCTCTTCTACGCGCATATATCCATGTGTATACAGAGGAGAAAGAGAAGAGGTAGTGGAAAGAAGGGGTAGATATAGAACTTACACATGGCTAGCCGATCCGTAGGCGTACGCCCCCCAGATTACCTTTTCGGAAAATTAGTATGATGAAGCAACAACAGGGCTTAGTAATCAGGTATATACATACGTTATCGTCGACACACATTTCAAACGTCGGGGTATTCGCAAAAACGTATCCGTTGATGGTGAAGAAAGTCGGCGCACCACTGAATTGTCCCCCGCTCTCAAAATTTGTCAATTGCGGCTCCCATACCGTCTCGTTGCCGCTAGGTAGGCCTGTTGTGTGAAGCTGAGGCATGGTGTACTGTGCAGAGGAGTTGCCATCCTGGAGCCGCGCTTTGTTCGCGCTAGAAAGAAAAGATTGGTCCTCCTCGTAGGTGTTGAAAAGAATAGGGAATTCGCGGTACGACGCCATTGTTTCGTTCATTTTGCCGCTAGCATAGATAATGGTAGGGCCAATGAGGCCTGCATTAGCGTCTTGTTGGAGGGAGACGTATGAGTGGTATGAGTGGATCTGGTATTTAAAGTTAGATATTTGAGGAAGAATATGCGGGGAAACACGTTCTGAACATACTTTTGCTGGAAGCCCTCCAGTCGGTCCCGCCTGATTGTTCACCATCCACTTGTACACGATGCAATCTTCCGGTCCCAGCATCGGCGGTCCGTAGTTTGCTATTGGCAGCGTGACATTGACTCCAGGCATAGTGTTATTCGGATAGTCTGAGCCCTCGTACGGCTTCGTGTATGCGAGTCCCATGGAATGCATAGTCGCGTAGTGATGCTTCAATCTATTAACGAATAGAATCTCAATCAAATCTCCTACTTCAGCACGAATAGTGGGTCCCTGAGTGCCTTGGAACTCAGGCTGGGGCGCGATCTCGCTGAATGATGCGTCGGTGTATCCGCGATACAGTGCTTTGAGCCATTTGGTACCGTACTGCGTGTATCCCGAGTACTGGGCTCTTGCGGAGAGATTGAAAGGGACCTTGATTATGCTTATTAGTATAAAACAATATCGAACCATAGCAAGCCGTTGTAACGTACACCTAGCCAATTATCCCATCCTGTAGGCGCGTAATCCCACTCAACCTCCTCGGCAGCAATGTAGTACCTCCTCACATTGCCGCTAAAGTGGAAGTTCGACGGAGTAGAAGACGGCAGCTTGCCATCCAATTGCGCACTGCATACTTGCAACGAGCCCCCGCTCGGAGTGGCAGATACCACGCTAGCAAAAAGGGTTAGAAGGATGGAAAGATAGCCAGCCATACTGTATGCACTCGGTAAAGTAATACCGCTCTAGATAGAAACGTGAATAAACTCCGTGGGTGAAGTGGGGTTGAGCAAGTTATTGAGCAGGTTTCTTTCTAGTCTTTATATAAAGACCGCGTACATTGCAGTAGTAGTACGCTGGTAGTCGCTCCGTGTGATGCAATAACCTCTTGCATTTAGTGTGGTTCTTTTCTCTCTTGCTGACTGACCCGAAGGATATTGCAGTTGTTAGTCGAGCTATTGGAATATCTTTTTGGCCTCATTCCGGATGTTGCCCACTGACTGTCATTTGCGAGTCATCGAGTTTGGAGTTTAGCACGGTGTGCTAGTATCTTGCACCAACTCTAGGGCTTCGAAGTAAGTACTGTGTTAAGTAAGGCGCAAAAGAAAGAGACGCATTAAGAGTTCAAGCGTAGTGTGCTAGGTTGTCGCATGACGCAAGGCCGATGCCAATGCTTCCGACTAGTACCGCGGACATTTCATAGGCCAAAGCTTCTTTGTTGAACGGTTCTTGATTCGACGTCATCGCCAATCTGGTAGTACTTTGCGTGCAGCGAGGCCGGCATAATTGCACACATCGCATCAGAAGCAAGTCAGAGATGCCCTATTGGTTTAATGTTCAAACGCAATCACTTAGGAATGCCAACGAAGTTACACACCCGTAAACATGACCAGGATACATTAGACACCACACTTCGTTCATGGACGGAAGCTTGATAGCATGGCAATAGTTCGTAGCTATGGTACGAGTACAACCACGTAATCGTCCATCTGGCCCCGGTCCACCAGCAGACTACCTGGTTCACTCGGTCATAGGAAAAGATCAGGTAGTTTTAGCGCAAACATCGAAGTATCTGTCTTGATGCTGCTGATTGTGGCCCCTGGATGTACAAGTTTTTCATTCAACGGAGTTGGCTAGTAAAATGCCCGGATACACACGAAAATGATACGTACTAAACGCGGTACCAGACGGATGCGAGCAATCGCGTATGCATGTAGATCTTTGGAATAGAGTAGGGCGTCCCGGATACGCCCGTGTGTTTGCTATTGTAAAAACCCTCGTACTTCCCTCTATCCTAGACTATCCCGTTTCTTTCCTTCTCTTGTAGCCACAAGTTGCAGTTAAGATGCTACTAGCTATTCGTCAGCCCGGCATCGCTAAATCAAGGAGGGATGTCATGGCGCTGGCTGCGCAATCGCTGAAATTCCTGCGCGAACGCGTCCCGTCGTAAGCTCTTCGAGCTAAGTGCTTATCTTGACGTATTCCATCATCAAATGGGCCACCCCAGTAACCGGGCCACCCCACCAAAGTCGACGCAATTTGTCGCACGTCAATAACCATGACACTACCGCAACGCTCTCTTTCGCCTCAAAGGCAAGGTAGATGTAAATTTGCTATTTAAGCGCTTCAATCAAAGCAGATACAAAGTTAGTGTTTAGCGTCGCGGGTATATTCTGTCCCTTGTACGACTCTTCAACGCCGGCTTTAAGGTATCCATAAACACGAGAGTACGTCACGTAACCGAAAGCTATTTACTGAAGAACAGTACGAGAGAGCGTCGTCATGGAGGTGTGTATATGTCACTGGGTAGACATGGATATGACTAATCTAAGAGTTTATTCCTTCTATCTCCGTGGTCTTACCGACATAATGCATTCGCCCGTTTATCCATTGGGGCTGGTATACTGCATGTAATACCGTAGTGTGTGGTACTGTTCACACCTTCATCCCGTCCTGCTTTGATCGAGATCGATTCATCCAAATGCGTTGCATGCAATACGCTATTTAGGCGAAGTAGCTCTTCCATAGCACGCCCTCGAGGTCTTCTAGTTGCTCTTGGTCGAACGCCTGTCGAAATGTTAGTTGTGTTTCTCGGGAAGCGTGGGAGTGCTTTGCTTACCTTGACATCGACATGCCAGGTATCCTGCCTCGTCTTCTTAAAATCCGCCAATACGCTCTTGACGCTCTTGCCTACCATTCCGGGGTCACTGCTCGCCTTCCTCGCCAATGTGGCCAGCACATCCGGCAGCCACTGCGGCGGCGGGCTCTGGTAGGGGAATGCTTGTGTCAGTGCGCCCAATCCTAGGACTGCCGCATGTCTAGTCAGCACCAGTTTGTTTTGGTCTGCGGACGGCGTGCCAGGGATAGCCTTCTTCTTGGGGAGCGGGTTCTTGGTGAGCTGAGTGGTGAAGCGTTTCTTCAGCGTTTCAACCTGCTTGTCGCGGAAAGCCTGAGGACTGCAGCGGATCATACCAGACAGGGTTGCAGCGGCACCCATGCGGACCTCCAGCTGTACGTCCGAGAGCATGGACGAGACGCAGTCGAACAGTTCTTGCTGTTGCGATGTGCTCATGAGGAATAGGCGGCGGAAGTAGATGACCTGGACATTGATCAAGATGCGTAAACGCTGATGCCAGCTCGTTGCGGTCTTGCCAATGCGGATAAGAGCGGCGATGAAGTCAGAGTCTTCGCCTTCGCGTTGCGGGATGTTCGGCAGGTGGCGGAAGACGTGGTAGGCAAGAGACTGCAGCTCAGGGTCTTCCTTGATATCCATCATGTGGAGAAGCTGTTCCATGAAGACATCAGGGAAGAACTTAACGAGTTGCGTGCATTCGTATGAGGAGAGTGTTGAGTCGAGCCAAAGCAGAACGGTCTTGCCGCCAGAAGTGTAAGAGGAGGGCGTTTGTTGCCCTGGCTCGCGTTGGTGGCGCCAAACCTCAAGACGGGAGAAGACGTCGGTTATTGTGTTGGTGAACTCGTCCGTGGGCTGGTAAGGACGAATACCGATCGACGAGGCTTCTTTCTGTGCTTTGATCAGAGTGCCGACATCTTTGTAAGACTCGTGGTAACGTGTGCGGTAAATTGTGGCGATAGTCTGTCCCATCGCTTCACGCACACCCTTGTACGGATGATCAAGGTGCTTCATGAAGTCTTCCAAGATCGGCTTCTCCAAGCGGAAGTGCCAGCCTGCGTCGCTGATCATCTGTGTCAGTAGGTGGACCTTAGAGCTCTCTTTGAAAGCTGCATTGGAGTCCATATCGAGGCGGAAGCTAGCAAGCCAGTCGACCATAGGCCATCCTCGTCGAGGGTCCTTCGACTGCAGGACAACGTGCAAGAATGTCGTCCAGTACCCTGAGTTTTCGGGTGTGAGACCATCCTTGAAGATACCACGAACGATCGGGAAGACGTATTCCCAGACTTCTGTTCGCTGCTCAGGCTTCAGATCTGGCGCACAAGAGAGCAGAGCAGCCATGATCTCCGAGGTTGCACGATGCTGATGCTTATCGCTACCATCACTGTACACAGCCTCGGTGAGGTCCTTGATGTCATCGAAAGTCGCTTCAGTCAAGCCACAGAAGATGAGATCGAATGCGTGTGTCAGAAGCATTGCGCTAGACATACGGAAGCGGTCGGCGCTGGCATCGCGGGGCTCCTGCTTCATGAACGCAAAGTAGTTCGAGAACCACGATCGTGTCAAATGTCCCGCAATCCTCTTGCGCACGGCGTTTTCGGTCTCGTCGTACACTACTTGGGGCGCATTCGGTAGGAAACCTGGCATGGTCTTGTTCCACACCAGCCAACCAGGGTAGTCAAAGTCGACATAGTACTTGGCCTCAGGATGTGCGAACGATTCGAGGTAATCTTCTGTCCAGTTTGGATCGTCGGGCCGGGTTGGAACTGAGATCTTATCTGGCAAATCCTCTTCGCCTAGCAGATACTTCTCGTAGCTATGACCAGTGATCGCACGTGTCTGAATGACCGAGAACAATCCGATAAAAGCGCCTGCATACAGACCTCGCAGGCTCGGATGCTGATCAATAGCACCCTTAGCAACGAGGTCGATCATCTCTTCGGAGGCAATGGTATCGTAGCGCATCCCAAGATTGACGATGATGGCCGCTGTGCGGCTGACCTTCTTCCAGTGCTCGGTCTTAGCAATCTGCACCAACTCTTTTGACAGGTCAGCCTTCTTGCCTTCAATGCGAGCACGCTTCCGCTTGATGTAGTCGCGTCGCTTCACGACCTTCTGCTGCACGACCTCGTCTTCGGCGGAGTCGATGGCATAGGCGAGTGCCTGAACAATGTCCTTGTCGAGGATGACCATGCGCTCCATTGCTTTGCCCATGTCCATGACCTGGAACGTGGCGTTTGTAGCGAGCTTCTGGACCGATGGCTTGTCGGCACCAGTCACTTCGATGAACGCCTTGATCAACTTTGGAGTAAACCTCCAGTCGCGACTAATGGTCTTTGCCAAGCTCCCGAAGAGAAGAGCAAACATCGCACCCTTAATACGAGGGTAGTCATGCTCTGTCACAGCCTTGACGAAAGCATCTAGGAGCGATGGGATGACTAGCGGTCGAGCGCCCAACACGCACTTGACTGCCGATTCGTTCGCAGTCTGAGCCGTGCGGCGAATCTCTGTGTAAAGAGAGATACTGGACTCTGCAAGGTCGAGTAGCAACTGCTTGTCGAGCTCAGTTTTGGGTCGAGGGTTGGCATTGTGGCGGAGGCGCTGCAGATGATACACATTGGCGCGTCGGACAAGGAGGGGTCGAGGGTACTGTTTTCGCAGACCGCTAAACCTGAACGGCTGCTCGTCGTTATCGAGAAGCCTCGATATGCGGTCAAGAACATGTGCAGAACGCTCAATGCCTACGTCGATGAACCACGACCGGTACGCATTGTAGAGAGAGTTGAAGCAGGGCACATCATCGGGCTGCTTCTCGATCAAGAATCGATGAACGTCATGCAAGATCTCGCCAACGCGATGGCGGAGGTCGTGGATGAGTTTGTAGTTTTTGTCATCTCGAGACAATGGATACCCAGACTCATACTGGAACGTAGGCTTGACCTCTTCATCTTCTGCCTCACCCAGACCAGCATCGTCATCGATACCCTCAGTGTCCATGGCGTCAGGATCCGAATCGTTCTCATATTCGGCATCAATGCTTCCGCTGACTCGGTCATGTCGCACGTCGAAAAGCACTGAGATACCCGAGATGATCAGCCTCAGCAAGACGAGGTTTCTTGACACTTCGTCTGACCAATCTTTGCCAGTGCCCTCTCTGTTGATCGGCGAGTCTGCAGATATAAGTGCAACAAGAGCGTTCATAGAATTGCTGGCGTGCGTTTCGAACAATCTAACGGCAAACTCGACCTCTTCGGGATTTGGAGAGTGCCATTTGACATTCAAGTTCTTGACGTCTACCTGCCTTCCCCAAGACTCAGCAGTGATACCTTGTGCAAGCTCATGCTGCTCGTAGATATCATAGTCGATGGTGTAGGTACAAGTGAGATTGAGGAGAAGATGATGGATGAAGTTGGAGACATGCACCGTAGGCGTGCCCCTGCACTTCTGCTGCATGTACTCCGCGATATCGAAGAGGTCGTCCTTCCACTCAAGTACAGCGTCGCCAACATGTACAACGCACATGCTCAGAATGCTGAGGTTCCAGACAAGAGCACGGTCACGCGGGAGGACTTCGGCACCGGTTGTTCGTGTCGAGCCGGCGCCAATGTCCTCAATCTCTGTGCGGATTCCTGCAAACAGGTGGGGCAGCAGACGCTTCAATGCTTTCTCAGGGTGGATCTTGACAAGACTGTTGCAGATGAAAGCAATCGCGTCTCGCGCCTGATGAATGACATGGTTCGAGATGAAATTGGCAATCTTGTCTAGCGCAACATCGTACAACTCTGGTGAAAGCGCAGCAAGTAGTGGTGTGAATGCCGCGGGCAGGTGATTCACCACGTATTCCTCAGGCGACCCACTACGAACTCTCGAGGCGTCTGGCAAATTCTCCAAAAGAGTAAAGACACGACCAAGGAACGAAATGAGGAACTCATTCAAGCCTGTGGTGGAGGACCGCAGAATCATTTGCTCGTCCTCGTCGCTGAGCTCTTCGTTGTAATTGATCTCGATATTGCCGTTGGCGCTTTCCAACCGCTCGACTTGTTGTGTAATCCATTGCATGGCCAAGCCTGTATTGCTGCCCATGTCCTCTGATGCTGTGTCTGCGCCAGCGGAAGTTTTCTTTGCTTTGGTCAGGTCGTGGAACGGTACGAGGTAACACACGCCTTGCACGTATTGGAGGGTATGTAACGTCTTCTCCAGATCGTTGGCGTCGATACCAGGTAGCGCAAGCCCGAGTACTGTGGTAACGTGACACCTCCAACCTTTTGTCTTTGCCATGATCTTGGAAAGCATGTGCAACGCACGAATGGAGGAGATGGTACGGTGTACCTCAACAAGACCCTGCATAGCGGGATAGATCCGCTGCAGTGCACCTGGAAGGATGAGGTTCGGTTCCAGATACGCCAAACTCTGGAGGGTAGACAACGCATATTGTACGGCTTTGTCGCTCTTGCTGAAGATTCCCATGAATGTTACCTCCCGCAAACAGAGCACAAAGCGCCTCTTGACTTCATCATTGAGCTGACGCTCCTTCGGCACGTCCATCTCGCCACTGTGCTCCCGGTTCCAGCGCAACACGAAAAAGTCGGAAAGGTAGTACACCAGCTGTGCGAGCGGCCTCGTCCAGCTACCAGAATTCGACGGATGGAAGAATGTCTCAACAGCCTGAATGAGACCTTCCAGCTTACTCAATACGGAGTCTGGGTGATCTACGCACGCCGGTGACAACGACATGCCAATGAAGCGAGCAATGTGGTGAGTCGAAGGGTGCTTCCGCTGGTCCCGGTCAAGCATGATCGCCAAACCAGCACCGAGATCGACTGCACTGCTGTACGGCGACGTCGCCTGTCCAACAGGAATCTCAAGGAGTCGCAGAATCGCAGTGAAGATGTGCGAGTTCTGCTCGCCTGTGAACATGCCGTATTGCGAGAAAGGAATGTGTGGCGCTGTCAGGTTGTCTCTAGCCAGCCGCGATATCGTATCGAGGAAGTGCGCATCAAACAGTCGCGACCGGTTGACCAGCGACCAGCAATGGAAGAAGGTCGGTAGATATTCCTGCGGTAACAGGTTCGGCTTGTCCTCTGGAGCGGCATTCGTTGGAAGCAGCAAGTTCAGCAGTCCCACGACAACAAATGCGCCTTCGCTGAAGGAGGTGCTGAAGAAGGGCAGCAGCTCCTCGAACATAGCAGGTATCTCTTCCGGATCGAAGTATAGCTGGGCGAAGGTGCACATCTTCGTCAGTGTTCGGATGTTGCGCTTCACGTTGGGCGGGTGCGCGCCACCAGACTCCGAGGGCAGCACGAACAGCTTCAGTTCCCTGTACAGCGGTCGCCAATCGAGGATGAGGTCCTTGCCGGGGCGCAGGTAGTGTTTTCGCCTGGAGCTGGGTTAGTCACGTTCGGTGGGCCACGAGCAGGCTGCAGGCTGGGGGGCCACTCACTTGGTCAGCACCATGAACATGGACGCAAAGCGCTCTGCTACCAGATAGTCCAGCCCTGGAGCGAGCGCCAGCTCATAGTATAGGTTTACAAGCTTCACCCGCGTACTGCGGGGGAGGTCGAACTTGAGGGACAGCCAGCCTCGAATCTCGCGTGTCCAGTGCACAGCACCGGGGGCGAAGTCGCCTGCCGACACGGCGATGTAGAGGTGCTTCAGACATATGTTCAAGCTCTCGAGGCGCTCGCTGTGGTCCTCGGTCTGGTACGGCAGGTACTCGAAGTAGGGAAAGGTGCGCGGGCGGCTTCTGCTGTCTTCGCCGTTGACTGTGCCGTTGGCACTGCGCCAGTCGCCACCGGGTGAGGTTGCTCGCGAGTTGTCGGCGCCAGTGCCGGTGTCGGGGGCGCTCATGAGCTGGGATATCCGCTCGCTGACGGCCATGGTGATGGAGGGGTGTGGGGTGGTGGGCGTGAGCACGGGCGTGAGCACGGGCGTGGGCGTGGGCGTAGGCGTGGGTGTGGGCGACGAGCTTAGGGCGTGGTGGGCTGGAGCTTGGTGGTGGCTGTCATCAACAGGCGGCGGCGATCAATGCTGGTGGCCGTGAAAGTGAAAGCGAAGGTGAAGGTGAAGGTGAAGGTGAAGGCGTGTTGCTGTTGCGAATGTCAACGAGGAGGTTCCGTGACCTGCAGGCGAACCGCGCCGAGAGCGTAGTCGAGTACCCACACGACACCAGATGATCATCGGCGGGAGCTTGTGGACATGACGTACCTAACTTCTGCGCGTCGAGCGTTGGAGGTTCTGCTAGAGACGGGCAGGCGCTGCAGGAGGGGTATGAATGAAGCCCGCAGAATGTTCCTGCGAGCAGTTCATGTAAGTAGCCGCCTCGTTGCTGCAATCCCGAGCTGCGGCTCGCTTCGTCGACGATGACCGGGGACCTCAGTGGAGCTATGGCAGCGAAGGCGGTGAAACTACGCCCGCACTGGCTAGTCACGACGCGCGACCACAATCCACCAAGACACGCCTGGCGAGCAGCAGCGGCGCTGCACAAGGGCAATCGAACTGGCTGAGGCTGCAAACAACGCTGTTCGACGCGCTAGCCAATCGTCTCGAGCGCAAAGTGATCAGTGGCCAGCGATTCGTGGTCAAGATAAGATCGCACGACAAGCGGCGAGAAGGCGCTCTATAAGTCCCCCAACTCCGGCTCCAGGCATACGCAGACGCGCAACACAGCCAGAGGGGCGACTCCGGTAAGCACACGTTCCTTTTGCACTCTCTCACGTTCCAGCGCCTTCCCTGTTCCCTGCCGTCCTGCAGCCAGAATTCATTCGTCGAGTCTCTTTTTCCCACCAACCCGTTTCCGTGCATATTCGTCCCGCTACGCGTTTGGTTGCGCGGTTGCACGACACGCGACATGCCTGTTGCCGCCACATGGCGTGTCTTTGCGCAGTACCATGGTTCAACTGCACTCCTCACGAATGGAGAAGCACTCGGACGATGATGCATGCCGACTGGCTTCTGAATTTTGGAGTCCTCGACTTCTGACCACTCTGTTCTGCCCCAGAACATATAGACACCTCTCCATCTTGAGACCGTCTTTTAAACTCCAACCTCCTCAACAACAGTTCTACAGAACACAGCCAAACTCCACACTAACCCACACTAACCCACACAGCACCCACCCGCCATGTCCTCCTACTACGACGTCGACGCCATCCTGACCGACGCGCAAAAGGTGCCCTGCACATTCGAGCTAACCGTCCCGGGGCTCGGCTACCTAGAAGGCAACCTGCGCGGCGACATGAAGCAAGGCTCCAAGATCGAGCTGCCGCTCTGGCTGGGCGAGATGTTAGCCCTGAGCCAGAGTCTGAACACGCAGTCGCTCGTGACGCTGGACCCGCCGACCGCGCTCTCCCCGCGCGTTCTCAATGCGCTGAAAGCTGACCCGCGGACGGTGGATTTGCGCGCTTTGGCGCCGCATTTCTACAACCTCGGAGCACGGATTCTGGAGCTGTTCGATGAGGATGAGATGATCGAGGTGCTGTCAGATGTAGGTTTTCATCCAACTGCCCCTGCTTTTTGGGGAGCTGGCAGCTAACAAAAATGTCGTGCAGACGTACAAGACCCGCGCAGCCGTGATTGCAGACCAGGCGCACAACCCTCGCGGTGCTTTGGGTGAAGGTGCTGATTTCATGCGAGGCTTGGATGAGAACGAACGGCAATGTAAGGTGCTG
Source organism: Ascochyta rabiei (assembly GCF_004011695.2). Taxonomy (NCBI): domain Eukaryota; kingdom Fungi; phylum Ascomycota; class Dothideomycetes; order Pleosporales; family Didymellaceae; genus Ascochyta; species Ascochyta rabiei. The sequence continues at coordinate 734,975 of NC_082413.1, forward strand.
ATGCTACTGATGCCGTGTACGTGCGCTGATCTTGCTAGTGTTCCGAGCTGCACACGACAGCGCAAAGGGGGTTAGGACGTGGATGGCAGATTTGCAGAAGTGAAGGGATGAGACGAACTGTGTTTGATTCACGAACCCATCGGACGAGGATGAATAGATGTGACCTATGAACATGTCCGCCATGCAAATGCATAGACGAAAGACGAAAGACAAAGCACCGAAACTCCACGCTTGCGAGAATGAGTGTCGCTGGGAAATGAAAACGAGGGTAGTCGGATAGGATCGCATGCTGAACGCTCAAATAGCAGGCTGGAGGCCTTACATGCATAAAGAATACAAATTATGAACAACCCATCTCTTGCATCAACCTACCAAAAACCTAGGATCCTCGAAATGCACTCCCAAGATTGCTGTTCTGCAACAGGGCGATGAGCTGCTCTGGGGGGTATCCAAGAAAGACTGGACCATTGAAGACCATCTGAGGAACGACCTTGGGAGATTCCTGTTCTCTTGGCGGTGATGGAGAAGCCTGTGGCACAGGCTCTGGCTTGACAGTAGGCTCTGGCTTTGGACTTGGTGATCGGTATGTGCTAGGTCCTGGCTGCGTGGGCGCAGTCGCCACCGTAGGCATCGTAGGCAAAGTTGGCACGGCCTGTGGTGCACCCTGTCCACGCATTCTTGCAAGCGCCTCATGGTCGAACGGACACTTGCCAGTCGGTTTTTGCGGCGTCTCACCAATCTCGCGATCAGTCTTGAGCGGCACTGGTGGAGAGGCAGTGGCAGCAGAGCCGACCGAGGACGAGCTTTCGGCGTTCGTGTACTTGGCGGGTATCGAGATGCCCCATGGCCGACTTGGTGACTCGCCCACTCTGACATCCTTGAGTGGCCGATCGAAGTGGCTCGTCCTGTCCTCCTCTGCAGCCGGCTCTTGCGGTATGTCTTCTGGTGGTGACGCAACACCCTGCAGACTGTCCGAGACAGCCTTCGCCCACTTTGTGACCTTGGCATCCGCTTTGATACCCGGGTTGCCTTCATGATCTGGCTCTTCCTCGATCGCGTCTTCCGGCTCTTCCGGCAGCCAAGCTTGGTGCTTCTGACCCAACCCTTGTATCATGTTGACGATATTGCCATATTTGCGGTCCAGCTGGTCGATGCTTTCTTGATTACTCTGGAAGCGAGTGATGCAGACTTCGTGACTCCTCGGCAGCTCGTGCTTGTGCTTCTCAAAATACTTTGCAACTTCCTCAGGATCATGCTGGTCAAGGAATCGGATGGGGCATACGACGGCAGAACCCTCGACGGAAACAGAGGGTGAAGACGGGTTGTTTCCGCAGATTTCAGCGCGAATAGGGTCGGTGAATGATGGTCGTTTTGACCTTCTGCCTCGCGAGCTCAGCCTTGAAGTAGAGCTGCGCGGGGTAGCGAGCGAACTGCCTCTCCCAGCTCCCGATGCGAATGGACACCCAAGCTTACTGGGTGTTCCAAGTGCTGTGAAGTCTTTCTCCATGGGCGATGTGACACTGCTCGTTTGAGTATTCGATGATATTGTTTGTGGGTCCGCTTGAGGGCCGCTCCAGATTCTGACACCAGCATCCTCGGTGGGAGCACGCAGGGCAGCCGCAGCGACCTCAGCCTGTCTAATAACTACAGCCCGACTCTTTCGCTCCACGTCATCGCCCTGAGCCAACAGATCCACCACGTTCAACCGCGCCCGAGGCTGCTCCTCAGCTACACGCTCGAGGTCCTGAAGGAAGGCAATATGATCCTGCGAGAGGGTGCTCGGCGTGAAGCGCTTCAGAAGGTCGAGATACTGTTGCTTGTCAGCGCGTGTACCAGAGAGGCATGGTGTGACGAGTGGTGTTATGTAGAGGAGGATCAGGATAACATGTGGTTGTTGTCTGTCAAAGCCGCTGAGCAGCTGCAGGTCTAGAGCTAAGTGTATCATCATAGAAGATAGGGGTGTGTGTGTGTGAGGAAGGAAAGCCGAGCTCACCTGCTGCTTGGCCCAGGATAGCTTGCACTCCAGCTGTTTCTGCTGATCGAAGAGAGCCTGGTACTCTCCACTCAACGCCGTGAAGCCCTCGGCGAGCTGATCAGCAAGTTGCGTAACATTCTTGGTTGCCTCATCGGCCATGGTTCTGTTAGTCAAGAGCAGAAGCAGTGGTGTGGGCTGAGGGGGGGGGGGGGGGGGGTCTTTGGGAGAAGCCAGCTCGGCAAAGAGGCTGCGTGGTGCTGCGTGGTCAGGCGAAGGAAGAATCGGCGGATCCAACGGCAGGGGTGGAAGCGAGACGTCCAAACGCAGGACCCAAAAAGGGCAAGATCGGCACGCTAAGCTGCGCCCGAGGATCATTGCTGCGCGTCAGGTCTGCCTGCGCCTCTGCTGTGGCCCTGGTTTACGTAGCACCTTACGAGCGTTGGCCTTTTTATGCAGCATGCCGCCCATTCTGTGACAACTCAATCCCCCCTCTGCCAGCTGTCCCTGCAACTGTGACTTTCTTCCACATCACCTAGACTGAGTGCCTCAAGGGGCTCAATACTTCCAGCCATGGGCTCCCTCCACGACTCCCGCATACACAAGTGGTTCGCAACCTCGCCGCCCGTCGCATGGACAATACGACAGTTGAGAGAGATCCTCATCGGCTCTCTCAGGCAGGGGCCCATCCCCCAGCATGTCGCTTTCGTCATGGACGGCAACAGGCGATTCGCGCGAAACCACCACATTGAGACTGTAGAAGGGCACAACATGGGTTTCGAGTCGTTGGCAAGGGTAGGCTGCAGGAAACTCGACCTTGCTCCAGAGTACTGAACCAAGTGCAGATCCTCGAGGTTTGCTACAAGACGGGCGTCAAGGTGGTCACCATCTACGCTTTCAGCATCGAGAACTTCAAGCGCTCCAAACACGAAGTCGACGCCCTCATGTCCATGGCCAAGGTCAAGCTGGAGCAGCTGTCTGAGCACGGGGCCCTCCTTGACCGATATGGAGCATCCGTCAGGGTACTGGGTCAGCGCGACCTCGTCAAGCCAGATGTTCTCAAGGCCGTCGACAGAGCCGTGTCGCTGACTGCGCACAACAAGAAGTGAGTGACTCGAACGGTCAGTATCGGTAGCGAATTGCTGACCAGCCAGGGCCATTCTGAATATCTGCTTCCCATACACCTCGCGAGACGAAATCACAACCGCAGTCATGAAGACTGTCGAGACCTACAGCACGCCAATCCACAACCTCCAAAGTCCCTCGAAGCGTACTTTCTCCGAATCAGGCATCACCCAGCACATCCGCAAGCAGTCCCTCAGGGAGGATTCCGAGGGCGGGGCTGAGCAGCACCAGTCTCGGTCGTCTTCGCCATCGAAAGAAGGCAAGCATAACGACGACGAACGATCTTCGTCGACCTCGACGGCAATCAACCCCTCTGAAAAGGACGATTCCCACAACCTGAACCAGTTCCTGGATCCCGAGGCCATCACCGCTCAAACCTTGACGGACAACATGATGACAGCGGATGCCCCACCACTTGACTTGCTAGTGCGCACGTCCGGTGTGGAGCGATTGAGTGACTTCATGCTCTGGCAGTGCCACGAAAACACATCGATCGTGTTTCTCAAGTGTCTGTGGCCGGAGTTCGACTTGTGGCAATTCCTGCCTGTGTTGGTAGAATGGCAATGGCAGCAGAAGAAGATACAGGAGGCTGCAGCGCAACAACAGAAAAGTCGCGGGCGGTCCAAGTCGGATTAGTAGTCGCGACGTGCGGAAAGGCAGATGAAGTGCAGCGATCGGAACGCATCGACGATACCCCAGAAGCAAGCGAGCTTATTCATAGCGAAATGCAAGAAATCGGCAAATCACCCTGCGCAGCTGCCGAGCCCAATCGAGACTCGGCCATGCTTCGCAATTCTCCCGTTCGCACGCGAGTTCATGACAGATGACATGCCCCTACACCGCCGTGGGACCAGTCGTTATTCGCGCTAAAGCCAGGGGAACCCTCCATTCGCACCCCGGCAAATGCCCAAACGCCATGCTAACACCCGACTAGCCCTTGCCAGTGCAATGCTCTGGCACGCCATAAAGGCCGCGTGTGACCCTCTAAGACCTTTTGATCAAGCTGAAGTGCACCTTCGCGAGTCCACTGCTTTTCATAACCTCGTATTCACACATTGCGATTGCCACGTTCAGCGTGGAAGTATAGTGAAGGGTCAAACTTGAGTCTGCCGCGGCTGTCGAGCAACGTCTCACCACGCATGTAAGAAGAAGACCACAAGAATCTTGCATGCAATCTGGTGCTTATGATCACGAGACATGGCTACTCCTAACCTTCTCACTATCCCTGTCGAGCTTCGGGAGTTGATCTACGGCTTCCTCTTCAGTTCTTACACCGTCCTCCGTGGCTTCCAGCATACCAGCAAGCCAGAAGCGCAATCTAGCTCCTCACCTCGTGCAGCCTTGCTGCTCACATGCCGCCAAATTCACGCCGAAGCCTGGCGCCACCTCCCATTGAATTGCACCCTCCACTTCCGCGATACGGAGAACATACTCGATACCCTCCTATCTGTTAGCCAAAGCGTTGTTACCCGGCTTCGTTACCTCCGTGTTCGCGCCTTCCCATTTCCGCTCTATGCAGACGACAAGGCAGGATACTATCCCACGTACTACTTCGCCAATGCATTGAGCCTGCTTCCAGGCCTCTGCCTTGATGTACTAGAAGTTGAGGACTGCTGGCATGGCTGCGGACAGGGCGATGGCTGGCGCGACGTCACCACGTACATGGATATCGAAGCCTTGTTGAAGTGTGATGCATGGAGGAAACTCGTCTACACAACCCCATGCACCGATTTCATCGCCTCGGGCTACGATCACCGACAGAAACGGCAGCAGCAGCCAGAGAACTGGGATGCTCTACTCAAGGCACGCGATGGCGAAGCATCGGGGGCGAATGTGCAGATGTGGATAGTACCCACCAAACAAGGCGACGCTAGAGATGAAGACCGAACAGAAGATGGCCGCAAAATGCATGAATGGTCCGCGCGGCCGGGACACGAGATCATCCAGAACTGGCGACTGGCAGGGCCAGAGCAGAGCCTTAAAGGCGAGGTGAGGATTGTTGCAACACGGGGGAAGAGAGCGAGGGCTGTGCAGTTGGGGTTACAGGAGAAGATGGGATGGAGGGATCTGAAGGAGCAGGAGGGTGGATTCGTTAGAGAAGGTATGAGCTCTCTGTTGGAGGAAGCGGGCGAAGGCTAATGAAGCACAGATTGGAACCCTTACCACAACGACATGGCTGATGCAATGGGTTGGATGTATGGAGGTTGGAGCAGGAGAATGCACCTTGCCAGCCAGGCCATGAGTGGCTGATTGCTGTACCGCGTTTCTTTCTGGATTGTGGGAGGCAGGGCAGCGGCGTGGTAGAATCGACACGGACTCTTCGTTTGGTGTTTACATCCTACCCTACTTAGGTATTGCAGTCACGAGATGCAAGAGAACAGGGATGGATGTGTTGCTTTCCAATTGCCTGCAAGCCTGCCCAGCACTGACAAGTGGCTCAGACCTCCAAGTGGCTACTCGCTTTGCACGTGTTCCCGCCTGATGGTGTGCCTTGAAGCAATCGAGGCGTGGGCCGGCTGCCCTTGCCGCGAACGAGCAACATGACTCCACCTGGACAAGAGGCCGTGGCCCAAACGAGCGGCACTTTGATCCTCGGAGAACAAGTGGCCCAGCCGCACGCAGAGAGTCGAATTGCGGTGTGACATGTGCACTGTAGCATCGCGCGCTGCACTCGCGACCCCGCTAGCGCGACTGCCGTTCCCGCAACAACGAGCGGTTTGTTTACGTCAACGAGGCGCGAACCATCTGGAGTAGAACACCCGACTGCCTCCGCCCAATATGCCAGACGTGTCCCTGCTCTAGTCTGCACAAGCTTCCACTGCGCTGCTCCCCTCCACCGTGTCCACCGCCTGCGTTACAGCACACGCACTCTCCCTCCCCTCGTCGCTGCCTTCGCAATGGCAGCGCCTGCGCCCGCCCCCACGGCAGGGCATCGACGCCACAAGTCGGCCTCGGTCCTCAAGTCCATCATCGGCCAGCATAAGCGCTCGCCGTCCGACGGTACTGCCCTCAAGGTCGCCCCCGTGACTGCGCCCGTAGCTGCGCCCTACATTCCTATGCCGTCTGCGACCATGGATGCGCCGCCGCTGTTGCCGCCCGACCACCCGCACAGCCAGCTATGGAACGCCAGCAACGAGATCGAGAACCTCCCCATCCTCCCGCCCTCCCCGCGCAAGCAGCCGCAGGACCCCCGCAGCTCGAGCCCCAGAAAGGGCTTGCACAAGAAGACGCTCAGCTCCGTGTCGCTGCGCACACTCGGCATAGACAAGGCAAAGGAGAAGCAATCCGTCCATCCCAGACGTCCGCAGGAGGAAGAACCCGTCTTCGAGAAGTCGAAGAAAACCAAGTCGTCAACCCACCTGGCCTCCATGTTTGGCAAGAGCAAGTCCAAGAAGACAGCACACTCGCCGACCAAGGACAAGGAGAACACAGCTCCCTTCAGCTCAGCCGTTTCCTCGGAACCACCACGGACTCCCATCTGGGCTCAATTCAGCTCGCAGCCCCTGCAAGACATCACGACCACCACGAAAGTCCCGCTCAACGACCAGCGCCGTAGCCTCGAAGACGACATCGCCGTGTACACTCCGCAAAACTACTCGCCATCAAAGCAGCGCGACTCCTTCGACATTGGCCAACCCTCTCTTCAGAAGCGGCCTACGCCGAAAGAGCGACCAAAGTCCATGCACGTACCTAAGACCATGTCCACGGCCTCACTGCTAGACACATTTTCGCGGAAGAAGAACGCCGATCGCCCTCCGTTGATAGACACGCACGGCAACGGAGAGAGGACACGAGACAGCTCGCCATCGAAGAGCAAGCCTACAAGACCTGCGCTGGGACGCGCCAGCACAGATACCGGAAGGCAGTTCATGACGATCGGAGCGATGGAGCCTCCCCCGAGTCCAACGAAGAAGCCAAATAGAGTCATGGCAGCTGTTGCTGCATTCAACGGCAAAGCAAAGCAGACAGACGCTGCACCGGCATCGCCCACCAAGCTTGACCTGAAGGTGGTGGATGCCGAGTTCGAGGAAGTTCTGGTAGGTTTGCAGATTCGCAGACACAGGATCAGCAGTTGACAATGTCCAGGAATCGCGAAACATTCCCACACATCAGCGTGCCGCGATGCGGACGTTGAAAATCGAAGTCAAAGCTGACTTTGTTCGAACGCACAAGCTCGACACACCACGGTTGTCCACGACCTCCATTTCGTCTATAGGGGAAGGCGAAGGCAAAGGCATTTCCAAGCTAGGACCCAGTAAATCCACCAAGTCGAGAAACGACTCTACGCAAGAAGAACATCTAACGCTGCAGACAAGCAAAGCAGATGGCACCAAGCGCGAGCGCCCGACAAGCAGGACGTTTACGTTCAACAGGAGTAACTCTCCAACCAAGAAACAGCGAGCCACGGAACTAGGCACAAACGCAAAGCCTAGTCCAATCCCGAAATCTCCATCTTCTAGGTCTCTCATCTCAGACGCGGCCTCGAACAGATCCGTCTCCAACAGCTCCAAGACGGTCAAGTCCGCAGAGTTCATCAACTACCTCAAGAAAACACCGAAGCCTCAGGATGTCGAAGTAGGGAAGCTGCACAAGCTTCGTTTGTTACTGCGGAACGAGACAGTCGATTGGGTAGACACGTTCATCCAGGACGGCGGCATGCTAGAGCTCGTCGGTCTTCTCCACCGAATCATGGAAATCGAATGGCGCGAAGACCACGAAGACACACTCCTTCACGAATTACTCCGTTGTCTGAAAGGCTTATGTACAACGGATAGCGCCCTCAAACAACTCGCCAGTATCTCCTCCACCCTATATCCAGCCCTCCTCGGTATGCTCTTCGATGAAGAGCACAAAGGGCCTAGCGAGTTCACTACCCGCGAGCTCATGATTCAGATCATCTTCGCTCACATCGACATGGCGCCCGAATCCCAACTCCCTTCCCGCGCAACAGAACTCATCGGCTACCTGCGCGACCCTGTCAAAGAAAAGGAATCCTCCACGGTTCCCTTTATCCTGCAAATGCACACCTCCCGCCCTTACCAAGTCTGGTGCAAGGAAATGACAAACGTCACGAAAGAGGTCTTTTGGATCTTCATCCACCACCTGAACGTCATCCCTGTTCCCCCGGCGCCCTCGACAGACACGCCACCCAAAAGCTATGCAAAGATACACTTCCCCGGCCCCCGTGCAATCGTCCCTGCGGCTCCTTACGTTGGCGGTGTGGAGTGGGACGCAACGAATTACGTCGCCACACACATTGATCTTCTCAACGGACTGCTCGCATCTTTGCCTACTCGGCAAGCTCGCAACGGACTCCGCGAAGAGCTCCGAATTTCGGGCTTCGAGAAGCTCATGGGCCACCTCCGGGCTTGTAATCCCAAGTACTACGGCGCTGTGCACGACAGCATCAAAGTCTGGGTCGGAGCAGCGCTCGAGGACGACTGGGATGTCAAGGCTGTACGAATGGGCAGTGGAGACAAGAACGGGAGCAGCAGTCCTGTGAAGATGAGTCCGAAGAAGAAGGCAGAGCCAGCGCCGCAGATCGACGTGCCCAAACTCGATCTTGGGCTCGCGTTTGACAGAGAGATTGATATTGGCGGACCTGTGGGTGGGCGCAAGGACGATGCCTGGATTTAATCATCGACTCGTTCAGCACAAGCACATTGGATACTGCGGCGTAGTATCAGTTGGATCATTCCCTTACGGTCCCCGGCGCCGGTATGGACGGGTTTGGGGTGTTTTTCTATTTTGCACTCTGGATACTCCTGTCTCCTCCCCCACCTTCCTTCTTTCCGGCACACAGCGGCCACTTCAGCATATCTAACGACTTCCAACGACCCATGACGACCCCCTCGAGACGGCGCGCTCCTCCTCTCATTTTTGATTATTTCCTTTTTTCCGAGTTTTCATCTTCTACATGGACAAAGAGAGTCGCTGCGGAGTAGACTTGACTCGACTCGAGCGGATCTGTCTTGTCCTGCCATGTCGTGTCTCGCCTGACCCCGACCCAACCTTTCAACTAGCAATTGTACATATACACATCACACTGCATCAGCATACCAACTTCCTTTTTTTCTTTTAATTTTTTTCCCGCGCTCTTTTTTTGTTCCTTTTCCCTCGAGCTTGTGGTACCTGGCGTCGGAGTCGAGCGTGCATTGCGTTTTGCGTTTTGCATTCTGCGTATTGAGTATTGAGTACTGGGTAGTCTGAGCAGCGGCAGTAGTAGTAGTAGTAGTAGTAGCAGTAGCAGTAGCGATCCATCGTAATCAGTGCGTTTCGTCATAGTCATGTGACGTGCATGTCATGTCGTAGTCCATACACCCACACCCACACCCACACCCACACACCCACCTAACCCTCCCTCGCCCCCCTCCAGGACATCCTCAAGTGCAGGCTAGACGGCGCATGCATACTTCCTAGTCCCAGACTACACACGCACCCTCGATTCCAAACGCCGCTCACGGCACACCTCCACCCCATGTAGCTCCTGGAGCGTGTCCGTCGTGCCTGGTGCGTGGCTGGTGCAGGGAAGGATGCAGATGTGTATAAATGATACAAACACATCAAGACCACGCACCCACTCAAGACCCGCCAAACCCCCCAAAAAAACAGCACAGACAAAGACACAGATCCAAACACGCCAAGCGCCTCCTCCACGTCCACGCTGCGAATCCTCGATTCCCAAGGACCGAGATGGCCTTTGGGGAGAGCCTGGTGGATGGGTTGAGGAGTGTGTGAGCGTGTGAGTAGATCATCAAAAGAGTAGGACGCCTCAGGATAACTAGAGGGGAGGGTTGATGGCGAGGAAGAGTGAGTGTTGGTTGTGTAGTGATAGCTACTTTGTTATAGTTGAGTGGCTGGTGGATTTGTAAACATGTTGATCTAGTCTAACTAGTGTATTCTGGTGCTGGAGAAGTAATAAGAGGTCTAGAATCGAATAGTAGGTGGAGGTTATTAGGAAAACGCGCTGTCTTTAGTGATTTAAAAAAATGAAGCTGTTAAGTAAAGATAGGTATTTTATAGTTTTTGAGTGTAGAATTATCTGGTGATAACAGAGATTGTAGTAGTATTATATAGATTCTGTACTTCTACAGTAATGGATACTTCTTAATAGCTTAGTAGCTAATAGTTCTGGAATTGTGTTAACCTAGCTCAACGTTTTCTAGCACTGTAGGAGCGATGAGAGGTCTGGGGAAGCAGGCAGGGGCTACAGGAAGACGCCATCTTTGGTGATCGGAGGATGAGGCTGTTGAGAAGAGGCGGGTATGTTGTGGTCGATGAGTTAGAATTGTCTAATCGGCGACGACGGGAGTTGCGGTATCGTTGTGCAGATTGTGTGCTCTGTGCCTGAGCGATCTGGCGATCCCAGAGAGCGAGCATAGCCTTGTCCTCCTCGATGGCATCGATCTTGCATTCCTCCTGAGCTTGGGGCTCCTTCGCCTGGAAGTCTTTCGTGGCGTCCACGTTCTGTTGGCTACGGCCGCCAGCGGCTCCGGCTACGAGTTCGAGTTCCTTCTTCCTGATTCGTGGCTCCTACACCTTCTTCCCTTTGCCCTTCTTTTTCTTGCCAACTTCAATCGTCCCGCCTTCTACCTCTCCTTCCTGCAGGCCAAAAACCTCGTTTGCTTGCATTTCCTTGATCTTCTGCGCGCCGCTAATGAACATGGTGAGGTCATGGTTCTGCTCTTCCAAATCCGCTTTCTGCGCATCCAATGCTTTCACCTTGGCTGCAGCGTCCGCAGCAATCTTCTCAAGATGCCTGATCCGCGCGAGGAGAGAGTCATTGACAGTCTTCTCTTCCTTGTATTGTTTGGTCAAGGTACGTGCAAGGTCTGCTGCCGACGTTGCCTTCTGCATGTTGCGCGCGCTCTCCTTCTCTAGGCTGGCCATGGTAGCCACAGCTTCGGAATGTTGGAGTTCCAGAGCCTTGAACTTCTGGTCCAAGGCGGTCGCTTTACGCGTTGCCTCCTCCGCAGCCGCCGCGGCTTTTGAGCTCTTGTCCGTAGCCTTGGCCAATTGTTCCTCGAAATAGGCTCGCTGCGATTCGAGCTGGGATGTGAGCAGGTAGGCGTACTCCATGCCCATGTTGTCCAACTTTTCACGGGGAACAGTGTCGTTGGCGTAGCCGGTCATGCTAGCTGCGCCGAACGTCTGGTGTGTCGAGGCGGGGAGATCAACGAGCTTACCGTCGGCCTTGTTTTGGATCAGACGGTGGACGTAGCCATCACCTGCGTAGTCCCAGACATGTTGTGTTGCCACGTCCATAGCGTAAGCGTGTTTTGTGCTCTCATAGTGAGCAAACGCATGGGCCTCGTCGTAGCGTCCGCATCCTATATTACCGCAGATGACGCAGATCCACAGATTCTCAGTAGCGCCACATTCCTTGCAGTTGTTCTCTGGAGCCTCGCCATCAAGGCCACGATGCGATGTGAAGGCGTCGTTTTGGGTGTAGCGACAGACTGGACAGCCTGAGCCGCGCCACTTCTCCAAGCAAGCACAGTGAAAGACGTGCTGGCAAAGTATCGTCAGAAGCCCGGTAGTCTCGTCCATGCGCTCGAGGCAGACAGGGCATGTCGGCAGCTCGACTAGTGCAGGCGTGGGCGGAGCATGTGGTTTGGTGGTGAGCGAAGACGCAAGCGAAGTGTTTGCGTTTTCTGCAGAGGGGGAGGCGCTCGGCGCGGGGGTCAGCGGAGCAGTAGGCTCTTTGGATGCAGCCGGCGTGAACGGATCGTTGGTAAGATCAGGGTACGAGGAGGGGTCGCGCGCGGAAGAGTCGCCGTCTCGGAAGTTGATGGACTTGACAAAAACGACGTGGCAGTATTCGGGCTCCATGCTGTTGAATGCCTTCCCGTTCCACTCCTTCTTCCACGCCCTCGCCTGGCTTGCATCCCGAAACTTCATCAGCACCATGTATTTGTTTGCCCTGCTGGTCCGGATGAGCCTGAAGTGCGAGACATTCTCTCTTGTCTGCTCTCCAACAAAGCCTAGAAAGTCCGACGGCGTCATGTACGAGGGCACAGCCAGTATGCAGAGGGTCGTGCAGTTCTGTTCAACGAAGGGTCCGTCCGCACCCCCAACCTCGTCGTACAGCCCTGGTGTCTCACCTCCATCACGAAATAGGTGCACGACGCCCCAGCCCACCTCGGTGTTCTTGGGGTCGGAGGGTATGAACTTGCCCTTGGTCGCTAGGCCACCGGAGGTTGCAGCATGTTTGAGGGGGTTTGCGTGGGGCTGCGGTGTGTCGTCGCTGTTGCTTGGGAGCATGTCGATGCTGAGGATGGATATCGTGTCGAATCGCCAATCCTCGTGGGCAGCAAAGCTCTGCGTCCTTTTGTGTCCGCTCTTGGTCGTTGGCTTGCCGACTGGCACCGGGCTATCGTGGCGGTTCGAGAACGAGAGTCGCGTGCGCTGACTGAGCCGTCGAGAGTTGGCAGGTCGTGCAGGAAGCTCGCTACTGGAGGCGGTAGCGCTGTAGGCCCTAGGTACCGGCGATGCTGAGCTCCACGAGGCTCGCCTATGTGCTGGGAGCTCTGATGTGAAGATGTCCGTCTGCGGCGGCGGGGTGAAGGTTGTATCCGGCGAAGAGCGCAAAGGATGGAGCTCGAAGGATAGATGGAAGAAGTACTCCCGCATCACGAACGGCTGGAAAAGGTCAGCATCTCAGCGAATGTCAAGACACTGTGTAGCACGGAAGGTGTTTGGTAGATCAGACAACGGAATGACGAACGTTTGGAGCTTGTCGCATGTGGGGCATCCGGTGGGGCAGGCGCGTCGCGTCATGAAAGCGTGGCTAGGTAGGTATCCGGACCATTTTCTACCCTGCACAGAGCCCACAAAACTCCAAGTGTGTCACGAGAGGAGGGAAGCGTCACTGCACAACCAAAGTGAAGGCGCGTTGTTCAGTATAGAGTATGCTAGTGTTCATTGTCGTCGTCAATGCAACCTTTTTCAGGTATCAGAACGCCCTAGCTATGCAAGTGTATTCCTCCTAACCCAACATAAAACGCCTTCCCAAAAGGCACATAGACATGCGCTAAGAAGAACTTGGAGAGAAAAAGGAGCTGGCCGAGTGTCCCAGGTCATGCTGTTGTACTAAAACCGGTACTGATGGATGCAAAAGGTTGATAGAGGGTATTGGCTGAGAACATGCTGAAGAACAGAAAACAGATGAGGTGGTGTTGGTCACGCATCCCACTAGGGTTGATCGATTGCATCGACCATATCAGTATCTGAAATGTCCTCGACTTCCTGGCCATTCCGGTTGACTACAATTCTGCGCCCTCGTTGGTCGAGAGTGACGCCGTCTCGTGAGGCACCGAAGTCTAAGACCTTGAAATCTGTCAGCTGCTGCGGTTCAAAGCTTCGCTACTCGATCCACTTACCTCGATATACGTCAGGCTGTTCCGCTGCACGGCTGCGACGCATCGACGTTCGTTGAACTTGACCTGCCAGACACCGCTGAGGTCCGTCAAGAGGTCCTTGACAAACTCGCCGGTCTTGACATTCCACATCTTGAGGGTGCGATCTGAGCCCGAAATGACCTTTTGCCCGTCATGCTGGAAGCAGGTAATGGCTCCTGTGTGCGCACACAGCCTGCTCTTACACTGTCCATTCTCAGGATCCCAGATGCGTAAAGTGCTGTCCGCCGCGGCCGATACAAGACGTTCATGACTGAGATCCAAGAGGCCGACGAGTGAAGTATGTCCCTCTAGCGTGAAGATACACTGGCCAGTCTCAAGAGACCAGACCTTGACCATGTTATCCATCGAACCACTGATGCAGCGATTGCGATCGTGGTCTAGAACCACGCTGTAGACCTTCTGCGCATGGCCCTGCAAGCGCTGGACGGTCTCGCCCGTTGACACTTTCCACACGCGAACACTGCAGTCGTAACTGCCACTAACGAGGGTGTCGCCGTGAGCTGCTATCGCACGAACGGAGTGATGGTGGCCGGTCAGAGCGCGAACGAAGTAGGGGTTGTCGAGATCGTTGGCTGCAGACGATCCAGTCTGCATGATACTTCGATCGCCCGGCTTCGGAAGCTTCCACACCCGGAGCGTGGAATCTCGGGAACCTGTGATGATCATCTCTTCCTTGGGCATCATGATCGGCCGTCCATCCAGGGTTTCGCCGACTTTGGTCGGCTTCAATATAACAAGGCAACGAACCGTTGAGGTGTGGCCCTGGAAGACTTGTGTGCACTTTCCCTTCTCAATATCCCAGACTCGCACCGAACGATCTGTAGAGCCTGACACCAGGGTGTTCCCTTCGTACTGGAGGGCCCAGACACCACCCTCGTGTCCCTCGAGGCGACTGCGCAGGGCCCCAGTCTTGGTATCGTAGACGTTGATGTTAGTATCGTCGCTACCGGTCAAGATCTTGTCGGTGTCGAACTGGAGACAGGTTACAACGTGACGCTGGTGTGCGCGGAATGCAATGTGCCTTGGCTTGGTATCGTCGGCCATCCAGCTCCGGCGAATGAGGTGGTGTCGCTGATATAGAGACTTGTAGAGGTGCATGTTGCGTAGACCTGGGATTCCAAAGTTGGGATCGGGGATCGCGGCCTGTGCCCGTTTGGCGAAGGCGTTGGGCCCATCGCGCAGCTCGTTGGGTAACATGCAGGACATGAATGGCATCTTGGTTGACGTCAAGCCCTTCTTGCGCTGTTTCTTTGAACTACCATGCCTGCCGATGGCTTTCCTCTTCTGGCGTGTAGACGAGGATCGGGTAATGGCACCTTCGTGGTCAGCGGTCGTGCTAGATCCAGAACCAGTGGCGTGTTCGTTGTCTGATCGAGAGGCAACAGACATCCCTCGCAAGTCGCGTTCGTAACTCTCGGGGGACTCTGAGAATTGCCATCCCCATCCTTCCTGGACTGCGCGCTCCAGCTCTCCTGATGGCAAAACAAAGCCATCCTTCTCCAGGAGGTCCTTCCAGGCTGTCTCGTGAGTGTCGATGAGCTTCCGCCAGTGTTTCGAGACCTGCGCCGCACTGCACATGCTCTTGACATCCAGGTAACCTATGATCTCAAGCCCAAGTTCGGTGGGCAGCGAAGCAATGAAGTCGCGCTTCAGAGCTGGGTTGACCACGTCAGCAACGAAGTGAAGTGTGGACTTTTTGCATCGACGCAGCATTTGGTACATGACGTAATCTTTCATCTCTTCGGGGAGCGCGTCGAACGTATCTAGCATGCTCGGAATGCCTGTGACGGTTGGTGTCAGTAGCTGAGGGTTGGGGCTCGTGTCTCTCATTCCCTCTGCGCGCTGCGTTTGCGAAAGGTCCAGCGAAGAGACATCGTTCGATTCGTAGTCGGCAGCCATGCCTAGTGACGACGCTCCAGCGAGACTCTGTTGAGCGTTGGCAGCATACGTGGTGGGTGACAAACTCGGACTGGGTAGGCTCGCATCCTGTGCAGCTGCGATATCCAGATGCATAGGTGGGGGCCGTGCCATGGGGAAGTTTGGCTCCATATCAGATTCCGCGATTGGAGGCGTTGCCGCTGCACCCGGACCGTCGATTACGCCTGTGGAGAAGGATTGTGGCTGCGAAGGCTCTTGGCTGTCGAACGAGGTGGCATCGGTGTGCGAAGGGCCGGCGGTCGACTCTCGCAGCTGCCTCAGTGCATCTAGTGTCTTCGCAGCTCGTGATCCTTCCAGCTCTGTCTCAGGCGTGGCTGGAACGAGGTCTTCCATGTCATCAGGGGTGATACCCATGCGCGCAGTGCCTTCGTCTCGTGCTGCTACTCGCGGTTTCTTGCTGCGTCGTTGTAGGCTGGCCATCTCGGCCGCCTCTCGTATCGATGGAGGGGGAGGGGAATCGTCTGTCATGTCTCGTTTCCGGCGGCCGGATGCTGATCGTAGCGCTGGAGGCTGAGGGTTCGTGCTGAGACGCGTCGTGCGGCTTGGGGAGGCGAACGTCGGGGGACCTTTGAAGGTGTCGATCCTGCGCATCTTGCCATTCGAGGCTCGCAGGTTTTCTTGGAGAAGAGTGTGCTGTGGGGAAGCGGTCAGTGGGGTGTGATTTACGCGTCTGCAGCGAGCGGCTCGGGAACAAGACAGATGCGTGGACCAGCTAGCAGCATACCTCTTGTGCTTTCTTGGACGCGTCGTCCGCCTCCTCAAAACATCCGAGTTCGCCGCCAGCGTCAAAGTAGATCTTCCGTATCGAGTCCGGTGCTCTGACCTGTGCCAGTGGGTATTCTTTGGGGTCTCGCTCCGACAGGCTCTTGGCGTTGATACGCATGGGAGCGAGCGTGGTGGTGGTGGTGTATGTGGTGGTGACGACCGTGGTCCTGGTGGCCGGCGTGAAGGAGAACTGGCCCAGGGTGGCGTGTGAATCTCTCGACCTGGGCCGGCTGAGGGCGTTGGGGCCCTGGTGACTCGAAGACATGTCGGGCCGCGGGGGACGTGTGCTGCGTGGAGAGAGGAGGGTGGTGCTGTCGTGGCTTGGTGTCTGCTCGCGTGTCGACAGGCGTGACAGTACGGTACGGGCGTCGGTTCGTTCTACCTTTGTGGTGGTGGTGGTGGTCGAAGTCCAAGTCCAAGTCCAAGTCCAAGTCCAAGTCCAAGTCGAGTGTGGTCGAGAGGTGAGGTGGCAGGGAGGGGGCCGTAGCCGAGTGTGGTCGAGAGGTCAGGTGGCAGGGAGGGGGGTTCGTGGACCTCGGGCGTGTAGCCACAGGGCAAAAAGAGGCGAGAGAGTGGCTCAGTGCTGTTCCCCGTGCATGTCGCCAGCCTCGAGTCGCAGGACGAGGGCAGCGGCGAAGAGGTGGCTAGTCGAGTGTGGGCCTCGGGCTGGTGGGTCGGTGCTGACGAGGGAGCGGCGGGAAAGGAGACAGTGCTCGCTCGGCTGCAGGCGAAGTTCGAACGCGGCAGTGCGTGCTATGCTCAAGCACGATGGCTGTGGCTGCGGCTGCGGCTACGGCTGCGGGGCAGACACACAACACCAACGAGTCCAGCGGGTCCGCGAGGGGCACGAGAGAGCGGAGGGCGGTGGGCGGTGGGCGGTGGGCGGTGGAGTGCTGTTCGACACGGTGGTGGGGAGAACTGCTTGGCCCCAATGCTCCAGTGCATCACGCTTGACCTGCCGCGCCCGCCGCTCCCTTGTCTGATTTGCGGTCCCGGCTAGACCCACTTACCCGCCACATTATCCGCGACTCCAAGATAAGCTGCACGCTGCACTGCCTACGGTACTATGTAGTATGTACTCTGCCTCGCGCTGTTCCTCCCCGCCCACCAGACTCGACTGCAGCTTTACGCCGTCGCCAAGGTTGCGCCATCACTCGCGCACCGCCGGCTGGTCGCCGGCTGGTCGCTGGTGTCAGGTTTTGTCACGTCGTGGCGAGGCGCGACAGCCAGCATCGCCCCTGGAAAGGACCTGGTTTGTTTCTTGCACGGCAACAACGCGCCAAGCCATGTTTCTCTCCGTCTCTCGTCACGTCCTGTACTGGTACCTGGACATGGCCTGACGCGTTCTCGCTTGTGCTCCGAGCCTGCCTTTCTCTCGGTTCACTTCATGTGGCAATGGGACCAGTAGCAAAACGCCGTCGTCGTGCTACGCAGGAGACAGCCGTCTGTGGCAGTTGGCATGGTCTTGGACTCTATCCTGAGGCACCCTTTGCTGCAGAAGACAGCCTTTGCCACCACCATGGATTCTCGACTTGCCTTTTTCCACATTGCAGAACAGACTCGTTACCGTCTTGGCCGCATTACGTTCAGCTGGCTACGTTTTCTACTCGTGATAGGAACCTCTTAGAGCAGCGCTGTGAAGCACGGTAAGCTCAGCAGTCTTGGGTTCGCACTTCATGGCAGCATGGACGAGCGGCACGCCCCAAGTGTTCAACGAGTCGATTTACCAATCAATCGACTATCGGCGGGCCTGGTGGGCGAGTGAGTACGCACGTCTCGCTCGATTGTCAGAGTGGTCATTGCAGACTGGACCTGGGCTGAAAGGAGCGAGGGCCGCACGCTCCACCCAGAATTCGATACATGTCCACTTTCCAACTCCACCACGATACCGCGACAATGGCTCTTGCCGTGTGGCTTGGAGGAGAGCGTTTGTTGCTGTGGTTATGCGTCGTTGTGTGACCTCGCGTCCGGTGGCTGTATTCTTCGGTGGAGAGTGGGTGCTGGGGGTACAAGATGCAGGGTGACTACCGGTGTTACCAGTGTGTGGATAGAGCCATGCACTGGGAGCAGATTGCTTGTTGGCAGCTACAGCAACGTTGGATGAGCGCTGCTCTGTACTAGCCAGGCAGTTTGCAATGCAAGTCGTTGTCATTTTGTTGTTGTTAGTGTTGTTGTTGTTGTGGTGGTCGTCGTCATTGTCATTGTCGTCGTCGTCGTCATTGTCGTTGTCGTCGTCGTCGTCATTGTCGTTGTCGTTCGTCATTGTCGTCGTCGGTCGGCGTTGGCGCGGTGGTATGCCTATGTCACGGCTCTGTCAGGCGCACGTGCTGGGATTGCACGGGCGCTCGGCCGGGCGAACCCACTTTCGATTTCAATGGCCTCTTTTCTTGCGGACAGGACGCCGGCGGACCAAGACGAATGAACCTTGAGGCTTGGACGATCTGACGCAGGCCTGGTCGATAACATGCCTGCACGCCTGCCTGCCAGCCTGCCTGCCTGCCTGCCATGCTCGCTGCGTCGGCCGTCTGGCTCATCGACGGTCTTCGCCTTCGTACAGCTCGCTGCTGCCATCCACGTTCACCCAGTCCACGGCCATGCAGCTCTGATTGCTTGGCTGCAAGCTCCCCTTGCGCTAGTCCTCCGCCGGTCCTTCGCTGCAGCTCCGGTCGGGACCACGCGCCAAAAACGAGGCTCGTGTGCAGCAGGAGCCCGTTCCTACATAGTACATAGACGGCCTGCACTGGCACCGTTGCACAGCGTTCGACCCCCGTTGCTCCTCGCACATGTGCCCCAGCGTTGACCGCCGCACTATCGACGCCATTGAGCCCCAATGCAGCGCCCGACAGCGACAGCTGCTGTTGATAGACCCCAAGGCCCCCCGCAAACGCCATTCTTGCCATCATCGCCGTCGCTGCCATCGCTGCCATCTCGTCCCAGCCGCGACTCAGTCGACACCACCGTCTCTGTCTGAATCGCAGCCCCGCCCACCAGCGACCGCGCCGCCCAGACTACTCTCCGCGCGGGCCTCTCTTTGCTTCTGCCCGTCATGGGCCGCTCCCACGCTTCCAAGTTCTCCTTTCCCCTACCCGGGCGCCGGTCGCAGCCAAAAGAAACTCCACCCAGCCCCAGCCCATTCCCAGCTGCAGCGCAGCCATGGCCCTCGCACCTCGAAGAGCCCACGAGTAAAGCCCACCGCGTGCTGGGCACCTCGGAATCACCCAGCACCTACCGCTCCTCCTCCCGTCACGCGCCCACCATGCCTGCCAGCCCCGCATACACCAACCCCACCCTCTCGTCCGAGTCCGGCTACCGTGACAACCACAGCTACGACTACGACTACGATTACGACTACGACCATGACGACAGCACCTGGGCAACGGTGACCGACCACGCCAGCCGGCCCGCCATGTCGAAACGCCCGTCGTCAAACATCCTGGGCAACGCCAGTAGGGGAACTACACGACGCGGCTCGGACAACAGCTCGGCCAGCTACCGCCTGCAGCCTCAGTCGTCAAACTCCACCATGCGTTCGCACTACGACGCAAAGGCCTCGCCCCTCTCCATCTCACAGCAAACCTCCAACTCGGCCGTCCGCGACATGGCCCTGAGGAGAGGGAAGCCACAGGTAGTCACAGACAGCCGTGGCTATGCCTACAGTGGCCATGAAGCCAGTCCAGTATCGCCCATGATGCATGTCGGGAAACGAGAGCATCGCAAGACCAAGCCTGCGCGGCTAGATCTCTCCAAGTTGTTTCCCAAACCAAAGGGCGGAGACGGCCACAGCCACTCGAATCAACTCCTCTCGCCGGCCAAGATGGTGAACTCGCCAGCTGCCATGTCGATGAATTCGGAATATTTCGCTCAGCCCATGTCGAGAGAACCTACACCCGCACCAAAAGCGCGCGCAAAGATAACGCAGCATGCCACACGGCGGCACGCCGAGCACGCGTCCATGCCGGCCTCTCCGAAACGACTGTTCAAGCGTGATGACTACGACAACGCCAAAGTGAATGTTCGTCGACCCCCAAAGGGTGTACAGCATTGGTTTGATGCGCTCGACGAGGATAGCGATGAAGCCCTGGAGGAAGCGAGAGCGCCGATATATGCCCCCCAAGCACGGCAACCGAGCAACAGGACAATGCCCTTCATGCACAGGACCTCCTTTAGCGGCATCTACCCAGAGACTGCAACCTCACGTCCTGCTCCACGGGCACAGAAGTCGGTTCCAGGTTTCAACGGCGACTCGTTCTCTCATGAAGACATGATCGATGTCCACGGGCTGACTTCACCAAGTCAATTCTCATTACATACCCAAAACTCGACCAAGACGAAAGAGTCGACATGGTCGAAACGCAACCTGCAAGACTCGAGCTGCCTGTCCTTCTCGTCGTCAGAAGACGAGTTCGACGATGACCGGCATGCCATCCGTACCTTCGCCGTTCGGGAGAGCCTCAACATGGACGACGATGCTGGCGAGATTGTCTTCGGACAAGCCCAAGCCTTCGAGGTGCGATCGAACAGGATGCCGTTCGAGCGCAAGATGAGCATCATGTCGACATCGACCAACGCAGCTACAATCGACATCATGTACACGCCAGGACTCGTTTACCCGCCCAACCTTTCGAGGCTCAGCAGCTACAGTGGTAGTAGACGCTCTAGCCACTTGCGGCAGCCTTCTGTTATACTCGAAGACGAAGATGACCGCCCCAGAACGGCAGCACACGCGCCGCCTTCTTCGTCGGCATACAGCACATACAGCATGCGGACTTCGGCTAGCGAACCTCAGCCCCGGTCACTAACGACGGATTGCAAGATGATGTCCGTCACTCCTGAGGAAGAAGCTCTGTTGGAGTTGATGCGAAAGAAGCGTGCCTCGATGGCAAAGCAGAGCTCAGCAAGCATGAGCAAGGCCTACATTGAGCAGGAAGACGAGCGACGGAAAGCCATCGAGTCGTTGCAGAAAACCGGTCAGACATCAACCTTCGCAACAGAGACGCTGGTAGCCAGCCCTGTTCGAGTCGTAGAGATGAAGTCGAAACGAAAGTCGTTGGCTGCATCTTCGACCTCATCGCTACACCTAACACCTCCGCCTCGTGGACGGCCCACCAAAACAACCCATGACGCACACATGTTCAGCAGCCTCCGCGACAGCTCAGTAAGCGACAACGAGAGTTTCAGCTTCCCTATCGCCCGCGGTTCGCTCCCCCACCACATCCCCGCACCTGACGCCTTGTCTCCTCTCGACCCCTTCCCACCTATTTCACCCTCCCACACCGCATGCCTGACTTCGCCAACCACTATCGACCACGTCTCGCCCCTCCCGTCTCCAATCACACCCGGTCTCCGTGTCGGCGAAAGCCACGACGTCGTCAAGATCGCGAGCAGCGACACCAGTGCCGACAGTGAAGACATCGCCACCCTCGAGACGGACCTCCCCGTCCACATCATCAAGGCCGCAAAGTCCGTCGAAGCCTTGGAGTCGAACCACCAGCGCCGCCGCACTGCCTCGAGCGATGCAGACATGTCGTTTCCTGTTCCTCCCAGCTTTGGTGCCAAGGATCTTGTCCCCGTGTCTGAAGCGGGCATCTCATCGCGAGCTCCGAGCATCGTCGAGCCCACCACACTTCCCGGGTTGCCAGAGCGGAGCTCAACAAGACAGAACGCGCTCAAGAGAGCGCTGGAGCAGAGGAGCAGACAGAGTAGTGTTGTGTCCAACGCAAGCTCGCGCTCCAACGCGTCAAGCATGAACGTGTCAAGCTTGCTCACTGGGCGCGAGCGATCCAGACGTGCTAGCCGGGGAAGCAGCGTGGCGAGTATGACAAGGAGCAAGGGGAGGAACAGCGCCAGTGATGATGTGCTCGCTGCTTGGGGCTCCCTGGGTGGAACCTACTAACCCTAGCAACAACACTGCTACTCATCGACTGAACGACCTGCATGTGCATACTTTCTCACGTTTGCGAGGCAGTTGATCGCTTCCACTCGACCTATGGACGACGTTTGTCTTTTTCTTTTCTTCTCTCCAATTTAGTGGCTCGATGCCCGAATCGCCCGTCTCTTACTTTATACTCTTTCTCGCCTCCCTTCCGCATAGACACTATCTCGTAAGTCGCAGCGCGCGCAACCATTTCTGTTCCTACCCACCTCTCCTCTACTATCTACAAGCTCCCGCAAGCTTCAAGCTGGCACAGTGTTTATAGTTTTGTTGCGTCCCTAAATCTCTACCCTACTATCTTTCTAGAAGCGCGTTTAAGCGTTTTAGCTATATAGTTTTTGTTAATAGTATAGTTATAGTGTCTAGATATAGACTATAATCTATAAATATAGATATATATACTCTATACTCTTTCTTACCTTCCTTCTATTAGATACTATCTTGTAAGTTACAGCGTGCAGCTATTTCTGTTCTTACCTACCTCTCCTCTACTATCTACAAGCTCCTATAAGCTTTAAGCTAGCATGTTGTTTATAGTGTTATTACATCTCTATATTTATGCTCTATTTTTGTTTATTTTCAGAAGTATGTTGAAGGGCTTTAGCCCTGCAGTCTTTGTCGATAGTCGTGATATCTAGCTAACAACTACAATACGCAAATGTAAACACACACACACACACATACACACACACATACACACACACACACATACACATACACACATACACACACACACACACACACACACACACACACACACACACACACACACACACACACACATACACACCGGCCCATCTCCACACCCGCTTCCAAAGCCCAGACAATGCTGCATAGTCCCACGCGATGCCAGTCCATGCTGTAGCACATTGAATCCCCATCTCTCCTGGGAAACAAGCCCGAGCAGCAGCACGCGACGAGGCGCATGTCGTGCGACATTGCCTCACGTGTCTCGTCTCGTCTCGTCTCGTCTCGTCTCTCGTCTCTCGTCTCTCGTCTCTCGTCTCCTCTTCACGTCGTGTCACGTCGTCACGTCGTGCGCGAAAACAACTCCCGCGCACGCACGGATGGATGGCTGGATGGCTGGATGGCTGGATGGCGGGATAGAATACACGCCCCGAGCCACCCACGGCCCGCCTCGTGCTCTTTCCGCTATTCCGCGCAAGATGGGTCGGCGTGGGAGGAGAGTTTTTTCCTCGTTTGCCCGTCCGCTGGTGCATGCGTGGCTGGCGTGGCTGGCGTGGCTGGCGTGGCTGGCTTGGACTTGTGGGGATCGGCCGTCTGGACTCCTCCTGGTGGCTACGGCTACGGCCACGGCCATGGCCACGGCCACGAGAACGAGAATGAGAACGAACGAGAGTGAAGGCGCTGGGGTCCTGGGGTTCAGCGCAGGGAGAGGATGGGTTGGATTTGGAAATGTTAAAAAAAAAAGGTGGGGGTCAACGGCGCAGTGAGTATGGTTGTGCATGTGGTGGTTGGTTTTGGTCTTGATCTCTTCTAGGTTCTCTTGCGTGGATTCCATCCGCTGGTACTTGCTTGGTCGAGCAATACGCTGTAGCTGGCTGTAATGTACTGTGTGTGCTGCAACATGCAGCTTTCTGTCTTCGTGCCGTGGCGCTTCTAGGTCCCATGCCCGGGCGGCTCCTGGATCGAGGCTTATCATCACGAGGGAGGGTGCGTTTTTCTTGTTGTGTCGTCTGGATGGAGATCTTGGTGTTGCTTGCTGGATCCACCATGTCGAGACGAAGGGAAGAAAGCAGAATAACGGGATCTATGATGAACTACTTGTTGGTAATAAAACACAAGGGAAAATGGGGATTTTATAAAACAATGCAAAGTAACGCCTTTTGCTCCTACGCTTACGTCTACAATGCCCGCCACTGAGAATAGACAAGAAACGCCTGATCCATGACGAAGTTAAGGAAGACAAGATTTTGGAAGGAGGTACAAGTGCCGACAAAACTGCTGGCCATATCGCTCACAAACGCATCACCATTACAGCCACAACGCCAACGATTGACAAAAGCCATGAATCAGCTACACCGAACCTGCTCCAACCGCTCGTACTGCGCAACGATCCACAGCACGAATCGCGATTGTACGAGACGCCGTTGGCGTTCGCCGCAACTTCAAAGACAGATCCATTAAAGTTGCCAAAATTGTAGTAATCGACAAGCAGCCAGTTCGGTGGACGCCCCCACATTTCTTCGCAGCCCTGAACATTGAGACCCAGACTGCTGTTTCCGGACTCAGCATTGACTTGATCCAAGAGGCCATATGCTGGCACAAGAATGTTGATACCTCCGATGGAGAGGTCGACATTTAGGTTGTGGTTCAGCATGAACATGCGATTGCGAGAGACGTCCTCGGCCTGGTTTGGGGGGCGCTGCTGAGTGCAGGGGAACGAAGGGTCGGTGGGCGAGAAAGGAGTCTCCCATTGGTAGTCAAACTCGCTTAGAAGCCAGGGTACGGCATCTTGGTCGGCGTTGTAGTCGATCATCACGACTACTCGATTGTTCTTGAGGATCATTTCGGACAACGTAGGCCAATCGGTCAGGTTCAGGCTTCTGGCGGGCGGTGTCCACACGTATTCTATGATGCCCGAGTTCTGGAAAGGCTCAACATAGTCTGTGGCAGGATTGCGGATGCTTTGGCCATTGTTGTTGCCCATGGTGATTGAGATGACCTCGTATGGGTGGTCGTCGAGCCAGCCTTTGACGATTGTGAGGTATGATTGAAGGGTTCCGACATCGAGAAGATCGCATGAAGTGTGACAGAGGCGAATGGGGGATGAAGCGTTGGGCTTGTGCGTTTCGAATTGTACTGGGGGCTATGTTAGGCTCATCAAAGGTGATGATTTGCTCTCTATATACGTACACCCTCGAATGCCATCATTGAGCTGCGTCACAACCTCCAAGGCTTGGTTACTGGCAGCATTATGGGCCCTCACGAACGGACTATTGTGAGCCACCACCATGGAAATATTGGAGAATCGTCGACTGCAGAACTCTGGGTATCCATTGCAAGGTGTTGTGTTTTGCGTAGGGCGTGGGAGAGCTGTGGTAGAGCTTGTCGCAGTGGCGTTTCCTGATGCAGATGGAGCAATGCCTGTTATGCCAATCACCGCTTCTGATGTAGCTGAAGATGTTGCCACAGAACTCGCATTTCGTGATACAGATAGGGATGCGAAGGATAGAAGAGAGGATGAGGATGCGGGGGTCAGCTCGGTCACAAGACTGCTAGGCACTGGCGTGAGGGAGAGCGATGAAAGAATTGATGATAGCTGTGCCGATGTACACAGCGAAAAAGCGCTCCAGAGCAATAGAGGTATCGTAGGGGAAATCATGACAAACGTTGTAGATAATCCTGAATGAATGGCAAGCCTCTCCGTTACACCGAGCACTCAAGTGATACGGATGCTTGGTCGGCGTGAAGCTTGGTGTCTCAAACGTTGATGTTGAGGTTGAAAACAGCACCCTCCTCTGTCATTTCTAGCGTGACTGTCACTTTCAGGCACGATGACGGCATTCGGACGACGCGTCGACCCCGGATCGCTGGGAAGCGCTACTAAAGGTTGGTGTGAAAACTTTATCGTACTAGACGTTGGTGTGGCTCTGGAACCTGTGAGACGCACAATTGGCCTGGATTGGCTGCCTAAATTAATACAGAAGACCGACTGGTAGCGTGAAGGTCCCTTTCTGGACGTTGTTTTCGGAAGCCGCTCGGCTATTGGACCGAGCCATGACGCAGATGGCTGGCAAAGTTCCAACGTCGACTGCTGCTACGCCCCCCTGTGACGAATACAGCATCTATCGAGCATATAAGTCGATGGCCACAAAGCGTAAAGGCGGGCGAGGATACAGCGTTTGCGCGGTTTGATTGTGGCTAACCGCGCGTGAAGGGAAAGAGCTTTTGTGCTTGGTTTGTCAAAAGGGCGTCGGCCAATCTTCCCCTAGAGTGGATCAGTGGATCAGTGGACCGTTCCGTAGAGATCTGATTACGTTTGTAGTATCGTGCCATGAAATATATGTAAATGTGATATTCGGTTCCTCGAGTCTTTACTGTTGTCGGACAAAATGGCTGCAGTCGCGATTGATGTCCTGCCTCGCAAGTCGCCTCACAAACCACATCCCACGATTCATGTCTTTGTAGCTGCCATCTCAAACGCCGTTGACAAATCCTCATCTTGAGGCAGGTTTTTGACCATCTTCTTCACACCCTTCTCAACATACTGCAGACTCTTCTGCAGCTCATATTTCAGCTCCATCTTCTCGATCCCATCCATTCTCTCGCCCGCCTCCATTCTCACGTCCCTCTCATCGACCTCAACATCTGCCCCCAGCACCCTCTTCACGTTCCTGATCGCAATCTCGGCGCCAGTCTTCAGCAGCCTCGCAGTCTTCTCGATGTCCTCAGTCCACGCCTCTGCAACACCTTCAGGTTCTGCATCTCGAATGCCCGTGATCATCGCGTCCAGCTTGACGTACTCGCCAATCAGGTGCTCCGAGGCTTTGAGGACATCGGCAACGGATTTGAAGACGGCGTTGCGAGCAATCTTTGTGTCGACGAGTGTGGGAGAAACACCTTGCACGGGGCGATTCGGGGTCTGCAAGGCGTTGACGATCAACCCGGTGAACTCGTTCCGACGGCACATGGAGATCTCTTCACTATGAACGCTGTAAGCCTTCTTGACTAAGTGCGAAACCCTGCAAGAAGGGGAGAACCTACGCCTGCGTTTTCCGCTGCTCGAGCAATACTTTGAGCTCTTGCTGGTCAGCTGCTACCTTGGCCTGGAAGTTCTGGAGCTCTTTAATGTTGGGTTTCGGCGTCTGGAGAAGTAAGCTCAATGCGATTACTCGCCTGTTGCATGACGTTAGCAAATTTCCTCGCTGCAAACCCTCACTGCAACACTCACTGGCTTTCGTCACCCTCGGCGTCAGACGCACTACTCTGACTAGGTGCAGAGACTTGTGCCGTATACGGAGTGTTTCTGCGCGCCATTTGCTGTTACGTGCTACTGTAACGGTGATGTGGTGGGGTGAGGCCTTGGGGGAGCGCTTCTGGAAGGCACGCTACCCAACTGACGGGTTTGAGCCTCGTCGTGGCAGGTTGGAAATTAGAGAGATTATGATTGGTAATGTTAACTCACATCATCGCATGCATTTGTGCCAGAAGCATTGTAATTTTATAAAAGCAGGAAAACTTAGATCAGGGTGTGCCAAAGCTAAATCGACCTGCGTGACCGACCACACATGAAGGAAATCGCAGTTGTCGTCCTGTAAATCAAAAGCAAGAGGATATTAAGGAAGAGATTGGGGCAAGGGTAATGTGCAGCTGTACTGTAGTCCATCCGTGTTTTCCTTTTCGAATGATGTTGCAGTTCCATTACTGCCGTTGTAAGTTCCAAGACTAGATTCATTTACTGCCCGTGACCGTTGGCATGAACATCGATAGTCGAAAGTTCGTCCAATGTGCTATGCATCAATTTTGTAGACTCGCATAAATGATTGTACTGAAAGCCATGATGTCGTAATCTATAATAGTGGGGCCATGGACGTCAGGACGCGCATGTGGTCCCACCTAGGCAATCTGCGGTGTTGGGCATATCTTCACAAGCCTACTTGTTGACAAGAGACATGTTCTGCATGCCCGTAAGAAAAGCGGGTTCGTTTGCGTTGTTGGATGTGCCAGCCTTGCCGGTGCTTGCCCCCAAAGTGGTTTGCTGACCATAGTTGGCTCCACCAGTGGGTGTATAGGAGTTTGTAGTTGGGTAGCCACGGTTATAGACTGACGAAGCCCCGTAAGATGAGCCTGGTGGGTAGTACGCGCCGTAGTTCATCGGACTACCACTAGCAGTAACGCTGGAATAGCCACCAGCATAGGCACCGTAACCACCGTACATCTGCTGCGGATACTGTTGACCCTGTCCCCAAGGGGGCATGCCATAGGCGGCTTGAGGGGCATAGGCTGGGGTTTGATGAGAGAAGGCATAGTGCCCGTCTTCGTAGTTGGCTTGAGGAGCATTGTTGCGGCCTCGACCTGGTCAGCGTTAGATAGATTCATACTCATTACTCCATCGTGGCACTTACCATAGTGCTCGTTTGAACGGTGGCTGTTATTACCAAAACCAGGTCCAACAGGTAGAGATGAATTGCCGGTGCCTGAATTCACGATGGCTCCAGGGCCAATGGCAGAGGGCGGTGGGATTTGCATCAAGCCAGCTGGGTTCACGACTGATGCTGGGTTGACAGCTGACATCCAGATCCGGACCTTATATTGCTTGAAAAGGTCTGTGACAAGGTCGTTGAAGTTGACGTATGACTCAGCATAGTAGAAGTAAGTGAGCTTGTGGTAATCGCTGCAGTCGTTAGCTCCATTTGTCGGTCACATACACTGCATGACTTACGCTTGATACTCAGCATCGAGGACCTCCATGGGTAGCTTATGATCAGCAGCCTTCTGAGCTCCGAGGCGCTTGGCTTTGGCTTCTGAGCCCTCCTTATCCCGCAGCGCAAAGATCTCATGCTGCTGAGCAAGACGCTTGATCATTTTAGGCTTGGCATCTTGGTCTTGATTGCCAATCATGCCGCTTGATTGGGGTTGGTTCGGGTTGTTAGACGAACCATTTGCACGGGCAAGGGCCCCCAGCATACCAGAGTCATTTTGAGTTCCGGCAAGCGAGTACTGAGAAAACATGACAAGCCAGCGGAAGTGCTCCTCGTTCGCCTCAGCCTTGTACTTCTTAGCGTCTTCGAGGCTCACATCCGCATGTGCCACCTGACCAAGGTCGCAACCACGATCGCCCTCAACGATGACCAAATCACCTCGGCGAATCTCAAGGCCAGTGTTGTCGTAAAGGTAGTATATGTCGGCTCTGGAACACTTGAACGTGACGACAAACAATCGTCGACCGGGACGGCCCAAGACTGATGGAACAGCATAAGGGTTGGCCGTGTGCATGGTGGTATTTGGGGCGATGGGATCTGGGTGAGCAGCAGAGATTGCAGAGGCGTTGATGGCGCGCGAAGCGGGACCATAGCCGGCAAAGTATGCGGCAGCATCAAACTGGTCTTGCTCTTCAGGCGAGTGCGATGCTTGGCGAGGCGACATGACACTCTCATCTTCTTCCTGAGTGTTGCTCAAGGTAGTTGAGAGGGGTATGCTCTGGTTGAAGCCTCCATAGTGAGCGAAGGAGTGTCTGCGACCCATCACATCCATGTTAAGGTTGTGTATGTTGCCAGTAGCCCACTGCTGCTTCTTTGGGCTATCCATGATATCTTGCTCAGGCTCACGGCTGCGGAGAGAAACATGTTCGCTGAAGCGCCGAGTCAACGACGAGGGCGGCAGGGCGTGCGCAGCAACCTCGTTGTCCTCGTGTTCTTCGATGGCATAGTCTGCGGCAGCGCCGTAGGGCATGTGGCGGAGACCGGCAGTCGTCTTACGGCGCTGGGGTGGAGGCGGGTGCTGGTGAACTGGAGAGCTCGTTGACGTAGCGCGATTGCGTGCACGCACGCTCTCCATGGCTGCCTGTTTGAGAAGAGCTTGCTTCTGCTCGCGTTCCCAGTATCCTTGAGGAAGGCGGACGCCGTGCTCTGAGCTGTTTGTCGAATCAACCTCGTCGATGTCGTCTTCGCGAAGTTGGGACAAGCCAACGCCAGAATCACCGAGGAGGCTGGGCTTAGAGGGGCGGTGACGCACGCCAGCAGTGGTGCGTACTCGAGCAGAAAATTGCCCCACTGGGCTGTTCTCTATGTCACCCTGTCCAATGCTGTAAGATTGCGATCGTACCGCCTTTCGGATAGGGTTTTGCTGACTAAGAAGAAAGCCAATGCCTTCGTCGCCCTCAGGTGCGGCAGGGGAGGGTAGTGGTCTCTCACTAGGGAAATGTGCGGAGGTAGGTGACGGTACAAACTCCTTGAGGCGGCTGTTTGCCTGTGCACTGCTGAAGCTGGAGGTGTTCCAGGGAAACGCAGAAGTTCCAGCACGAGACTGATTCGGAAGCTCTAGTGATGGAGTCGTGGGTTGAGAGCCGGCAAACGACACAGAAGGCAGCGAAAACTTGCGATTGGGCTGAATGTCTTGCAGCCAACCAGAAGAGGGTCTACGACCACCAGGGTAGCCCCCAGCAGGGCGGACTACAGCAGGCACGTGCTCGCGGTCGTCATCGCTGGACGCCAGAGCATCACTATCGGGGGTCGGCCTACGAAGCTGTAGCTTGGACTTGTCAAGCGCAGAGCCTCCAACAGAAAGGTTGCCTTTGTAACCGGAGGACGCCATCTCGGCTGTTTCTTGAGTCTTCGGCATGTTAGCATTACCACGTGGGGGCTTTCCCGGAGCGCTGAAACATACCTTAATCTACGATAGAGGGGTCCACTTCGGTCTTTACCAGCGCAATCGCCTGTCGAGAGTGGTGAAAGTGGGTAGGAGAGTTGCAGTAGATTGACAATACGTCTAGGAGTAATATGTGTCTATTGAAGCTAAAAATGGTGTCGTTAGCATGGCCTTCATCCGGAACAACATCGCGGTAAAGTTTACGAAGTTAAAGAAGCGCTCGCAACAGGCAACGGGCAAATTGGCCATGTGTGTTATTACTACGCCTCTTGCCCATTGCCTGTTGCCAGTGAAGCCTTCATAACTCATGTGGTTGTTGAGTGGAGGTGTGGATGCTTACTCACATAAGGTTGCAGCGAAGCTTGCTGCAAGCTGGGCGGCCTTAAGGGAGCGCTGATTGACAGCCTGGTGGTAGTGGAAGACGAAGAGGGAAAGGGAGTGGGATCGCACGAAGAGTGAGACAGGAGAAGAGTCCGCGCCAAAGTGGTGACGGTCCGGTGGCAGACTCGTGTCGATAGTCGCTGTATTTTAGGCAGGAGCAGTCTGCACTGGAGAGGATTGGGGTATTACTGTTGCGCATCTATCAGCTTAACAAAGTACATAGACTTGATGAGGATCAAAAAAGGACGTCGATAGCGGGACAAGATATCAATCAGACGTGGTCTTGCGCGGAAATGTGACTCTTGCTTGTTGGTTCACATGCTTGCTAATGTCTGCTGTTGCGCTCGACTTTTTTGGCGTCGAGCTGAGCAGGCTCGCCACGACCCCTCAACGACGCAAAAGCGCAGCACGGATAAGGCATCAGACACCCTGTCAAAAAGCAAAAGAAACATCAAGCGAGTTATCCAGCGCACATCGAGTGTGACCTTGAAGAAGATGGCGGCAAAACACGTGTTTGCACCGCACAAAACTTTGCGCTGCCGCCCTCGCACGCCAGCGCAGCCAAAGGACATCCAAGATGCCACGCTGCGATGATAGGAGAAAGGAAGATACTGGGACTGTAGTAGAGACAAGAGAACGGAGCCTGCTTACCTAGATAACAGATGAGCGTCTACCAAAATTACGCGACGGCGGGTATCGATGTACAACACGATCTATCAAGTGGGTCGGCAATATATGCTGTATGGACTGTCAGCATTGCCAGTCTAACCACTGCAGCATGCGCAAGACAAGGCAGAACGGTGAAGCTGTAATCAACCGCCAGCAAGGGTACAGCAGCTCGAGAACACCGCCGGTAGATACATACCAGACAATCTATCCCACGAAGGTACTTGTAACCTCTAAGCAATCAGACCTGTCTGAAAAGCAACTGGGTCACAGTAAGCTTCGACCAACACGGTGTGACGACGTGCCAGAATCCGGGACGGCAACAGCATACCTCAAAACGTACACGAACGAGCGCCGAACACTTGCCCAGTCTATCCCTACTTTTTCTTGCGGAGAACTTTGGAAGACGAGACGATACTCTATGGCATCAGCCGCCGCATGGAATCACACAAGCCTACAATCGGCGAGGAAGTTTCGCAGCTGGAGAATGTGGGGAAGCGCCACGTTCTAACCTAAGGCCAGTGTTGAAGGGAGGAACACGCGACCACTAGAGCGAGCACATCATCGCCCTGTGCCTCGAGCGATGAGGAAGACAATATAAACCAAAGGCTTCGACGTCCGCAGTGGCCAGGCTGGCGACAGGAGGTCCCCTTCTTGGCACTGGTTCGAAACGGTTGAGATCGGAGTCGCGGCAGACACCCTGAAGCTCCCCGCGCTCTGGCAGATCAGGAGACAGGCCGATAGGGTCGTGGTGCGATCGGCGTACGGTGATCCAAAACAGACGAAGAAGGGATTCTAGATCGGCGAGAAGAGGTTTTCTGGAGGTAAGACACCTGTTGCGAAGGAGCGGGCAGAAGTCAGAAACACGCAGACATTCAACGCCTTTGAGGCATCTGCAAACTCGCACGGCTGGGTTCAAGGATCAGGGGCTCTGGGTGGCAGATGCGCGACGAAATGCGGAGACGGCCAGACCGACTGAGGCTAGCCCTGTGTCTTCCAGGCGAACACCTTCAAATTGCTGCGCTGTTGGGGGGTAGCGAAGCCGCGGGACAGGGAGGTACCATCGAATCATCGGTTGCTTGTCACACGTCCCGCAGCACCCCTCGAAGCACCTCGTTTTCCTCTTCTTCATCCAAAAGTCATCGCTTCCGTCCCTGTTCATCGGCGTAGAGGAGATAAGCTTTGGTACGCATAGAGTCGACGACCCCTCTCTCGTCTCAATCAGACTCAGAAGGCCCCGCCGGTCGGCTTTTGTCCGTTTCCAAGGCTTTGATTTCGCTGCACGCCGTCCTGCTTCCCTTCAAGCGCCATCATTCACGACCCCGCGCAGCCTGGTAGCAGCGGAGATCCAACCAGGAAGCCCGCCAACTCTCGAGCGGCAGGAATAATGTCACGCGCCATGCAATCAACCTAGTACGGACACCAGACCCCTTAGCTCTCAATGCTGCTCGATGCTGCTCCTCGTGCGCATCGCTCCACGAAAGATCTAGTAACATGTTACATGCAGCATACGGTGTTCTCTCATTTGACGACACTCATTCGTATGACCAAACGGTGCCTGAAGCTAGCACCGGACGATGCTGCACATCAATGCTCCTGAGATGGTTCGCGAGAGCTTCACGAACCGTGATCTTTTGGGTTTCACAGTGTGCCCCTATGCTGGTGTCAAGCACATGAGCACGACATGTTCGCTGGATGCGATTGGAACTCGACAGGTCAGTCTTTGATTGGAATGTTGCCAACCCCGCATTTCCCAGCAGACGCGTCGAGGTTCAATATCCACACCCAAGCTTTTACGGCAGTTCCAGTGAGCAGTGTGCCCGCTCGGGTGGCTGACGCCAAGCTGCAAAATGGACATGGTTCCTACCAAACCACCACTGGTCTTTGCACATGAGCATGTTCGTGTTTCTAGTCTGTGCTCAAGGGAAAGATGTGCAGTCGATTGCTGTGCGAGCAAAGACGGAGACGTATTACACCCAGGAGTATGACAGTAAGTGCATACTCTGTTACTGTTCGCTTGTGTATATTTGTCCTTTCAGGCCTGTCGAGGCGTCTGTCCCTTCACCGATTGAGGACGCTTCTGATATGCAGGACGGGTCGAGAGGTTCAGGTCGGCATCTTGTCCCGCCGTAGCCCTGGCTTGGCTTCAGCAGTTGCTTACGGTGGCGTAATTGCATCTGGGCCCCACACATTTGCCATGGTCCTTTCTGCTGCATCGAACAGTGGTCTGCGAAACATAGCCTGGATCGTCGGTGAAGGCAGGTGATGCTGACGCACCCAAAGTCGTCGGCAACACTACAAGCTCCCGTCATGAAATCCTTCCTTCTTCTTCTTCTTCTTCTTCTTCTTCTTCTTCTGCTTTCTATTCAATGTCAGCGTTGTTGACGGGCTTCTAGCATACCGAAGAGGCTCAATGTCAGGTCGAATCCGATAAGCTTCCTCGAATAGACTGGGAGCGCTGGGCACGCACTGAAACTGTTCAGAGGAAGAACCTGTTTGATGTCATGTTTGCTCCTGCATTTGTCGACCGCGAGCAGAGGACTGCGAGAGGGCCAAGAACGGAGAAGCTGTGTTATCTCGATTGAGATACACAATGTAGCCATGTGCTTGAGCTAAACGCACTGGTGCTATGCACAATCTCGCTAAGAAGACATCGACCAGCAAACGAAACCCATCTGGTTTTTAAACCCGCCACAAACCCTTGTACGAAGTTGTGGCTAAAAGGTTTACAACGTCACATCTCCGGCTACGTCGTTATCGCATTGCTTTGGGCCGATGGTAATGTATCGGGCGTTACCATCCGGGTCATGTCTAAAGATTCGACTACTTGACTGTTGTTGACATGAAGCAAAAACAGAAGGCCGTAGTCATCCTGCAATACACGACGAACTGTTTGAAAGCAACGGGTTTATGTACTTTCTCTCACCCGACCTTCATACAGTCTCCCAAAGCCCCACATTGGTATGGGAGGCTGTAGATGAACTGCTCTGCAGCCATCAAGACGTCGAAGATCAATGTGTGGCTCGATCCTCCTGTCTCGACAGTGATGGGTCGCTCACACCCCGCCTTCAAAAGTCGCTTAGACCGAGACTCATGTCTTCGCAATACAGATACGGGCTGGATATACATAGTAGAATCACAGGCATTGACTATTTCCTTCCCACAAATGCAGGTCAGATGGAATAGAGCTGCACAGGATTCGATGAAGCAGAGTGCGCTATGTAGCGCCACAACAATATGATGCTTGAAGCCCCGAGACCCTGGCTCCTCACGATCTGAAGCGTCGCCGGCGCATGACTCTTCAGCCTCTCACAGCGCCGTGCGCACACTACAGATTGCCGAAGGCTGATACCCGCGGACAACGTGATGACGATCACACAAACCTTGAGCAAACAAAACCTCTCGATGACTCTAACACCCCTCTCAAATCCAGAACTGTTCAGCTTCCCTAACAGTCTGGAATGTCGAAAGAGGTCATAGAACAGTTAAACAGCTCGTCTGACGTAGGCGCTTGCAGTAGCTTGCTCGGAGAAAACCATAGTTCTGTGTTGTGATGTGAGCAAAGGCGTCGTTCTCTGGCCGCTGCAGGGCTGCTAACGTTGCCGATCACCCTGCTTGAGTTTGCATCATCAGTCGCTCCCACTCAAACAGCCATGTACCTGCCACATATGCACCAGCCACTCAAGTGAAAGGACATGCAGCTCGAAGGCGCCTCTTTGCAGTTGAAACACATGCACAGCAGCCTATGCTCGCTTTGCGCGGATCATTGGAATCCATCTGATGGTCACGAAACTCTGATCGGCGTCAAGCGCCCAGGTAACCCCCGATCCGGGAGAGGCGGCGCAAATTTGGCGTAGAAGCTCGGGCATGACGTATACTCACCAACCAGTCGTTCTCTCTCTCGATGACGAAGGAAGCCGCAACTCCCGCTAATGTTATATCAGCGCAGCTCCCCCGGTCGATCACCGTTCACCAGCCTCCTACATTCACACAAAGCCCCAGACTCCACATCCATCTATCCGTTTCAGAGGACATAGAGTCTTTGTTCGTTGCACATCACAAAACCCACTTCCTCAGTCACATCACATAACTCAAAATGGTTTCGAAAGTATTGGGTATGGGCCTCCGCGCCTTCCAGGTATGTGCATCTCCATCGAACCATTTGCTTCGCTAACAAGATCACAGCTTCTCTGTGCTGTCATTGTCACGGCTATGGCCGGTAACAACATCGCACGCGCGACTAACGGCACCTCCTCGATCATCAACTACACACTATTCGTTGGTGTATGGTGGCTCTTCACACTGCTGTATTTCCTCCCCACAGCCTTCATCGACAAGTTCGCCATCCCCATCGTCGATATGATCATGGATGGTTTGAGCGTACTGTTCGGTTTCTGCGCTGCTGTTGCGCTCCCTGCCTACCTTGGTGCCCACAGCTGCTCGAACAGGGTACGTTATTCTTGTAACAAGCTGCTGTGCATTTATTCTGACACGCTGGTAGAACTACACTGCCCACAACAGTGTCACCAACAGCTCGCCCGATCTTGAGCAGAACTGCCGCCAGGCACAGACCGCGACTGCCTTCCTGTGGTTTGGCTGGGCGGCATTCGTCGCCACCCTCATCTTCTCTGCCATGGCTGGCAAGGGCAGCGGCGCCAACCTCCGGGGTGGAATCCGCCGTGGTGGACCTTCTATGAGCCAGGTCTAGGAAGCCAGCACCTGTAATATTTACTCTGATTCATCGTGGAACACGCGGACAGATTGCAGCGGTGTATAGCACCTGGATCAACGCGGAACCTGCGATGAACGAGATTCAGACTAGGTTGTGCTATGGTTCGCACCTTGTACATATATAATATTGTTGGTGGACATGATAAACACCGCGCAAGACGCGGAATGCGGATGATTGGGTATAGGTAATGCGCAAGAGCACATTGGGTATTTCTATGGCGTTTGGCGAGTTCAGTGGCCGTTGAATACTACGACTGACATGAATTTACGACTGATTTTAAATATCGGCGCTCCTATTTTTTTATTATCTCATTTGGCTATGCTGAGACTAGATTTCATTCAAAGTTGGCGCCCAAATGCAGTTTGGGCTTATGTCGCGTCATGGGGAGCTCTTCAGCACTAAGCTCTAGAGCATCACTGGTGGGTGGCAGCGAGGCATGCTGGTCTACTGGCTTGTGGGTAGTGAATGGGAAGGTTAAGATGGCCTTGTCGGAAAGAGTGTTTGTAAGCCACGCACGACCAGACAAAAAATACAACAACAACAACATCAACATCAATATCATAGCTCAGCAGTCGTCTGCACAAAACGAATGGGGTGAGGCTGTTGTAGCGTGCTAGTCCGGCTTGGCGGGCGCACGGACATGTTTGGACGTGGATAGTAGATGTAAACAACACCATCGCTCCTGCACTGCTACGATCCCCGGCCGACGCACGCATTGAACTTTGGCACAGTTATTCTTCACTAACACCGCCTCAAATCGACATGTTGAGCTAGCTTCGGACCGTAGCAGCCTTTCCTGTCTTGTATCGACCTCCCGCGACGCGTGTTCACCATCCTCGACCGTCACACATCATTGCCGCCGCACACAGCTACCAAACTCGATATGACGGCTGCCCGTAGCAAGGTACCCGCCATTGGGTCAGCGCAATGGATTCTCGAGGAGCGACATCAGTCAAACGATCTCGTGTCGCAAGAACTAGAGGATTTTGGCTTCTCTGTGCGCAACGAGTTGGAATGGCTTAATGAGCATATGACGGAAATTTTCGCCGAGGATGGACAGTATGTCGCGCACTGCACATGCACTTGTGAATGGTACTAACACTGCGACAGGCACAACCTAGATGTCTTCAAGACGCCTGGGAAACTACGCGGCAAGACGCCTCACACAACACGCAAGAGGACCGTTGCCGAACCGCGCCAGGTGCGCATGAAAACCCTCGATACACCTATATACGCTAACTGAGAACAGCCTCTGGCAAACCTTTTTGCAGCAGACCTACAACAGCGCACAACTCCTGCCGAGCAGAGCCTACGAGAGATCGTCCAGAGGAGCACGGTCAAGTCGAAATTCCTCATCGCCGAAGACACCGAGAACGAAGCCCCTGTCCAGTCTCCAACCCCACCTACACCCGTAGCGCGTCAGCTTTTCTCCAAAACATCGAGCAATGGCAAAGACACTGCAGTCGACAGCTTCGACCACGAGCTTTCCGATGAGCGCTCGCCGCCGCCGCAGCCAGCCCCAGCTCAATGGGCATCTTTCGAAACACAAGACACTGCGTTCAGCTCACAAGCCGACGATGTCTTCTCACCACCACGTACGCAAACCACACAAGCAACGCAGTCTTTCAGACAGTCAATGCGAGATGAAGATGAAGAAGAGTTCGGGGGAAAGGACGTGCCTGAGGATTCATTTGTCTCCGCGAACGACGCCTTTGGTAGCAAAAACGCGTCAAAAGAAGATCTACGCGAACAAGCCGAACTTAATGACGCACTTCTAGACGAAGATTTCCAGGAAGATCTTCGAACGGAAAGCAGGGGGACTGTCGTTCATCACGAAATTGACATTGCAGAGAACGATGACGAAGGAGAAGTTGAAGATATGCAGAATATCTCAGATTTCCCGAGATCTCCTCGTGTCATATCCGACTCCTACAGCATAGGTGCTGAGACACAACAAGCCTTCGACACTGCGAATCGACGGGCCCACGCGCCTGAGCCTAAGGTGCTCTTTGACCCTACAGAAATCGGTTACTCCAATACACCATTCGGCCCTCCTCCAATATCCCCCAAGCCCATCGAGCACGACAATACCATGGTACATCATGATGTCGATGACGAGATGGAAGTCGACGATGAGCCCACACCCTCAGAGAAATCAAGCCCTGTGAAGCCGCTAGTTAGAAAGAGCAGTCTCACTTTCGCCTGTTTGCCTGCGCGTGAGCCAATCCTCTCCAAGAAGAGCATGGGACGAACAAGCCAGATCAGGCACACGGGGGGCAAGAGTCTGGGAGGTTCACAGATTGTGCAGCCAGTGGAGTCTCAACATGATGTTTCTATAGACATGGAGGAGGACCGACCTATTTTGCAACGCGAGGGTTCCGAAACAACAAAGACTCACAACAAGACATCTACCCAACGCCTATTTGAGCGTTTTCAGATGCTCGAGCAGCACGCGCCACCAAAACGAATAAGCCAAAACATATTTTCGCAATCCTCCCGACCCTCCGCCTATCCTACTACCGCCTCGCAGCCGAAGGAAGTTATACCGCCCGCACAGACATCGCAGTCTCAGCCCACATACCCCACTCTTCCAGCAGCTGAGCTCGAGACGGATGAGCCCGAAGCGGAAGACGATGATGATTCATGGATTGCGGCGCCTGCCCGGCCAGTAGTGTCTGCTGCCAACCCTGTCAGGCCCCCAATCAACAAGAGCCACAATGTGGCTACTCATTCCTCGCCGTATAAGCTGAAGCCTTCGCCAATCAAGCTGGTGTCGACATCCAATCATGATTTCTCAGCAGCTGCGGACTCGACCACCCCGGTTGGCTCCCCAGCTGGTAAGAAATACATGGATGCCCCTCTCAGTGCTTCAAAGGCTAAGTTCTACTCAGCTCTTCGCGCGGCAAAGGATAAGCTCATTGGTTCTACTACCGCAAGTGCACAAGTGAAGCTTGACGCTCTTTCATCAAGCCCTATGCGCCAGAAATTGCAAGCAGCACCATCGTCAGACGATCTTTCTAGCAGTCCCAAGAGGTTAGAGAGGCCAATTTCGATTTTCTCTCACATGCGGTCGCCGTCAAAGGATTCTATCAAGTCTGCCAAGTCCACTAAATCTGCTAAATCTGCGAAATCAGATAAAACTGCTGAGTCCTCGGGTAGTCCAACGAAAGAGGCCAGTCGAAAGACACGCAGCTCGACTGAGCGTGAGAAGGCGAAGGAAAGGGATACACGGGAAAAGGAGATGCTCCAGAAGCAACAGAGCGAGGACAGGCTCAGGGAGATGCGCGAAAAGGAACAAACCAAGGCCGCAGCATACCACAAGAAGGCCACGGCGGCGGCGATTGCGAAAACCCCTTCCCAGATGTCGTCTCAGACCAGCCTCAAACCGGCTCCCCCGATCAATACAGTACCCAAGGCAGCATCTCGACCTGATTCTATCAAGGTGAACTCGGCTCCTAAGGAGCAAGGTACTGATTCGGCTGATGAGATGCCACCCCCGCCTCCACCAAAGAGCTTGCTACCCACATTCCCAACAACGAAAGTCCGGCCGCCTAAGAAGCTCGTCAAGCCGAGTAGCAAAGATGCACTTATGAAACCGCAAGAGCCCCAGAAGATCTTCATCAAGAATCAATACGCCCGAGCACCACCTCCAGCTGCCCGTCCGGCTCCAGTGACGACGAAATCGACCGGCCCTTCGACACTTGGAAAGTCCACATCATCAAGGCCTACAGCAGCTACACTGACAAGGCCTGGCACTGCGATGGCGAATAAGGTTGCACCATCCACGAAGTCGGCTCCCAACACAATGAAGGCACCTCCGCCTAAGATGACCCGACCGCAACCGCAGGCTAGCACAAGCTTCGAGAAGCCAAAGCCCCAAGCATCCCAGCCTCGTGCGGACCTTGCAGCTGCTAGGGTACCTACAACCCTGAGAACCGTCCAGGATGCAAACTCGATTCGCGTTCCTCCGGTCAACACAGCCAAACCCCCCAAGCGCGCCCTTGAGAATGACACAGAGACCATCCAACGCCCGCCCAAGCGGCCATCTCAACTAAAGCAGAACCCCATCACACCCGGCCATCCTTCTCAATACGCCAAGGGGAAGATCCCCGGTCTGGACTCTGCACGAGCATCGTCTTCTAAGCCTATACAACCGTCACTCCAATACCCCAATGGCGATGATATAAAGCTGCCCGAAATCATGACTGACTCTGAAGACGAAGACTCGGACAACGAGTTTGAGCAGCCGTCGTGGGTCAACACACCGAATCTGCGCGAAATGCTGTCCACACAACAATTGATGGATCCTGAAGCTATCTTCGGTCCAATTGCGCCGCTGAATATGGAACAAGTCTTCCCGAATAAGGAGAGGCATAAAAGGTTCCGTGAGAGAACAAGTTCAGCATACTGGGTACATGATCAGGTCACGGATGAGGAGAAAAGGAAGGAAAGAGAGGCGAGGGAGAGACTGGTGCGCGAAGGCGCGTGGACATATAACCCTTCTCCAAGACCTACTCCGAGAGCAGGTCCGAGTCACTAAATGTGGGGCTCACAAAGTTTGTACATACGATGTTGCTATTGTTGGTATTGAATGGGCAGTGTCTGTCCAACGACTCAGACGTGTTGCTGTTCCTGCTTTTGGCGTTTTGGTACAGCACAGCATCAACCTATGAGGTTGCTTATGATGGCATGGCGTTCTTGATATTACAGCATAGGCTTTCCCATGGACAGCGGCACTCGAATAGAAGAATTTCCAAACGCATTGACTTTTAGGTGTTCCCTTAGTTGCAATCACAGTCTCTGCCAATGCTTTCCTTGCGTGCGTTCGCATGTCTTCTTGCAGATGTGACTAGCTCAAGAATAAAAATTTGGGTGGCTGAGGGGTTGACCCTCTCTGTACCGAACCATGGTCAATCCCGACATCGTGAGTGGAAGTCCACGACAAGACTGGACCCTGGGACGAGTAAAAGTGCCTCAGAATACGCGCACAAAAGCCCTTTGAATCCCTCATTCTGGAATATATGCTGGCTGGCGCTTTCAGCCTACAACAATAATCGCGCCAACACCTTCAGAAAACGCACGCAGCTCCATTCGAGTGTGTGCACATACTTCCACTAATACACATAAATTCAACATGTCTCAACAAAACTACCGCTCTGGTCACCAAAACCACGACGCCCATGAACCACACCTCAACTTAGGAGCCCACGGACACAACATGCCGAGCAAGAGAAGCCCATGTGACGAGATGAACAGCTGTTCGGAATCCGTCTCAAGTTCGACGTCACTCTATGCCAACCCGCCCTCCCCAGTCCTACATCCAGGCATACACCCACATATTGGGAAGGGCTACACGACTTCTGAGAGCGTGTCCCCCGCCGTTCGAGCAGCAACTGTTCATTACAACGAAGTCTCTGGGCCTCGATTCGCTGATCGGTATGGTCCGGGGAACTATACATATCAGGCTTTCCCACCAGTGGAATCCACCTTCGAGTCTTCGGGCCCCAGCTCAACGAACAGTCCATACCGACCGAGAACGCCACCGACAACTCTTTCTCCTCTGTTACTCGACGCAGTACACCAGCGTCCGCCAGGCCATACACATCCTCTACCCGAACCACTCTCTAAATACTTGAGGGTAGCAAGACCAAATCCTTCAGCTTCTACTAAACCTAGCCACACGGTGACAGATGCCTCGTCTACAGCCCCCTCCGGGAGTAAAGCGCAGAAGACAGAAAAGGGGAGGAAGAAGAAAGCGCCCAGAGAGCGCATGAACGAACTGGAGCCTGACATTCTGGAAAGTATCAAACCCGGACACGAAGAAAAGCGAATAACGCAGATCGATCTCCAGGACATGGCTAAGAAGTTGGAAACGGCTTTCCAAGACCCGAGGATGAACAAGGGTGAGAGTGCGTGCAAGAAGAAGCGACTGGAAAAGAATTGGTGTCATCAACATCTCGAGTATGATACCTGCGACACCGAGGGGTGCGAGGGAGGCAATTGGGTTTATCCGTATCCTAGGAGCTCTGTCAAGAAGACAGTGTTGGCACCTAAACCCAAGGCATCGAACTCTACAGTCACGCAGACAGCTTCTTCCGTCGCTGCCACACCACCTGCTGTCATTGAAGTGGAAAGCGACGCCACTAAGACCATTCCCGAGAAGGGATATACTGACTTGAACCGCTTTATCGACCTGAATGGGCGCCAGCATGCGTCGTGGGCTCCCTACAGGCAGAACGACGCACTATGTGGAAACGAGACTGTTCAACACGATGAGCAGAGGATTGCGTGCGAGCGTACTAGAGAGGCAGCTATCAAATCGGAGGCTAAGTGGCGATTGGAGGCAGACAAGGTCTCCAAGGATTTGAAACAGATCGAGAAGAAGGTGCAGGCCAGCTCACCAACAACAGTATGCGGCAAGAAGGGAACGCTGAATCTGGCGCCGAAGAAGGCGTTGGTGAACGCCTCATCCGTGAAAGAATCTAATACCTCGGCAAAGATGCTCCATGCCACAGAAAAGACCGGAGGAGCAGTCACATCCTATAGCGCACTTAGGCGGCTTATTGAGGGAACGGCAAGGCCCC
The DNA here is from genome assembly GCF_004011695.2 of Ascochyta rabiei. Taxonomy (NCBI): domain Eukaryota; kingdom Fungi; phylum Ascomycota; class Dothideomycetes; order Pleosporales; family Didymellaceae; genus Ascochyta; species Ascochyta rabiei. Next base: position 777,822 of record NC_082413.1, read on the forward strand.
TGGATGATTCAATACCTGTAAGTGGATGTTGGTCAGCAGCAGCAACGACAGCACAGCAAGCTAACAACACTCAGGACCTAGATCTGACGATGAAGACGCCACCTTTTGATCCTTTGGTTTCTTCGTTGCCGGGCAAGCAAGCGGCGAAAACCAAGGACGAAATCAAGGCTACAGAAGCGGTAGGGGTCGCTGCTGAAACACGCACCACAACCTCTAGGCTTGATACCCTTGCCACCAATGCCGAAGCAAATTCAAAGTGGGATGGTACCGAAATGAGTGAAGATGAGGGCTGGGAGAAGGTGATTGGCGATGATGACAGTGACTGGGAGGTGGTGGGGAAGTAGTGCGATTTCGCTTCACTCTCTCCTTCTCTTCTCGTATTACACGACATGCAGGTCGAATCCAAATGTTATGGAGGAAAATCAAGGATCTACGGTAATGATGACACGATACAACACACCCCGACTCTGCTTACGAGCGGTGACTTAATTCATTTCGTCCTCATGCGTATTCTCCGTTCCTGTTGCCCTTTCCTCGGGTCATCCACTTGTCATTCAGTCGCATTCACGTACGCCGTTGAAGACATGAAGATGGTCGAAAAGATGCCCCTATTTGCCCCAGCAAGTTTTGAGGTTGTCAAGAGCGCAGATGCGTTGCAAGCTTTGACAGTGAGTAGATGGAATGGGTCGTCCAATAGGGTGCGTTGCCGTGTTGATGTTATTAGTTCCGCCAACGTGAGGTAGGCAATGACCTGCATTAGACACGATGGTTAATTGTCGCGCAGAAGCATCGTGGTCTACCGGTTCCACGCGGATCCTTAACGTCATTCGCCTCTGTCTGGTAAACATGCATACGCTCACCAGGACGTAATTCTAATAGAACCGCAAGAAGGCAAGCATGGTACCAGGCAAACGCTGTCAGCCTGTGGAAGGTTGTCGTTCTTAGTAGGCATCTCCAGGCTTCTCGCGTCTTGGCAAATTACAAACACGATGACGTTTTTAGGTCGTACGATCCCCAACAGAAGACGTTCTATTTCCGAGGATGTTGTAAACCCACAACAACCTCGATGTCAACTTCAGACGATTCAAATCCCATCGCTGTGGCTTCCTGTTACTTCTCCGAGACTGACGAACAGTATTCAAGCTTTTACATAGGCGCATCTGCCTTATAGGAAGCTGTCTCAAGCTCATCACATCTCTTTGGCCAGCGCTAGTAGGGGTACCGGTGCATGCTTCGATCCCGTAAAAGCCGGACATGATTACTGCAAAGCAGCAGAGCGGAAGATGATCGGATGATGCACTGCCACGCGAGCTACGTCTTTGGAGTTGACTTTTCGACATTTCCAGGCGCACATCACACCAGCATCCAAGTGCAACATACAGCGTTTGGATTTAAGAAATAGGCCACGCTATACACACCACTAAAGGCAGTAGCATCTCAGCGGTCTGAAGAACAACGGCCCATGTTGAAAGTCATTTTGGCTGCATTCGCCTTCTACTGGGGCCTGGGACCTGAAAATCTCCCGCAACAAGCCAGTGGACCTGCCGGGTAGAGAGGCCCGAGTATCAAGAGCGGTAAACGCGCGAATGCCACGACTTGCCTGACACTCAGGCCTAGGTATGTGACGCACGTCGCCCGTTTGGGCTCCCAATTTCGCCGGCGCGGCAAGTTTGTGCGTGTAACGCTCGCGGAATCACGGATGTTCTTTACGAGCCTCTCTTCCAGACGGGGAGGCGGCAGGATGCAGGTCGCTCAAGCAAGTTGCCGTGCGGATTTGCGGTCTTCAAACCATGGTGGGGCCGTGAAAGAGGCCGCACAAGTAACAGTGTTGATGCGCGTCATGTAACCCGTATCGTGGACGCTAAGCGTGGAGAAGGGGAACTGTGTTGGAGAGACCTTGAGCGCCAGCCTCATCTAGACACTGGGTCAAGGTTTCAACGGCGCGCCACTCCACGCGCGATCTCTTCCGAATTCTAAATGAACGTGGACCCGTTGTGCAGATCGATCACTGTGCTGATGCCGTTTGGTGGCTGAGCTGCGACATGACACCATGCCTCTTAGCTGTTCCTGCGTCAACCACTCACGGCCCGGTTCTAGCGTCCCGTTGCTTTGCGACTGTGCTTTTCTTACACGCAACCTCCGTAGTCAAAACTCACTGTGGGCCGACGGAACACGCCATTACACCCGCACGTTGAATTCGGAAGTGAGTTAACTTCCAGCTAGCTTAAACTTTGGAACTACGCTCGACCACACTTGATTACCCGCCTGAGGAACACATCGCATCCTAGATGGATGACACCTGGACTAGAGCCCGTTTGAGCGGTCTGGCTTTGCATTTTGCTTCGGGTACCTGATATGCACTGACCTCTGACTGCTGGTCCGCCTGCTACGTAGGCGGACCGGCGCGCAGCTATGTATACCTCCGATCGCCATCTCCACCGCTCGATGCTGAGGTATCTACATCTCGATTGACTTTCTTTTACGTCACTGCGCCTTACACTGGCTAAACCCACGAGGCTCCATCATTGTTCGGCTTCTCCAGATCTGCAACAACAACATCCTCACGATGTGCGACTACACGCAAGTCCAGTACAAATGCAACCATCTACGATATGTGGTTCGAGCCTGGTGCACGAAATACCAAGAAACGCACAAAAGATGTCCTGCAAATGTGGTGGCAATGTAGGTATACTCGAGGGGCTCAGATGAGACAATGCTGACAGCAGTGCAGAGAATACCGGTTGGACGAAGACTGTGGTTTGTGGATGTGGTTCTTACACGCCATGTGTCCCTTTCTGATATCGGTTCTAGGTGATTGCAGGAGCTCCTCCATGTCCAAGTCAAGACTCCGCTAGTCGAACAGTTGTCCCATTTCTTTTCCACGGTATGGTTCTTCCAAGCAAGGCGCAAACAGGATGGCGGGAAGCTGCAGAATACCCATTTTGAACGGTTTTGGCTTTGACATCTTACGGTCGACGTGGTACCAGTGCCGTATTTGTGTGCTACACGCTCAGTTCTCCCTGATGCCTCTGCAAGGGTTCTATTGTTGAAGTCGATGGGCGACACCTTCAACGCCAGAACATTTCAAGACCTGGCAGCACACGTCCTCTACAACTCCCCGAGACGGCCGGCACAAAAATCCAAGGTGCCACATATACTCCAACCTCATTTCCAATAATCCAAACCTTCGTTGCACTGGAGTCGGCCGGAAGGAAGTCGCACGGTGGACAGTGTGGCACTAGACAGTATCGACCGGGGTTAACCCCGATGGGTAGAGCACATATCTCGGCCGCTGATGTGTTCAATGGTGTAGAGCGCATACCAACATGTAAACACGCCCTCATTAATCCATCTTCGCTGTCCTTCATTGCTCATTGATGAGATCAGTGACATGCACACGCACGGTTGCTCGGCAACATTCACTTCTCAAGTCCCGCATCGCTTCTAGTGTTCGATACGAGTTCCTTAACGTGGGAACTAAACCTCGGATGCTTCACCCGTTTCGAACAGCAACGATGGGCTGTGCCCGACGCGTTACGATCGCACGACCTGGAGCACGGCGTGCTCGACCCGCGGCTCAATCATTGCCTCGTCATTTGCGAGTAGGTATCTCATGCCATAGTCCTTTCCTAATCAGGTGATACAAGCTGCTGCAGGCCTGAAATCCGATCCCTGGCATGCCGTGATAGGAGGGTCTCTTATTACGGGGTTGTTCAGCCAATGAAGCCGCCCATCCAAAACCCCACGTACCACCTGACACACGTCTCCATCGTTTCTTGTAAAGGCACATGCTCCCGTTGGAAACGCTGGCCACAGTGACAGCATAATAAGCACACTCGCCCACACGCCGCATGCAACTAGCAACATCAGCCTCTTGGCATCAAGTAGCAGGCGCGTGCAGATCCAGTGCGGCACCCCAAGCTGTCGTTGGCAAAGCCCGAGGTGAACGGCTCATTTCATTCCACTCGGCCGCTGGGTGTACGATCTTATCGCGGCAGCGGCGTGCAGCACCTGTGGTTTGTGCTTGCCACTTTCACGATAATTCTCGCTCGTTGCTCAGGGACAAAAGATGTGAAGGCACTGAAGTGGTCGAATCTTGGCTAGTTCCAAGGCGAGGGGAGGGGGGGAGGTCTCGCGGTACCGTGACCGAACCGAACCGGTCTCTGACATCTGGTGAGGGCGCAGCGAATGGTTGATGGAGGATGTGTGTGTGCATCACGCCCAGATGCAGGAAGGACGACTGTTTCGGACCAATTATTGCGCGTCCAATCGACCGTGGCCAACAAACGGCCCTATCAAGATGGCATAGTGGAAAAGCCATCCCTGCGACCGAATCTCGGTTTTGTAGGAACTTGGGCATCGGCTGAAAGCCCAATATCGCAAGCATCTTAGCTAGACTGCCGCACAGTTCCAACGCCACGGACGCAGCATGAGGGTCTCATGATGACATCCCAAGTAGTGGTCGCTGCGGTGGAATGAATGCCGGCGTTGGGGACGGATCACTTGCACAGAGACGTGACCACAAACCAAAGCGATGCCCACATCAGCAGCCAATTGAGCTGTGCTTTGATCGCGGTGATGTTGTGTGGTGGTGTGGCGCCGCAAGGGTTCTGCCGTTGTGCAGCAGATCCATGACGAAGCTGCAGGAAACCAGTGTCCGCACACGCTACTCAGCAACGAAGGAGATTGAGCATCCTTGATAGCATGCAAGAAAACCCTGCAAGACTCAATTACCGGTTGAGGGCGGAGTGTCCACATTGGCAGTTGCCACGCGCATGCAATCAGGGAAGCTTCCGGTTTCATGATCCCTCTCGTTTGGGGTGCTCACTTGATTGTGAGTGTGTATACATGGAGCGGCCCTTGCAAGCATAGGGTCTGTCCGGCCCGTGCGCGCTGCCCTGGAATCCGGCGAGTCCGCGCATTTCCAATTCCAAAGCCCATGGTCCAGCTGCAACGCGAGAGAAGGTCGTCTCGCAGCCCCTGTATGGGAGCCGGTGGTGTCACAGCTGGGCCTACCCGGTAAAGAATTGCGAGCCAATCGCTGGGCCTGCGTCAAGCCCTGCATTCCTGCTGCCTGCAGTCTGGATCGCCACAGCATCTCGGGGTTTACACGCAGCCACTCAACGAGGAGATGGAAGAGCACGACGATTGTCGGGAAGAAAACACCGGGATCGGCAAATCAGCTGCACCTGCTGGGGCTACCGTGTCTGTGCGCGCAACGACCGGAGTCGCGCAACAACCGAAAACCACCTTAACGCTTAAAATTAGATAAGGCTATAGAGCCACCTATAACAGCTATTATTTTATAATTTTATAGTGTAGTACTAATTAATTACTTATAAAAAAGATGTACTATTTAAATTTGGCTAGTAACTTAACGTTGCAGCCACGTAATGTGGTTTTAAGTAGGGGAGCTAGGGACAGCAATAGGGGACTACAACTACTAATATTATCCCTAGGACTACGTTTTTAACGCTTTTTTAGCTAGGTTGCTTATAAAGCTTTCTTTTTACCCTTTTAAGGTAATTATATAGCTTTTACAGCATTAAGCTCTTGTTATTAATACTGCTTTTTAGCCTTCTGTTTAGCCTTCTAATTTGCTATATTAGCCTTCTTCTTCTTATGTACTACCTTAGCTGCCTCTTACGCTACACACCTCTCCTCCTTCTCCTTCTCCTTAACTAGCTTCTTAGCAGCTGCTACTTCCTTACTAGTAGCTTTTCTAAGCCTCTCCTCCTTCTTCTTATGTTGTCTAACTTACTTACAGAAGTGTGCTTTATTAACCTTTCTAGGTAACTAGAACACTGTACTACTATAGTACTTCTGCTGTTACTATAAGTCTAAGGTTTTACTCTTCTTTTTATGCTTCTTCTATGTCTTTAGAGTCTTTTTAAGGCTATCTATCTTATACTAGAGGAGTAAGGTTTTAACTAAGATATAGTAGATTAATTGTCTTATCTTTTTAATATTACTCTTACTCTAGTTTTTAACTATATACTGCAACAATATCTCTATTTTAAGCTAATCCTTATTGCTATAAACAGACAATAAGAACCTATCTAAATCTAAGCTCTCTAGTGTTTTAACAAAGTAGTAGAGGATAACGTTAGAATTAAGTAGATAGATACCTGTTGCCTTAAAGGACTTAAGTATTAGCTTTTTAGTAAAGCTACACATCTATGCTAGCTAGAATAGGCAGAAGAAGTCTGCTCTAGTAATAGGTATGTTATTTTAAGCCTTATAGATGTATATTATAACTACTTTTAAGTATACTATTAATAGAGGCTTAAATAGCACTATATTAAGTAGCTAGAGTATTTAGGTTAGGTAAGAGAGAAGGACAGCTAGGAGGATCTTGTAGTTATTACAGTACTTAATAAAGTCTATTATTACGTAGGATCTGTAGCTATCTAGTATTAAAAGCCTCTACTTTCTTTATACTTTCTCCTTAGTGTAGTAATTAAACACCTGCTTAAGCTAGGTAAGGCCTATATCCCTATTTGTCCACCCTAAGAAAGATAATATAACTATTACAGAGTGTTTTCCCAGCTTAATTTTAGCTACCTAGTCTAATTTAATGCTAGCATTAGCTAACTTATAGATGATGCCTAGTAGTAGTACTATTCTATTACTACACACACACGCTATAAGCCTCTACTAAGCTTAGTTACTATCCTAGATAGATGCTTTAATCTCTCTCTTTATCTATATATGCTTACTAAACATATGTTTTATCCTACCTATAATACTAATTATAAAGCCCTTCTTATCTATATTATATATATAGCAACCCTTAATAGAGTATTTAGAGATTTTGTACTGTAGTAGGTTAAAGTAGAGCGTATATTTATTGTAGGAATTAGCGTTGTAACATAGTTAATCTATCCTAGTAGAGTAATATAAGATAAGATAGATAGAGTACTTGTTAATAAAGTAGGTAACCTAGCTCTTACTAACTGGATTTTAAGCCACTAGCAACGCAAAATTCTAGATTATCTCTCTAGTAGGTAGTAAGTAATAAGTACTAAGCAACTCTATATACTTTATAAGCTCTATCTCCTATTATAGTGTTAAACGTTGCTAGTTAATATCCTTAGTCTCCTAGGAGTCCTAAACGTGCTTATGTCTCTAAGCTAGAGTTACGCAGTTAATGCTAAACCTAGTAGTAAAATACTAATATACAAGTTTTTTGCCTAGTTTTAGCGCATTAATTACTGTAAGCGCTTTGTTAATAGCTGCTATAGTTGTTAAGTTACAACGCGTTAAAGTATGGTGTAGTTGTGATGATTCGGTCGTTGCGCGACTCTGGTTGTTGCGCGCACGGACACGGTACGGCTACACACCAGTGGTGGCTGCAAGCGCACGAACGATGCAATCTGCTTGAGCCGTCATTGAAAAGGGCGACAAGGCATCGTAAAAGCAATCAGATTGATGCCTCAGGAACCGACGTCTTGGCTCGCGGGAGCGGGCCGAGCTCTGACAGAAACCCCCGTCCAAGGCAATCGGCCCTACTGATGCAATCCTTGGACGTTGTAATCAGGACTGTGCCCGGTTGTCCTGTGTATCACATTGTGTCCTCACTTTCCTCTCTCCAGAGTCCAAGCACAGAGTGAGTGAGGTTAGACGAGGCCTCCAGGATCACGCCAGAGCACGGATACGTAACGTGACCTCGCCTGCAGTGCTGGCCAAGGGCTGAGCAAGCACTGGCGCAAGGTAGGTCCGGCACTTGCCTAGGACTACTACAAGCCTGCATAAAGCTTACTAACACGACCTTTGCGGAGGCCTCACTTCGCAGTCACAAAGGGTGCCCAGTACTCCGTATCGATATTTGGATCATCGACACGGGTTGTACAAACCTTGGAGCCAACAAAGTTGCATCATCGCCCGCCTCAGTTGCGCCTCAGCCATTGCTGGCGTACGGAGCGCACTCCGTCCACTGGTCCTGCACGCCCGTTTGCAAGGATGATTACAAAGCGAGCTTGCCTGTTGGGCTGAAACATGCGCGGATCCCGGACACGCGTGACGCGCATGCCATAGCATGCCATAGGAGCGATGTGGCATCGGAAGCTTATCAACTACGCTTTTCCAAACACCGCTCGGACGCACGGTTGATGCATGTACACTGTTCTGCGTCGCACATCAGTGCAATCACATGGCCCGGATACCCTTTTCTTCTCAAACTTTGTTCGCGGCCTCCACGGTGATCAGCACGGGATCTTGCTGTGTAATTTGTTGTCGGCGAGCCAACAACCACACTGTGCCGTGACGGCCCTTCTCTGGTCACTGGTGTATGTCGAGTAGTCTCTATCTTCCCCGCGAAGCATTGGGTCTCGCTTTCGCCGCTTGCGGCCGACTCTACAGTCCGGCCGACGACTCACCATCACTCTCCACGAGGCGGAGTCCTCGGCTTGGACAGCTGGACGAGGATACCTTGGAAAGCTTCCATGTTGACACCAGACAGAAGGGGGTGAATGGCCCGATGCTGAGCTACGCCCCCGATAGACAGTGATAGCGGGTGTCAAAATTACAGCGTCGCTCAACGCATCCGTTCTTCACCACCGTGGACGGTCAGGACCGGGACGGCGCTCGAGCAAGATTCGGTGTGCAGCCTCGGCTTGTAGCGTCCCGTATAGCTGCGACACCAAGCAAATGACTGGACCTGTCCAAAGCCTACTCTGTGAGCGTGTCACCGAGGTCGCGCTCGTGTGAAGCAAGGGCTCTCGCTGAGTCGACCCTAGCGATAGGAGAGAGATGGGTACAGGGCTCGGAAATCAACATCCCGGCTCGGCGTTTGGCCGAGTCATCTCAACATCTGTTCGAGGCTTTCCGTGGATACCGAACTGTAGCATACGTCGCCATCTTGCTCCGGAAAATAGAAACTAGAGACTAGAAACTAGCGACAGAGACTAAAAACTAGCGACTAGAGACTAGAAACTAGAGACTAGAGACTAGAAACTAGCGACTAGAGACTAGAGACTAGAAATTAGAGACTAGAGACTAGAAATTAGAGACTAGAGACTAGAAATTAGAGACTAGAGACTAGAAATTAGAGACTAGAGACTAGAAATTAGAGACTAGAAACTAGAAACTAAAAATGGAAAATGGAAAATGGAAAATAGAAAATACCGGTAGAAAATAGAAAACCCGAAACTTAATCTCGTCCACCTCGCCCAACCGTGCAGTACCTACTGCTGTGGTATCATTCTGTGATTGGCCGTGGTTCCTCCGAACATCGAAACATAAGCGAAGACAGGAACAGGAAATCGCGGCGCTCGGCGATCGAGGACCCGCGTCCTCTCAAGCCAGCCGCCAAGCCAAAAATGTCGTACCTTCAAGACAATCCACAGCCCGACAATGGCTACTACGTTGTTGTCACCGGTGCCAACAGGTACAATCACCTATTCCTTCTCCCTATGCGGCCAATTGACACTTCTGCAGTGGCCTGGGACTCGGCATTAGCACGCGGATGATCGACGAGTTTCTCCAGACACGCCCTCAAACAGAGTCCCTCGTCCTGATCATCACGACACGGGACAAGAAGAAAGGCGACGCCACGATCGAAACACTCCAAGCACACCTGCGCAAGGTGTGCCGCCAGCATGAGCGAACCCTACCAGGCATCTCGCAGGTGCTGCAGGGGCGCATACACTTCAGGCAGGAGCGACTGGATCTGCTGAGCCTCGTCTCTGTGCAGAAGCTTAGCAAGAAACTACGCGAGACAACGCCCAAGCTGGATGTCGTCATCTGCAACGCGGGTATCGGCGGCTGGACTGGCATAAACTGGCCCCTGGCTGTCTGGAGCGTCCTCCGAAGGTGGAGGACAGCTGTCAGCTGGCCCACCTACAAGCTTTCTAGCAAGGGCTGCGTCGCGAAACCTCAGATACCAGCCGAGGAAGGGAGACCACGAGTCGAAGAACCCGCGCTGGGGGAGGTCTTCTGCGCCAATTTCTTTGGTCACTACCTCCTGGGCCACTACCTTGCGCCACTGCTCGCAAGACACTCCAAGAGCGAGGGTACGAGAGGCAGGTTGATTTGGACAAGCAGTCTGGAAGCATATGGACACACTCTTGACATGAACGACCTCCAGGCCATTGCTTCTGGAGAAGCATACGAGTCGTCGAAGCGACTGACAGACGTCATGGGCATCACGTCCAGACTACCGGCTACGTCCAACGCTGTGGACCAGTACTTTGGCCAGTCTGAACAGCCTCCCAGCAGCACAAAACCTGTCATTTATGTCACGCATCCCGGCATCACCGCGACTTCTATCTTCGCCCTCCCATTCATACTCGAATATGCCATGATCGTCACATTCTATGTTGCGCGCTGGTTGGGCAGCCAATGGCACCCTATCAGCGTGGAGAAAGGGGCTGTCGCCATGGTGTGGCTTGCACTGGCCAAGCAGAGCACGCTAGATACCATGGAGGAGAAGGAAGGTGTAGGCAAGTGGGGCAGCGCAACAGATTTCTGGGGCCAGGAACGTGTGGAGCGGACCGAGGTGTCTGGGTGGGGCTGGGGAGGTAAACTGGGGGAGTATAAGAGGAAAGGTAGAGATCCGTTTGCGAAGGACCTCACAAAGGAGGAGAGGAACAGGTTCGAGGAGACGGGAAAGATATGCTGGGAGGAAATGGAAGTGCTGAGGTGTGATTGGGAGGATAGGCTGAGGCGAGCTGGCGTCGCGGTCGAGATGGGATAGGTCCTCGCCTTTGTTTCTCCTCACGATCTTCAGATCCTGTTTGTTACCAGGCCCGAGTTCGGCCAACACGAGTGAGGACTCTGGTTCCTCCCATATTTCCACCCGTCAATCGGCTTCCTGTGTACCAATCTACAGAGCAACAAATCGGGCATCTCTGCATGACGGGCCTTCTGGAAAGCAAACACCAAAAGGGCGAGCCGTCGCCACCGTCAGAGTTCGTTCGCTCCCCTGCATATGGCACAGCGCTACGGCGGTAGCTTGTAGGTCGCGCCCGGAACGGCCCCTGTTCCGCTGTCGCTGGTCTGATCCCCTAGTCGCCACCGTCTTGCTTTTCCTCGACAATCACAGGGACAAAGAAGTGCTCGAAGCGAGCGTGGCTTCATCACATCTGCTGCTGCTGTGATGGTGGATTCTCGTCCATGCAGGCCGAGGCTGCACAGATCCCAGGACAGCACACTGGGGTCCACGTTCTAATGCACTGATCCGCAGCTAGCACACCCGGCAGCCAGTGAGAGAAGCAGGCGGGATGCAAGCCGTTGAACCGGGGTGCGCCCTCGCCGTCTAGAGATGCATGGCCCCGCAAGAAAGGGACCGACATGTGCAGGCGCGCTCCACAAACAACATGCAGCTGCTGCCCGACGCACATTCTCCCCGTCTCTGTCCCTGTTCTTATTTCTGTACCCACCTCCTCTCGCGCTGCGCGTCCATATTTGGGACGTCTGCTTCCCCATACAGGAACGGCGCCAGTCGTTGTGACTCTGTCTGTGGTGGCCAGGTGCTGAGTCCAATTGCTCCTCCAGTGACGTGGATTTCACCGCCTGTTCGCGCTTCGCCCGCCCTCAGCGAACCATTTTCGCTCTCGGCGCACACTCGATACAGCGACAGAGAGACATGGCACCGAAGACTGACCCTCTCTCGAGCGACTTCCCCCCTGTGTCTACGCGCAACGACCTCTGATTCACCTTCACCGTCACCGTCGCCATCACCGAAACTTCTGCTGAAACCCCGCGACGGACCGTTCCGACCCACGTTACACAAGGCACCCACTGTTTGATAACATTGCGCTGGTCCTTCTGCGCTCCACAACGCTCTTCAGCAGTCGCGTGACGAGAGTGCCAACCGAAAGAGAGGGAACATTGCACTGTGGAGTGGAGGTTTGGGGCCCAGAGTCCTTTGTTCTCGGCTCGCGTACTGTGCGAAATCAAAAAGTGGCTCGCCTTCAGGCGCAAACCCCTCATATAGTCACTGCCTGTGCACGACCCACGCCAGCTCCACTACTATTGGTACCCATTAGAACGACCATCATACCACGACCATGGCAACCCCGCCTTCTTCGCGAGGTTCCTCTCTCGACTGCACCTTTCTACCAGCTACGCTCGATCCGAAGCCTATTTTCAACCGATCAACAACCTCCATGAGCGTACCGAGGTCAGAGTACCTGCGCCATGCGCTTCAGGCCCGGCGAGCTCAGAACACCCCGGTCCAGAGCACGCCCGCACCGATCGATACTCTTCCTCCGCGTCCTGCAGCATCAACACCCCTGGCCCTGCAAACCCCGGCTACATCGCCTGACGCGTTTGATGAGTATGACCTCCCCGAAGAGCTTATGACTCCAGAATCCCCCATTCACAGGCGGCGGCCAAATGAGAAAGACAATACACCTCCGCGCGGCAAGACAAACTTGGAGCTGAGCGCTGAGGTTGAAAAGCTGAAGGATGAGTTGATCAAGCAGAACATTCGGGTGGAATTGCTAAAGAAAAACAATCACGAGCTACAGAACAAGTGGGTGCAGGCTAAAGAAGAAACAGAGCTGCTTAGCGTCTTGCGAGAGGAGAATCGTGAGTTGGCAGAGGAAAACAAACTGCTGGCAGAGAAGCTGGAGGGTCTCAAAGAATATGAAGACCAACTCGACGATCTGAGTAGCGAAGTTGACACGCTGTGGTATGAAAGGAAAGAAGTGGAACAGGCAAACGCAACACTGAGGGAGGAAGTGTTGAATCTCGCCAGAGTCAACAACGAAGCTGTAGCGAATATGCAAGATCAACAGGGCGCTTTCGAAGAAGCTGTGGAGATGATTACCAACTTGGAAAGCGAAAAACTGCATCTTAAAGAGGAAGTTAGCAATCTGAAGAAGAGGGTTATTGCGATAGAGTCGAGGCAGCTCGACGGTAGCGCCAAGTACCCTCAGCGCGTTTGCAGCATCGATGAAGGCCGTCCCACGACCAGCTACGACGATTCGGATTATTACAGCCAGCCGGCCACACCGCGTGCCGATGTTGACAGAGACGCTCTGTCCGTCCGGTCAGGAACGTCAGTTCAGTCGAAGAGGTTCATTGAGATGAGCAAAGAACGCACACGATCAGCGCGCAATCTGTCGAAGAGAATGTCAGACGCTTCTCTGAGAGCCACCAGCGTGATGTCCACTGTGCAGCTCCCTGAAGTGCCGTACCTACCTCAAGAGTTTGCGCGAGTGACTCCCCAATTGGTCGATGAGCGTTTCAGGGAGCGGAGGTATCGTCAAGGGCCAGGCGTCGAGCAACATGTTGCTAGATCCGGTGCAGACCTCCGCCGGCCTGCTACCGTCGCTCCCGTACAGATACACCAGCCTTCTGGACTTCGGAGTTTATATCGCCCTGATCCGTTGCAACGCTCAAACACTTCACGACCCTCATCGAGCCACACTCCCACAGCAAGCAGCAGTCCGGAGCCTAGAAGCCGTACGCAGTCTCTTGTCGATCCTTTTCCAGCACCGCCTCCACGCATGAGCAGCCGTCACGCACACACTACCAGTGACGATTATCTGCGTCTCCAAGCATCCGGCAGCATGCTAGGAGCCGCCACCATGACCGGTATTGTCATGGAATCAGGAGCGCAAGATGAAGAACAAGAGCAAGTACTAACCACGTGGACTTCAATACACCCTCGTTCTTCGACGAAATCCTTACTAACAGCATCACCCTTACTAGATGGCCCAGACAGAGAACGATGGTGGAAAGACACAGAAAAGGTGAGGCCGCTGAGGACAAGGGCGACGACGAGGACGCTCAAAGGGGATTTCTCCTTGGACGAAGGAGGTTCGGCATCAAGAACCTTCGCCGCTAGAGCAGAGGGAATCAGGACGAATCCTGCGACGCCCGCTGGCGAGAAGCCAGGGATGGACTTCCTTTTCAATCCAAATGAGAACGAAGAGCAGTTCATGAAGAAGACCATGACAAAGGTCAAGGGGAGTATACGGAGACGGAACGGAAACGAGTGAAGAGAGTTGATGACTGGACGTTTTATGATTCCCTTTGTCTGATGATTGGATTTGGCACGGCGTTACTTTGGGGCGGTTGCGCAAGGACTGGTGATGACACGGTGCGTCAGTTGGAGTGGGTGGTCTTTTGGCTTTCATGCGTCGGCGCTGCGCTCTTGCAATCTGCTGGCGTGCAGTTGTATCACTATGTCACTAGGAGCATGTTGTATCGAAAGGGACTGGCGAACAGCTGGCACGTGATTGCGGAGGTGCCACGTTGACTCCGCGATTCCGCTGCGCCCCGGTTCCGTCATGGCCCTTGCTGCACCTTCTTGCCCGCTCCTGGCTCCTTCTTCCTTTCTGCGCAGCCATCAGACTATGCACGAGCAGCCATAACCCGCGCTGGTCTCTCCACAGCTGCACGCAACCACGCAACCACGCAACCGCGCAACCACACCACTGCGCGATGATTTCCTCGGGCTTCACCAACGCGCCCGTGTCGCAGCTCATCGTCTTCTCCACCGTCATCGGCGCCCTCGTCGCAACCACCACCGACACCCGCCACTACCTGCCGATTGCGGTCGTGCCGCACATCTGGGGCTACGGCCAGCTTTGGCGGTTGCTGACGTGGGCCTCGTTCTTCACCAACAGCACCGAGGTCTTGTTTGGCGTGCTGGCCTTTTACCAATTGAGGGTCTTGGAGCGACTGTGGGGGAGTCGAAAGTTTCTTGTACGCCTGCCCCCCCCCCCCCCAGCCTACAAAGCTGCCGAGTCAGAAGACTGAGATGCTAACACTGTCTGTCTGCAGAGCTTCCTCATCGCAACACTTCCATACACAACCCTGATGCCCCCGCTCATCCTCACCTTCGTCCTCCGCCCGCTTACGTTTGGATACGTCAACTACCTCCCTTCGGGCCCGACGTCTATCCTCTTCGCCCTCCTCGCGAACTACTACGCCGCCATCCCGTACACGTACCGGTACCGCATCTCGCCCTCGTCGCCCTCGTCGCCCTCGTCCCAGACAAACCCGACCGCCTCGACCGCGCAACAGGCAACGAGCATCTGGTCGCGCTCCCTGACCGTCACGAGCAAAGCCACGTCGTACCTCGCGCCCTGCCAGCTCGCGCTCTCGCAGCTCCCCGGCTCACTGCTCGCTGCAGCCGTCGGTTGGGCCGTGGGCACGGCGTACAGAAGGGATCTGCTGCCGGGGGCCTATAGCTGGAGGGTGCCCGGGTGGATGGTCGGGCAGGAAGAGGGCGACAAAGGCGGGTTCGAGGGGCTGAGACAGCGGCTGGAGAGCGAGCGGGGCGATGGGGCTAGTACGGGGATTCTGGCGGGCGAGACGGGCGCGACTGGCGCGGTCAGGCAGAGAAGGACGTTGGGCGATATGCTGGGGGAGCAGTTTCGTGGACGGGGATGAAGGGGAGTGAGAATGTCGTTGTTTCCGTGAGGACGTTGAAACAAACGCGCGAGCAGCAGCTAGCATGAAATGCACACAAGATTTCTCTTCCACGCTCACACCCTCGTGGTATTTCTGCCGTTCTGCACCACAAAAGCGAGTCCAGCTCTAGTCACTTGTTCCTACTCTCACGCGCCACGAACCCCTCCATCCATCCACTCTCCCTCTCCCTCTTGCTCCCTCACAAACAAACACACATCGACCCCTCCCCCGGCACCAGCACCAGCCAGCACGTCGGCGTGCGCAACGCGCATGCCCCACATCAGCAGCCTGACGCCGAGGTTCTCCGTCGGCCCATCGACGAACGCTGGTCCGGCGCGGTGCCGTACGAAGCGCAGACCCAGATCGTCGAGCACATCGCTCGGACCCAGCGGGTGAGCCTCGCGCTGGCTCTGGGCGTGGGAGCCGTCCAGGGCCAAGAAATCGCCCAGGTGCTCGTCGAGGAAGGCGTACGTTTGCGCGTCTTCGATGCCGTCTTCGAGGCGGGGCAAGGGGTGTGCGGCGGTGAGGCGGGTGAGCAGCGTTGCGTTGAGGCCGCTGGCGTTGTCGGCGTTTGTGAGGATCAAGGCGGCAAACGTGATGAGCAGGAGCGTCCATGTGAGCCGCGCGTCTTGCGGGTCGCGGAGGTTGTGCTTCTGCGTTCCTTGGGCGAAGCGGGATGCTGCGTCGGGGTATTCGGCGTGCAGAGCGGTGAGGCCGTTGCTAAGGGTTAGGAGGGAGGAGCGCTGTGGGAGGGTGGCGTGCGGGGCCACGCGCAGAGCGTCGATGGCGGATTGCAGTTCGAGGCGCACGGCGTGGATGATGCGTGCCTGGCCATCTCGGTAGGATTTTGCGAATCGCTGCTTCGTGTTGGCTGGCTCCGCGTTGAGGGTGAGTGGGAGGGTGGAGCTCCGCTGCGTAAGAGCCTGGTGTAGCAGCACCAGCACTCCTACGGTGATCCTCTCCTGTGGTCTTTCAACATTGACCTCATCCAGTGCGGTCTCCGTGCTGAGGAGGGTCTGAATGAAGAAAAAGTGTACAATGTATGGAGGGATGCCTTGAAAGAATGGCACGCGATTGTCGTAGCGTCCGAATGGGTGGCCTTTGGCGCGGAGGAAATGCTGCTCCTTGTTTGGGTCTGTAGAAAGAAATGTCTTGTCCATACCGAACGGTACGCTGGAAGGGTCCAAGAGACCCATATGTGTGGCGTATTGCTGAAGCTCCGGCTGGAAGGCAAGTTTTAGGGCGAACTGCTCGATGGGGTTATTCTCGAGGCAGAAGCCGTATCCGAGGAGCAGTTCGTCATTCTGCTTGGGAGCATAGTTGTTGAAGAGCTCTTCACCCTCTCTAAAGTGGCTGCTCTCCAGACATCGAAGAGTGAAAGACTGACGTGGTTTGAAGTCCCACTCTACTTTTGCAGTTACGGAGTGGTTGAGTATATCGACGACTGGGAAGAGGATAGGGACAGTATCAATCTCTGGCAGAATGTGTGTAGAGATGAACGCTCGGGATGTGAAAATAGTAGCAGCCCATAGGAGCGATTTGCTGATGATTGTCAGTACAATACTTACCCACCTTGTCTGTCGGTTTGCGAGAGGGATGGTCGAGAACCTGGCCTACCACCGAAATCTTTGTTACTGACTCGGATGGATAGTCGAGTGATCTATACGACAACAAGCTCTGTGAAGGCACGGCTGAGTGTTTTTGGCGTGGTAGTGCTAGGATTGCGGAATTCACTGCTGCGGCACACTTACAAGTCTACTTCATCAGCCCAAGCAACACCGACATCTTTCAATATGCTAAGAGCGTACTCCCACTGCTGATGCATGTCTGCCTTTCTCTCCTTAGCAGCAGGCGCTAGGCTGGTGCCAGCCAGGAAAACTACATCATCCTCATCGAACCAGAGAGGTGTTGACATACTCTCCGGCCCAGGCAGACATGCGATGTAATTCCACCATGGGGATTCTTTGCCCTTGCTGCGCTGCTCAATCAAAAGCAGGTACGCCAGTGTGTGGTCAGGTAACTTGCCACGGCACTGCTGAAGAGGGCTCGTAATCGGTAGCACCTCTCTTTGCTCAGGGTCTAGGTTGAGAACCGAGAGCGTCAGCTCCAGAGGGCAAGTCACCACCTCTGGTGTTGTCGGCCTCAACGCTCGCATGTGATGGCCCTGAGAGTCGTTGTACACAATCTGAACATCCGGGCTCAGCCAGCCTCGATTCTGAGTAAACCACGAAACGAGCTCTTCGGCCATCGGATGCGTGCTGAAACCGTGACTGGAGTTCGACGATGCCTCAAGGCCATGTTCGGATTGGCGCTGGTCTGATGACATGGTGGTTTGACTTGAGGCTCTGGGCTGCTGACGAGAGCCTCGATTGCAGCCAATTCGGCCGCAGTGGGATTCGAATCGAGCTGAGTTCCGTCACCCTCGTACTTGCGGCTGCTTGGGCGAGTTCGATTTGCTGGATCAGCTCACGCGTCCACGATCGAGTCAGCCTCGGCGCAAAATTTGACGCAGAGCACGGAAAGCGGATGACAGCGGATACCGGTCGGAGGAAGTGACAGGGCGAGAACAGGACCAGAAACGATTCTGCAGAGGGTGCAAGACGAGCGGGGATGCAGAAAAGATGCAGCAACTGGCTGATGCTTGTGTGGTGTGGGCGCATCGGCGAGCGGTGAGGGGTGTTGGTTGGACGTTGAAGTTTTCATGCGGCCCTCTTTGAGGGCGACCCATCTGGTTCATATCAACGCTACATGGCGTCTCGCTCAAGCTCTTCAAGCCTGCAAGCAGTCTCTCTTGGAGACAGTCCAATGCTTCATCAGAGCTGAGATGACATGTGATCAGGCTGTTCATCGATATCGCCCAAGGCTCGAGGTTACACAGCTCGCTTGAGCCTACCGTGGCCCGGCTGGCAGCCAATGAGGATTGAGCGGTTGCGTATACGATCAATACGGGCGGGCGTACTTGAGCTGCAGGTCTTGGGCGGTGTTGCACACATCAGATGTTGCAGGTCGACAGCGTCCGGACGAGAACGGGAATGACGGTTGTAGAAGCTGTCGCAGTCTCCACTTTCGGATTCATTCTAGGCACAGCTGTGTCCTGAGGGCTAGCAGGGCTGGCAGGGCTACCGAGGGCCACCGAAGGCCGGGCATGGCTGCAGTGACGGCGCATTTCGGGCCCGTGTTTCGTGTGCTGAGGTCTTGTTTGCCAAGCAGCTAGGAGACGGTGGAACAGGGCAAGTTTGCAACGGCCTGGCCACAGTCGCATGAAACAGAGGAGATGAACGAATGAGCGAGGCGTCTGTGCAGCGTGCTTGACCAGAAGCACAGCAGTGTTGTCTGGGACTCCCATGCACTAACGGTACCGGGACGACTGGCAGTGACGGCGTTGAAGGGTGCCTCGTGCGTGAAGCGACGGACAACAGATGGCTAGGCCGTTGACTGTGCGGCGGCAGAAAGAGTTTGAGCGTGTGATGAGGGGAATTGCAAGAGCCGACCATCCGCGTGCATTGTCCAGCGCCGAATGGCATGTCTTCTACTGAAGGCGCCGTCACGTCTGTCGTCCGTCGTCTGTCGTCTGTCCCTCTGCCACCACTGTTCTATCATCCTGAGACTGATGGTGCATCCCGCTCGCTTGCAGGGTGCCATTGGCTGTCGCTCCCCTGCATAAGATCAGCTTGTGCTAGCTGTGGCTTGTAAGTAGTCAGCCCTTGTTGCCGTGGACCATGGCCTGTGGACACAAAGCACATGCACAGAGATTGTGCATTTGGCGGAGAGGGCCTCCACGGTCCCCTCCAACCTCCAGGCGCACTGTTCTGCGGCACTCAAATAGAACCATGGCCGCCTGCTGCTTGCTCCCCCCTTTCCGGCGCGCGTCTCTGCACAAAGAAAAAGTACTGATTGCGCTCTCAGTATGCCATGCCCGTCACCGTCGCAGGTGCAATGCTGCTGGACATGTTGACCGCCGATGCTGCCGCCAAACACGGCCATGAATACTCTCCACCACGCCGCCTGCCCTCACCGGCCAACGTCAAGAACGGCGCCTTCTCACTGGTCCAGATGCCGCTTTCCGTTCTCGGCTCCGTCTTGAGATACCAAACACCGTCGCCGGCAACTGAACACTTCGACGACACGAGCACGAGCACGAGCACGAGCACGCCCACGCCCACGAAGCATGTGACCAACGCAGCCTCGCCTATGCTCCCTCCCTACAGCCCCACCACCACCACCGCCACCACCACCGCCACTGCCACCGCCACTGCCACCGCCACTGCCACCACCACCAAGGTCGACTTCCCCGCCCCCTCTCGGTCCGTCTCCTCCGGCAGCAGCGCAGTCGCCGACGAGAAGCCCAAGAAGCGCGCGCCTCGCCCCAAGACGTCGTACATCATCGCCCACCCACCCCCCACCGTCCACCCTCGCTCCAAGCTGCACCTACGCCCCAAGGTCCAACTGCAGCTCCACCAGGTCTTGGCCTCGCAGCGCCCAAAACCCGTATATGAAGTCATCCCCTTTGCCCTGCTCGCTCCCCGCTCCACGCGCCGTCTCGCCCGCACCTTCAACACTCGGGAGAGGCTTGGCCACAATGACCTCCTCATAGTGAAGGCCGCGGCGTACGGTCAGACAGATGAGAACCAACAGTCCGACGACGAAAGATGGGGGTCTAGAGAAGTCATCGGCGTCATCTGCCCTGGCAGGACGGAGAGAGGTCAGGTCGTCAGCCACACGGAGATATGCATGGACGATGGGACGAGTCGCTGGGAGGTGACGCCCATGCCCAACGGCGGCTATGAGTTCAACACGCTCGACGAACACGGTCTGGCCAAAAAGGCTCGCTGGGTCGTCAAGCCCCCCATCTCTCGGCGCATTTCTGGTCTTTCCGTCAACTCACAGCTCTCGCCTGGCCTCCCACCCGCCAAGGACGACGCCAAATGGAACTTCAGCACCATCAGCTCCCACTCAAGGCGCCACCCAGTCATTGCAAGCATGACTCGCACTCGCATCGACGTGAACGACACATATGTCATGCCAGCCGCCACGCAGCCATCGACACCTAATGCCCATATCCCTGCATCTCCTGCGCTCACCCCCGCAAACATCGACGCAAACTCCTTCCTCGATGCCCTCGATTGTTCTCCAATCAAGACCGAAGATGCACTGCGACGCTTCATCGTTGTGAGCGGCATCTGGGTCTCTGCCCTTCACGAAAGTCACGAGCATTCTGGCTCACCGCTATGTCCTTCCTTGAACATCTCTGGTAACATTCGTCCTGCAATGTGCCGTACGGTGTCCATGTCTTTCCTCGACTCGCCGCGCTCGGCATCTCCCGTCTCGATTGACGAACACGAGAAATCTATTCCTAAACTGCTTCGGAGTACACACCGACTAAGCCGCAACCCAAGTTTTACTGATCCTCCAGCATCTCCTATGTCAGTCAAGACGGCACCTTCCTCTCCCGCCATCAAGACTCGCTCGCGCCGCGCAAACTCTACTGGCACCCACAACCCCTACAGTTTGACTGGCAGTTTGAAGAGACGCTATGGTGTTCGTTCCCAAGTAGAAACACTCTCTGAAACTGAAGAAGACAAAGAGAACAAACGCAGCGAGGAGATCTTGCGCCTCAAGCAACTGGCCCTCCCAGTGCCAATTGAGCTATCGTCCGCCGAACAAATACCTGCCCCCACACCGGCGCTCGAGATACCTGCCAGGCCGACTGTTCTCTTCATACCAACACCCACCGTTATTCGACCCTCTACTGACGATCCAACCTCTCCTATGTTACTTCCCTCTCCACAGCTTCCCGAATCGGATCGCACACGCAAATCACAATCGGCATTCAACCCCATCACAACCGCTGGTATGTGGGACTCTGGCGTTGCCGAGGGTCCTGGTATCAAGCGAAGACCAACCAGCATGTTCATCATGAACGAGCGGAAGAAGAAGGAAGAGAAGAAGCGTGGAAGAAGTGAGGGGAGGACGAGAAAACAGGAAAGGGAGGTGGTCGATCGCAGCACAAGCAAAGAAGACTTGAAGAAGCGTGAAAGGGAGAACAACTGCACTGGAATAAGGAGGAAGCTCAAGAAAAGCCTCAAGGGCATGTTTGGGCAGAAGGAGAGAGTCTGAGAACGATGTTGGTGCACCCATTCTTTTGATGGTCGTCATTTCATTGCGTTTGATTATACTGCATGGCGGACTGGAAAGCGAGTCCTGTCTGGCGTTTTCTGGATACAATCTTTTTGGTTTCTACCCACCCTACTCAAGAAGATTCCCAAGTTCAATACCCACTTCATCTGATGGCGCTCAGTACATCACTATGCCCTCTTTCCATCCTCCCATTCTTGCAACTCCCGCCTCCTCCCACCGAGATGTCTGCATCTGCAGACCGACGATCGATCGATCACCCTGAAATAAAAATAACTTCTCACATGCCTCGATAGGACGATGACTTGACCTCCGCCCGGTTCGGTCCTCGGAGTCCCGCGGAGCTCCGTGGGTCACGACGTACGAGGACCGCGGGTTTCGTACAACGTCTTCTTGGGTTAGTATTACCGATGAGGGTGACTCGGACGCCATGTGGTCAGGTAAGGCGAGGTGAGGTGAGTCTGGCGAGATGTGCTGATAGTGGTTACAGTAGGGGATTTCTCGAGTCTAGGGCGAGGTTGACGGACAAGGATAAGGCAGATGTAGATATACCTACAACTCGTCTTATCTCGCGAATGAGCGTCGATCGGCATGTCAGTTGGGTTGGGTTGGGTGCTTGGATTGCAGTATTACTTGGACAGATTCATGTAGGAGTCCTATTCACATATCCCCCCCTTTTTTTCTTTTTTTTTCTTTTTTTTTTCTCCGCGCAACAGCAGGATGCGACGTCTCAGCTTAAATCTAGTATCTCTACCTCGCTTTCCCTCCACCTCCGCCTCTCCTTGCCTTTCAATACAGCACCGACGGCGACCTTGGGGTTGGCTTCTTTCGCCGGACTCTCGGCTTCGACATAGTCCCATGCCCCTGCCAGACTCTTTCGTAGGATGATCTGTCGCTTCTTAGTTGCTTTTGCTTTCCAGGCCGCGGGTGGTGAGGGCTGGAGTGGTGGTTCTGGAGAGTGCGAGGTGTTTCGGCGCGGTGAGCGGCGCGGTGAGGGCGCGGTTGCGAGAGTCGGTGACTGGTGCGGTGGTAGGGCGGGGGGTGAGAGATCTGTCAGGTCGATTGAATCTATTTCTGGTGATGTCGGCTTTGCCGAGTTGAGCTGGGGGGATGTCAGATCGAGACTGTCGATCTCGAGCGGTAGAGATTTGGTCCGGCTTGGCTGGGGTACCGAGTGGTTCGGCTTGGGCTTCGCAGCTCCTTGGACATCCTTGTGTAGAGCGATCGTGAGGTCGAGGGTGTCGATTTCTGGTGTGGGCGCTTTTGTTTTGTTGAGCCGCGACGAGGTGCTCCGTGTCCGTGTTGTCGCTGTTCTCGTCGTTTGCTTCTTGTTCGTGGTTGATGATCTCGATGAGGACGAGGATCGTGATGCGTTGGATGATATCGAGGTCAGTGGTGTCCGGGCTCGGGTTGTCGTCACAGGTTGTGGCGCTTTCGTTGGTGATGAGAGCGTCAAGTCAAGAGTATCAATGATATCAGATGGCCGCCTCAATTGGGCGGGTGTGGGAACAGGCGTGTCGTCGAAAATGCCTGTGGTGGCTCGTAGCCTAGTAGGTGTTTGGGAAGCTCGCCATGTATCAAGGGTGGTCTGCCGCCCCTTTTCTGGCGATGCAGTTACAGACGTCCCACGACAGACCTTTGTCCGCGTCCTCGCCTTCTTAGCAGGTAGTTGCGATGGAGAAGGTGGCGCTGGTGAGTCTACCAGATCTAGTGTTTCGACCGTGTCTAGCAGTGAGGGTGTATTTGGCCGTTCAAGCGTGGCGCTCAGATCGGCGGGCAGAGTCTTCGAACGTTGTATGGGCGCTCTTCTCCTTCGCTTCGTCACACTTGGTGGTAGATGTTCCAGTACCGGAGTGAGAGATTCTTCACAAATCGGAGCTACTATCGGCAAATTACTCTGCTGCCGCACAGGAGACGAGGACAACAGGTTGATCAGTGTAGCCTTCGGTTGGGTTAATGGAAGGCCAACATCACCCTCTTGCGGCTTCGACGATCCCCGGGACAGCTTCGATCCCGGCTTGGTCACCTTCGCGAAGCTCTGTATACGGGATTGTGGCGCTTCTGGGGCAGTCTTCGTTCGTCTTGTAGTGGCATTTACTCTTGGAACAGTCTTGCTCGGCTCCTGACTCGCTGCTCTTTTGGGCTTCACCTTAGCCTGTCGTTCGGCCTCCCAGTCCTCCACCTTCAGCGGGACGCCTACTTTGACAAAGGTTTCCATGACCCAGATTCGTGCTGGCTTGAAGGGATCGAATTTGGTAGGACCACGCTTCTTGGGGCCCTCTTCTGCATCATCATCTAGGTCCACAGGAGGATCGTCGTCATTGCCTGCGCTCTGCTGCGTGGATGGTGGAAGTTCGAAGTCGTCATCAGGGTCTTCGTCGTCCAGATTGATTTTGACGAGCTCAATAGGCGTGAAGCTTATACGAAGCTCTGTGCTACTGTCCGTAACGGCGTGTTGACGTTTCCCGTGTATTCCTTTCACAAGGAGAGCCTCGTCCTCTTGTATAGCTTGTATGTTATTCGTAGGGAGACGCTCGATCTGTGCAGCTCGCATGCGTAATGCACGGACGAGAAGGGATGGTGCAAGACTGCGTATGAAATGTTTTGCGCCTTCCAGCTTCACCCAGTCGAATGCGTCGCCAGTAAATTCACGCAGACCCGGAAAGTCGAGTTCCTGATCCCAGTTTATCGATCTCCGTAATTTGTCCAGGCCAGTCTGCGTCGAGATAGCAGGGTGTGTGTAATATCCAAGAATATCGAGTCGAGGGAAGTCATTTGGTATCTTGAGAGTGCCATGCTTCCGTTTAAAAAGCTTACTTTCATTCGTCTTCAGCTCGTGTTGTAGCCGCTCCCTCCACCGTGACAGTGCAGCTGCGTCGTTGCGTGGTATGCTGCAGAGATCGCGCCCAAACCCAGCCTTTGCAGCCTCACAGGCTGTTTTTGGTCCACACCCAGGTATCCCCTCAGGAACATAGTCTCCGCCGCTCATCAGCGCGACCAAAATCATACCCTCGCGATCCAGCGCTGAAGGCCCATTCTTTGTTTCCACAGCGTCGTAGACATTGACGTGTGTTGGCGTCTTGCCTGACTTCTCTGGTGACCAGTTACGGATCGTGATGCCACTCCCAAACATGAGCGTATCGACATCCTCACTCAGCACTGCGTCAACAATACCCTCTCGCTGCAACAGGGCGCATTCTGCCTCGGCCTCGCCTGGCGCAAGGTGGATGGGGTATCCAAACTGCTTCAGCAGCTGCTTGGCGAGAAACTCGGGGATCGAGGCGACATTGGGACCAGTACGCTTGTTGCGCTTGAAGGGTGGCTTGTTTGGTCCATCGAAGACGAAGACGGGGTGTATCGAGAGGGCAATGAGGCGTAGCAGGCGGTAGTAGAATGTTCGCAGTGCAGGATTTGTGCCACCTGCAGCGGTCAGTACCCCACTGTAACATGCGCAAACCTGTCGCAAACCTACCTTTGCTAGCTTGTATCTGGAAAAGCCAGATCGATGTGTCTATAGCGATGCGCAACGGTCTGCCAGTCTCCTCGAACTTCTCAACAGCGAGCTTCGACAGTGCTACACGCCGCCCAGGGCCGATTTCCTTGTAAATGCTGCGCGCGTTAGCACCACCACTTTCGGCGTATAATGCGACAACTACCCATGAATACCCATCACGTCTCCATCACTCTACCGTTGGAGAGCTGCGATGCGACTGCTGGTGTGCTGCCTGGCATCGACGATGATGGGCGGGCCGCGATCAAATCGATTGTTGCCCAGGGCAACCGCGGGCCTTGCCTTGTTGCAGGGCTTGGGATTTGGACACCTCCACAATCCGACCAACACACATCAGACAAGGAAGTGCGGTATCTTGTAGCGTTATGGCGCCCCCTAGGAGAGCTGAGCGATTCAGCGAGAATGCTACCCACGACTACCCTTCGTCGCCAGACCCTCTCGCCATGTCAACACACGAAAACACAATAACATCAACTCGCAAGCCACAGCGCACACCACGTGCGCCATCGCGAACAAGCTCGCCGAGCAAGCAGAGCCGAACAGCAATCGTTCCAGGCTTTGATTTGTCTTCACCGGCCAAATCCATGGTTTTGAACACACCGAGAATGGGCGGCGCAAGTCCGTGGCGCATCAAAGTCACAGTACAGGCCGAGCCTGAGAGTGACGGTGAGAACACCATGTCGCCAACAGTAAAGAAGGTTACACGCACGAAAACTACGACGATCCCATTGAAATATCACGATGCGCCGTCACCGATGAAGCGCGGTCGAGGACGACCCAGGAAGTCAGATGCAGCTGGAGGGACGCCAGCAAAGCCTAAGCGAAAGGGAACACCGGTCAGGAGAACAGCGAGATCGAAGTCTCGAGACGCGAGTGTGGGTCCAACAGGATCGAGTGCGGCAGACATCGATACGGATGTAGCGCCAAAGAGGAAACGAGGCCGCCCCAGAAAGGTGGTGCAGCCTGCGACTGAGGATGAAGAGACGCTGGTCGTTGATATACCGGAAACCCAAGATGACAATCAGATCGATGCAACGCCTCTACCAACCGAACAGCCACAGACAGTAGCCACCAACATCGCCACACCAGAAGAGACCGAGCTTTCGAAACGATTACACGCACGCAAAGGCACGCCCCATGCTACCAATCCACTCGCTATCGAAATTTCCTCAGATGAGGAGTCAGATGAAGTCAGCGACGTCCTCACGCCAGCTACCGGAGATGAGGACGAGGCCAGACACGAGCAAACACGTTCACACACCCCTACACAAGACCCAGCAGAGCACGGGGCAGACATCGATTACACGGAGCCATTTGAGCACGAAGACGACGATGACGAGGTAGAGGCAGAAAACTTCGCGTTCGATGAAGGCATAACGAGAATGCCGGACGATTCTACTATTATTGACAGCGAAGGCTTCAGCATAATCTCTGTAGACTCATTGCCTACCAAGTCCAGCCCTCCCAAAGCAGATGAAAACCAGGTCGCTCCAGTGCCGAGCATTGCAGCGATCATGAATCGCGGATACACGAATCCTGCTGCAGTCAGACAGCTGAGTCGTGAACAAGGTGTAGCGTCTAAGTCATCGCCAGGCCCTGCACGCATGCTTCCCGCATCAAAGCCGGTCAAATCCTCACCAGCGATAGCGCAACCCCGCCATGTAACACCAGCAGTCGACAATGAAGTTCCTTCAGCACCACCTAGCCTCGAGCCGGCTCGAGCGGCTCCTGCTAAGATCGAAACACCGAAGATGGGGCGAGCCTTGACGGCAGGTGTCGCTCTTCAAGGCGTTTTGGACCCCAATCGCTTTACCCCGGAATCTTCCCAGGAGTTGGCAGCGGATCGACGTGGGTCACTCGATGATTTGTTCCGAGGCTTCAGCGAAGGTTCTCGAAGGCAGCTACAAGAAGGGCTTCGTCTCGGTGTACAGCTTGCCCAAAATCGGGCTGAGCCATCACCATCTCTTCCGAAGTCTGACGCGTCACGTACAGAAGCAGCACCGAGAGAACGACCCATTAGGACGCAGCGAAAGTGGAGAACACGTCTTCTCACACCTGAAGATGAGCAGAACAGCGTGCCGGCAGAACCTGCTGCTGCAGAGAGTGAGGTCCAGTATCCTATCCTAGCTGTGGAAGAGCAAGTGAACCCTCTGCCTAGCCCGATAAGAAGCGAAGACGAAGGTGAAATGAGCTTTCAGGTTGACAGCATTGTAGCGAGCGTGATGGAAGAGGACGGCGAACAACCTGAGGCCACGACAAATACGCGGAATGAATCGAGTCCTGCTCATGGCGTATTAGAAGCGGACAAGGATGAAGTCGAGGAAGATTATTCGGACATATGGCGAGAAGAAGGAAGCCGAGTTTCCAATTCTTCTGACCCATCATCGACCGAAGGAAAGGCATCACTACAAGAGCCAGATCTTTTCATCGACAGCGTGTCCAGCAAACCTGGTCGTAGCAGGTTCCAGCGTCGCAATGCGCGGCATATTAAGCGTAACGATGGCGACAGTACTTCCCAACGACCAAGCCCTTTGCACGTACAAGCTGCTGGGCCGGAGTTTGCTGCTATTGACAAGGGAAAGGCTAGAGCGATCGAAGACGAGTTTGAGGAGCAGGAGGATAGTGTGGCTAGCGAAGGCAGTGATGACACTGGCATGTTCTTCCAATCGAACATGCCCGCGGTCTTCGATAAAAAGCGTCTTGACCGGAGACAGCCGAAGATTGACAAGCTGGACCTGTCACTTCTGTTGAACGAGGGTGAGAGCTTGCAGCCAGAGCCGTCACCTGAAAAGCAATCCGCTTCTACACAACCCAACCCATTCCTCGATACACCACCTCGGTTCACTGGATTTCCAAGCTCGCCCAAGAAAAGCAGTCCTCTGCGCCGCGAGCTCCGCAGCTCAGACATCTCTTCCAACACGCCCAGTCGCCTGCATGATGAGTCGACACTGCCTCTTGCTCAAAGCTCACCATTTCACTCGCGAATTGACGGAGACAGCATGCTTTCTACAGCATCTGATCAACGTCAGATCTTCGCCGAGATGGAAGGTGTAGACGTGACAAGTAACAGCATTCGCGTTTTGCGTGATGAAGCCGATGAGTATCTTGATGCGTACACACCTCAAGAGCGATCGTTGAACGAGATCAAGGAGGTCACTGAGTATAGCAGAACACTGCAGGGCGATTCGAGTATCATGCCATCAAGCCCACCTCAGGCTAGGCGACATTTCGTACAGCATGCAGCACCTTCCTCTCGTACTCCAAGTTCTGTGACCAGACACCCTCAGTCCGACACTGGCTCAGAGGCTACGCCGACTCCGCTCTCTCGGGAAGTAGCATCACGATATGAAGCAATCGACGAATCCTCATTTGTAAGCACCAGCTCGGCTGGCCGCTCAGATGGTGTTCGCGCCGCAGCACAACTCAAACGCGAATCTTCTGCCAGTGCTAGCGCATCCCCACCGCGCGCTCACCCTATCCTTGCCAAATTCGCACCCCTTCCACGCATTGAGCCCTGGACAAAAACCCACTACAAGGCCCTTGACAAGCTTCACGCCGCGCACCTGAAGTACCCTAATCTCTTCTGCTCCTTGGCAGTCCCGCCTACGACTCTGTCTCGCGCCAATGCTGCCCTACTTGCCAGCTTCGCCGCTACAACAGAGAAGAACTACGTCGGCGCCCAGGTCTCAGCATGGGGCTATACGTTTACGATGACGCCTCAGCTCATTACTCTTTGCGAAGTGTTCATGCATCTCCTCACGCTGAGCTCCATCGAAGACTATGAGGCGATGAGTGGTCGTGGAATTGAGATGGGTGATGTTGCTCCTGGTAGGATTGGGAGCAAGATCTCAAGGGAAGAGGTGATGAGGAGGCTATGCACAGTGGTGCTGGGCGAATACATTCGAGCCGATGAGAAGAAAGGGTTCAAAGTCAAGAAGACTGGAGCCCTGAGGATCGTTGGTGCCAGTGGTGAAGAGCTGTAAGGGAAGAGTTTGTGATGACATGACTGACGACCTTTGGGTATTATTGGCGTTGGGTTCTTTGAACGTTTGATACCTTTTGCCTATGACAAACCACTTCTAGTATTTCTTTGACACGAAGCCTGTTTCTCAGAGTCATGATACTTTCCTTTCCGCAACAAAAATTGCCCACACCTAAATCACGTGACAGAACAGGTCCGCCACCCCATGCCCCCACCCCCCTTCACTCCCTTGCTTCCCATTCCTCGCCGCAGCCAAAAACTTTAAAAAAAAAGGACGGGCCCAACCGCGATTCGAACGCGGGGCCTCTTGCACGTTTGAGACGGGCGCCCAAAGCAAGAAATGCAGCTCTGTTAGCTGAGTGTGCATTCGTGGACGCGGATGTCACTTACTCATACCACTAGCTGGATGCTCGTTAGAGCGACCTGGGGAAGCTGGGGTTGTGGGTACTTACACCATTAGGCCGTCTTCTAATTGGTTAGGAGTGAGAGAGAATGGACGATACATGTAGGTAGATGTTGTGGAGTGAGTGACAGCATTGTGTGTACGTGTTGTGTAAGCGAAGAAAGGGGTGCTTGGAGAAGAAAGGGCAGGTGGAATTACCATGTGAGACGGAAAGAGGGGTAGATTCGGTTGTTGAGAGGGGAAGTTACGATGAGGTGAAAGCAGTGGACGAGATTGGTCTGGTAGTGAGCTCAGTAAGCTTTCCAGGAGTGGTAATTAGTTCTTAAATCGACTACCTCGCAGATTTGACGTTCATAAAGTTGCTAAACCGCATGTATAACCAAGCACCAAGCTAGGTTACCCAGATCGAGATGAGGATCTCGCATTCTGCGGCAAACGTGTATGCATGTACATGCTCATAGATGAATGAGCTAGTTCTGTTGGGCGTTGGAAGGCCATGCAGCAGAGCTTCACTTCAAAGAGCATCACAGGCAGCTGAGAGCAGCTTAGAATGTTCAGTCAATGTGGTCCAAATGTCCGCTTGAAAGTATTTGCTGGATTATCTCCTGGGCTTCTCGCTACTTCGGACAAAGTTCGAGGTTCGTTGGGGGCGAAGATAGTCTCTCCTACGCTCACAACTTCGACTCCCGCGGCTGGCGAGGAGCACCGACTTTGCTCAACGCACTCCAAAGATTCAGACCCCCCTGAAGCCTCTCGTCATCCTCAATGGCAACGTTTCCATCTTCCTTGAGCGTACGAATCTGCATGTTATCTTTTGTGCCCCACTGTACCTTCTCACCGTTCAAGAATTGAGCCAATGGCTTCTGGAACGAATCAGTGACCACTCTCTTCTCCTCTGCTGTCAGGTCGTCGCCGTTGCCCCAGAACCAGATCGGTAGATCCGTCGTATGAGTTGGGCCATACCTCTTTGGCACCTTTTTATCAACGCAATTTGCTCGCCACTCTATGCGATATCGGTGTAGCAGGTCACCAGCGCCGTGTCGAACTAGAGCGTCTGCCATGCCTCGCTCAAGCGCGTGGATTTGCACATCAGCGTACACGTGTCCGAAAGCATCGCCCCAGCTCTTGTACCTCTTCGGTAGTTTGTGATCAGCAAAACAGTGCTTCATGAGTGCCTCCACAGCTGCCTTGGGGTAGTCTGCCTCCAGGCGGCGGAACAGATTGTCGAACCCTGCCTGTGGTGGTTTCCAAGTTCCGTAAAGGAAGTGTTCCTGCGAGCACTCTCCCATCATGATCTTCACATTGCGCTGCTTCAAACGGTGCGCAAACTTGCCGTTATCAAACTCCTTGATAAGATTGTGTCGGACAAAAACACCGTCTGTAACAGCGCGGAATTGGTGGATCTTCATCTTATTGCTCGCTACAATGAGCGCTTTTGCAGACAGTGCGCGCAGTTTGGCGAGCTTTTCGGATGGTCGCAACTCTTTCGGGATGTTTAGGACCTCGAGGAACTCATTGAACTGCACCTGCGATTCTTGCAAACTCTTTGGCTGCAATCCTGGTCCGTTTGAAAGCATCAACGCTCTCTTCACAATAGCTTTCTTCTCCGGAACACCAAGATCATAAGCCAGCTGATGGAACACAGAGTGAGCGCCGGCTGAATATCCTGATATGGTGATGTTGGAAGAATTACCGCCAAAGTAACTGATGTTCTCCAAGGTCCACTGTAGCGCAAGACGCTGGTCCCAGAAGCCCAGGTTGACCTCAAAATCAGAACAAGCCTGATGCAACTCAGGTGATGACAGGAAGCCGAATAGATTCAATCGATAGGCAGGTGCGACTACGATACATCGAGTGGGCGAGTCACTGAGGAAGGCGCGCATGTCCATGTCATTTGGGTTGCCGAATTGAAGAAAGCCACCGTGTATGTAAAATAACACTGGCCATCCTAATCATAGTTAGTTGCTGTTGCCACATGTGAACATAGTAACAGACCTCCTTTGGGCGGATCTCCAATCGGAATCCAGATGTTACTCTGCAAGCAGTCTTCTTCCCACAACTGATCATCGAGTCCTTGCCGAGTGATCTGTGGACACAGCCCACAACTGCTAGTAAACCTTCCCGGATTCGATTTCGTCCCGTAGCGGTAACATGTTGGGAGTGATCTTGGTTTCTGGAAGCGGAACGGTCCTACTGGCGGAAGTCCGAACGGAACACCGCCGAAGAAGTGACAAAGCGGTTTCGACTTATCGTCGATGTATGTGAGACCTTCAACAACACCACGGAATTGGAGGTCTTTTAAGCAAGGTTGAGATAGCTTCGACATGATTGTGTCAAGTGAGTGTATTGCGTATGGGGGCCAGCTTCAATCCCGAGGTCCGGTTATCGCAGGCTAACTAGTCCTTAAAAGGACAAGTTCCATCACTCAATCTCTCCATTGAAGCATGCCATCAGCCGTAGTTGCATATGAACAGTAAAGGTAAAAGTACAACGCCTCTTCTACACAAAGAACCGCAATTCACCACAAGAAGCGCAGAAACAAGTGACGATTTCTGAACAAGAAGCGACGCCACTTGTTACAAGACGCTTACTTTCGACTTCAGGCTTTTTAACTGTTCGCTAATCTCAGCCTATAATATGTCTTGCATCGCGGTTTTTTTTTTGTTCAGGAACATTTGTATAACCAGTATGACGCCATGCACTTGTTGGCCCATCCTTTCTATCTTCGTGAACTGTTACACTACAGCATTCTCGGAGATGCTTCTGCAGACGTTAGCAACGATCGTAAGCAAAAGAGGGTCATCAGGTCTACAGAACCCTCAAATGAAATGTGGCGAGACGCAGGAACGTGAGGAAAGTTGTTTTTGGTGTATATGAATTCATGGTCATTTCTTTTAACGTGACTCTCGACCCTATAGGCCATCTGGCTTACAGATTGGCAGCCTAAATGTCTGTTTCCAACGACCATACAACCTTTTTGGAATGTATGCGAGGTGTATTTCTCCAAATAAGTCTCATCGCATCTAGGTGCAGATGGGTGGCACAAACTAGTAGGCTGAAGTAGCTGTAGGGTAGATCGGTGATGGGAAAGCCTGGACATAGGAGCTTGTGAGCGGGACGAAAGAGTTTGTGTGAGTTGCATTCGCCTGTCCAGATGAGGTGAGGTTGGCGGTGACCTTCTTCTCACCCGTTGCAATGTCGTAATGGAACAGAGTGCGGTTGAAGTAAGCCAATGCGGCCTCAGCTGGAAAGTTTATCGTTAGCATATGGCTTGATCGAGGGGGCGGAAAAGTAACTCACGTTGATAATAGGGAACCTCGTGACCGGATTCATACACTCGTGCAAAGCTGAAGTTGCCATACTGGCGCACCTCGCCGTACTCAGTACCGTCTACGGTCATGGGCTCGTAGCCGGCGCTGTGGAACTCTTTGCTGTGAGTGTATTCGACTGCAAGACTGATAGCCTCGCCACCGAACCAGTTACCTATGAGAGATTAGCGAGTTCCGGGTCTCATGTTGGATAGGGGTCCCACAAATGTAGTCGGCATCTCCATATGCCAAACTGACGCGCACGTCCTGGTCTAGCAGGTGTTCCAGATCGAGCCTGAAGTTTGGGAAGATGAAGTCTCCAGTGTTCTGGAAAGCGTAGTATATGCCGTTGTTACCGGAATAGTTGAGCGTGACACCGAGAGCCTCCTGCACTTCAGGCAGATTGAGATATCTCGGATAGTTCGGGGGCGGAGTTGGATCCGAGTAAGGGTGCCTGATGTCGTAAACGCCACGTCCGCTGTAATAGTAATACGGCGACTCGACGTTGTCGCGACACATGTCCGCCGCTTCGTTGCAGATCTGCACCACTCCGGGAGTCAACTCGACCTCAGTGATCGGGGCATCTGCATGATAGTAGGAGCTGTTCCCTTCAGCAGCAGCCCGACATAGAGCAATCTGGTTGAGACATCCGTTGTACATATTGTTCGCA
Organism: Ascochyta rabiei; assembly: GCF_004011695.2. Lineage (NCBI taxonomy): Eukaryota > Fungi > Ascomycota > Dothideomycetes > Pleosporales > Didymellaceae > Ascochyta > Ascochyta rabiei. Next base: position 811,203 of record NC_082413.1, read on the forward strand.
AATTTCGCGTACGAGTAGACAGTGTCGTTGTAGGCTTTGATGCCGTAGGTACTGGCAGCGATCAGTGAACTGCATGAAATTGTGCGAGTTGTATGGCTTACTTGTTAACAGCGAACTCGGGGTAGTATTCGGCTTGGACGGATCTATCGAAGTCAGCGAGAATTTTCTCGCAAGGGGAGGTTACGCAACTCGTCAATGATACCGTTAATTATGCCGAGTGAGTTGAAGTTGAGTGGGTAACCAGGCATGCTCCCATTCTCAATCTTCAAGTTTTGGTCGTAGAAATAATTGAAGAAAGCTGGCCCGTAATGTCCACCATACGATTCGGTGAAAAGATTAAACTCCTGCGGGGTTCCAATCTTTGTGTCAAATTTGGGGATAGTGTTCAGCAGCGCTTGAAGTACATGCTAGCATTTAACAGATCAGTTAATGGTTAGATTGTACCGTTTGACTGATACTCACCCAAGTAGCGGCAGCAGCAAGATCGGTGGTGTCAATCTTACCGGCGTTGAGCGGTTCGGAGAGGGGCCACCTTCCGGTCGCCGGCCAGTCGCTTGAGTTATAATGGAAGTCTTCAGATAACGGATTGAAGCTACCGACTCCTTGCTTTTGGTAGCTGAAACCTGTGCCGACAGGTTGGGATATGTACAGCATGTTGGAAACGTTGTTCCAGCTGTATGGATTGTACACGGTCGTCAAGTTGTCATTGAGCATGCAAGGTCCGTTCTCTTCGAAGAGTCCAATTAAAGAGTCTGATCCGGGGCCGCCATTGAGCCAGAGGGTGAACGGATCTTTGGCTGGGTTATTGCGAGATTCGAAGAACCAGTAGAAGACGTGAATCTAGGCAATATTAGACTGGAAATAGGCTCAGCAAAAGAGTAAAGATACACACATCTGGTGTAAGGTCCACATATCCAGAGTAACTATCTACGCCTGGAGTGGTCTCGCAAATACCTGGGTTCTTGTATCGGATAGTGACATTGTTCGGAGCCGTGGCAGTCTTGTAGTCGCTGGTCTTTTTTGGCAAGTACAAATGGTCGCTTCGCTTACTCCATTGCTTCTTGGATACAGCGGTGGCCTGCAGCACAAGCGATGCAAGCGCCAAGGAGGTTGCTGACTTAGCGAGCATAGTGATGAGTGAGGGCGTCTGTGGTGGAGAGTCAAGAGCGGGCGACAAGCTTTTTGGCGTATTTAAGCAATCTTTAAAAGGCTTGTCGCCTACGCTTATTGGGGTCACTATCACGACTATTATTCGCAGGCTCGGGTCGAAAGCTTGGTTTGCATATGTACAGGGGGTTTGCTCCTGCCTGAATTGGCCTAGAAGATATGTCTATCTTTCAACCCAAGCCACATCCGGGTTTCCATCCGACCGATCCCACCGCATGACGTTATGGCGAAAGAGTGATTGCAGATGCTTTAATGAAAGAAGCAACCGACGTTTTCGACTCCCAAAAAAGAACCCATAAGGAAAGCCTTGTTTGTAGTGATGAAAGTTACGTAGGTCGCATGTGGCTTTTGATCTAGGTATGGAGCCCCACTCTTTGTTAGTGTAGGGAATATTTATGGGAATAACACGTAGCGTGCGTGGACTCAAAAGCCTCCAGTCCTCGATGGTCGCGACCATCGAGGACCTCAAAACTTAGCACTCCATTATGGCTGTTTGGGACTGTCGTTCTGCGTGCCACGCGCTCTTTCTTCAGCCGCCGGGTCCGAATTTCGTTCCGCGTCACGAATCATTCCGTAGTTGCGCCTCCATAGAAAGCAAAGAAAAGGCTAAGCCCCACAGTGCTAACCTTGAAGCAGCCGGCAATAAGCCAAAAAAGTCTCTGCGTGCTTTCCATATCTCTGATGTCGGAGAAGTTCATACCAAAGAAGGATGAGATGAAAGACAAGGGTAGGAGGATAATTGTTACGATAGTGAAAACTAAGATGGCTTTACCGTGATCTTCCAGTCTCATGTTGACGAGTTGTATCGTGCGATCGATAAGGGTATTGCTGTTGTCTCGTAGAGCGACAAGGTCGGCGTACTCGCGTTGCAGATTGTCTAACAATTGGGCTGATGGGTCAGATAGGTGGGTTGAGAAAGACAGTTGACGATAGGCGGACACATCTGCAGGAGGTATAGTTGTCACTGACGCGTGGGGGTATGGTCGTGTCGACGCGCGCGACTGATCCTTTTTTCTCTCGGGCTTTAGAATATTCTGCAAGCTGCTGACGAGTTCTATTTGCTGCTCCGTGATTGAGATGACGATGTTCAGCTCTTCCTGCACTTGCAGTAGGTCCATAACAAGCTTTGTGTTAGGGGACCGGTGCAAGCGATACTGTAGATGGCCAAGGTAGCTGGCATACCTGTCTGAGAGACAGAGGCTCATGTCGGACCAGAAGCTCTGATGTAACATTCCAAGAGCTCTGCTTAAAGCGGTGATAACATGTGTATAGGCTGTGTAATTAGGTTCGCTGGCAGTGTTCATGCAGGCGTTGCGAATGCCTCGAAAAGAGACTTCCTCGATTCTCGCTGAGAGCTGAAGAGGTGGCCAGCGTGACTTCCAGCTCTGATTGCTGGAGAACGTAACAACGTGGCGCGCATCCACAACCAGTACCCATAGTTCTTCAACATTCAAGCTGGTTGAGTGATGGCCCTACCATCGTCGGACCTTCAGATCCAGATTGCGGTCAGTCAGCCATGGCTTGTGTTTGGTAAAAACTTGCTGGGATTCTCGATCTGTTGTGTCCCCTAATCGGTAGAAGTGCTGTAAGATTGAGCGCAAAGTGTGTGCTGAGCTTCTCGACGACTGTTAGCCTTCTCGTGGATCAACTTGAAATCTGAGGGGAGGCGTTTCACCCTCAACAGTCCAATCCAGGAATGGAACACTCAGTAGCATTGGCCCTCCGTTGTCACTACTATCTTCATCGTAGCTGCCAGTCAGACGCTGGAAGAACGGAGCAAAATATCTTCCGTGCTTTGAGAATCGTTCTTGCTGATTGACACAATGCTCTAACTGATGAAGCGCTGCAGCAATCTTCTGAGGTTCTTTGCTCCAGTCGGATAAGGCAATTAAGCATCCCGAAAGATAATCCGAGTAATTGCTGGATATGTGTATCCAACGACATTTCCGTAGGTCCAGTGGGTCAGAAGTTGGCGTCTGCATCTTGTTGCTCCTCAAACAATTCATCCACCCAAACTCGTCCGCTAGCTTTTGGAGGTGACCAAGCTCAGCCCTGGTCACTTCAGCCGATGGTATGCTGCTCGCTGATCTGTCTTTGTCTTCCAGATCTGGCAGCAACGCGGAAGAAAAGACTTCGTTCATCTCCAGCATTGAGCCGGAGCCGTAACGGCTCTCATCGAGTCGCACATCGTAGACCTGGATTTGTGCAGGCGAAAGGTGACGATTGCGCCAGTATGGATCCTTTTGCCAGTCGACCGGTACCGATGTTGTCGCCTTTATGTAGTCCATGGGCCCGGACCGCGCGACACCATGGCTGGTGGTGAGGCGCGTCCGGGACGCGTTGGATTTTGAGGAGCGAATCACAGCCACGACATTGCGATGGTGTCAGCTTCTGCTGGAACTGCTGGAATCAAACAAGCCGGAATCACGACCACAATCCCCTGCCGCCGTCGAAGTATGTTGCTGAGCTTCTCTCGCCTTCTCTACTATGTGGAGGGCCTGTAGTGTTTGACCTTCCAACCCTAGGCTCTATACAGAGTACAGCAGGAAACCATGTTCTTGAGTGCTGTGCACGGCCTCCTTTCCAGTCCCTCGGACGAGTGTTTGTTTGCAGGATCACCAGTCGATGACGACAGTAAGCGGTAATGCAGAGATAATCATGGGCCGATCGGTTGCACAGGTCGGCTCTCCGCAAATCGAAGCTGCGGTCGGTGTACTTAGCAACAGAATTCCATCGTGCGGCCTCATTCATCTCCTTACATCTAGGTCTGACGGTTCCGTCCAAGAACAGCATCAGAGTCAACAATGTCGCAGAAAGGGTAGCTACACCTTCATCTCGAGACGTGCCAAACACTGCTGACCGGCGACAGCCATCCCTCTCACCCTGCCCTCGTCCACTTTCCCATCACATTCACGGCCATCACTGGCGGCTTAGATGCGATCTACTACGCGTCCAAGCTTCCGGCCACTTCAGGCTTGGTGAATTCAGTGTGTGAGTAGTTTACCAATCTTGCGTAGGACGGTAACTGATTCCATGCAGTCAACTCGCTCGACAAGGCTATTCAGCCTCAAGCCTTCCCTGTCCTGTCCTACTACAGTACCATTCTTACGATCCTGACCACCCTTCCAGCTATAGTGACCGGTGTCATTCAGCTCTCCCCAGTAATACAGCGTGACGGATTCCAGTCGAAGAAGGCAAAGGTTGGCGCGGTACATGCGTTGATCAACGATATTGCGCTCTTTGCTACCATCTACAACTGGTGGACTCGCAGCCAGCAGGTCGGCTTTGCACCCAGCAGCACAAACGTCTTCGTCAGCTCTGCGCTTGCTCTGCCTCTGACTATGTATTCCGCGTACCTCGGTGGTTCGCTCGTGTACGAGTACGGCATGGGTTTTACAAGGGGCAACTCCAAGAAGACGCAGTAGAGAGGATAAGAACGACAGTAGGAAATCGCGCTTTTGGCAGACGATTCGGAGAGCGACGGATGATATATGTTCGATCCACGAACACGCGACTTTAACACGCGACTGTTGGGCTGCGCCATAACTAGATCAAAGAAATCCAGAATCTATTGAGCACTTTCTCCACAGTGACAACCGGCAGTTGACGAGATATACAGACACGTAAGATCTCCGAAGAGCTTTGCTCATGGATTGGTGCCGGCCGCCAAGTGTCTATCTTATCGTACACCCCCGCTCAGCTCCAACTACGCGATAAGACCTGCCCACTGACTCCAAATCATGGAGATATCGGCTGTTCATCCGAGCTTCTGCCTACGATGCGCCTGACGCCCTTTACGTAGTGACGTGCTCAAATGAGCCGGTTGACGATGACTGACTAGTCAACCACCACCTACTCTGAGCTTATCACCTTTGCCCAATGCTGTACAAGCAGGAACTAACCTCTTGAGGAGTAAGAAGAAGCTGCGAGATCCTTGTTTTCAGCCATGAGCATACTAGAAATCACCAAGTACACCAAACGAGCTTGACAATGATTCGTGAAGTGGGGTGGATGCTGAGCAATGGTCGTCGTGTTTGAATGTATAAAGTAGCCGAGAACTTCTAGGACTATGACCCCCAGAGTCAATCCAGGTTTCGCTGTCAGAGGCATCCAACATGGGGTTCTCGCGCTTCTTTGGCGTTGCTTTCCTCAGCCTTGTTGCTAGCACTCAGGCTATCGTCTCATCTACAGGGTTCACAGTCTCGCTTACAGACATCGACTACTTTCTGCCTCCTAAGCCAGTCGCAAGGATCGCAGGCTGCGAAGAGATTAAAGCAGCATATGCAGATGGACCGTTCGTTCCGTTCACTGTTGTGAAGAGCCACGAAAGCGGGACACTGGACACGGCATCAATCGCGGCTCAATTTGCAGAGCAAGACGATGTCTGGCAAGAGGGCTTCCTTGATGGTATTTATCGACGTGAACATCTGCAAGAGGTATGACTGACTGGCTTAGCACTATATGTACAAGGTGGTAGCAAAAGCAACGTCTCTACTGTGGTTATCACCGGCACGGTTTTTGGAGAGCTAAAACCTGGCCCCTACTTCATCAACGCGGCGGGTCAAGTGTATGAGGCATGGCGCTTGTACAGCGACGTGACAGGCGCTTTCACTGAATCCGCAATTGCCAACGGTGACGGCTCCTACTCTGTACTTCCTGCAGGTACCGTTGGTCAGAAGACTGCCCTCGCTGTGCCATCTCGCCTCTACTTTTCGAAAACAGCAGAGAAACCTTTGGCTGGCGTTCGCATTGGCATCAAGGACATCTACGACATCAAAGGCCTGCGCACTTCGAACGGAAATCGTGCTTGGTACTGGCTGTATCCGGCCGCGAATCACACAGCAACGCCGGTCCAGAATTTGATCGATGCAGGTGCCATCATCGTCGGCAAGATGATTACCTCGCAGTTTGCAAACGGAGAGACGGCCACTGCTGACTGGGTCGATTATCATGAGGCTTTCAACCCCCGAGGTGACGGCTACCAGGACACCTCTTCCAGTTCTTCTGGTGGGGGCGCCGCTACTGCCGCGTACGCATGGCTTGATGCTTCGCTCGGCTCAGATACGGGTGGAAGTGTCCGTGGCCCATCTCAAGTTCAAGGTCTCTACGGAAACAGACCATCGCACGGCCTCGTCACATTGGAGCACACTATGCCGATGGCTCCAGTCCTCGACACTGCTGGTCTGATAGCTCGTGACCCCTTGATCTGGAGAGATGCGGCTCAAGCCATGTATGGATCCAATGTTACCATCAGCGACGCCTATCCAGCCAGCATCAAGACGCTTGCCTGGCCCACTGAAGCTAGCAATGCTGCCAACGCGCTTCTTATCGACTTCTTGAAAAGCGTCACCGACTTCCTAGGCGCCAACACCACTGCCTTTAATGTCACAGCCTCCTGGAGCACCGATAATCCTGGCTTAGAGCCGCTTACAGAAATGATGAACCTTACCTATGCCATTCTCATCACCAAGCAACAGGTGCCACTGGTCCGCGAGCCCTTCCTCGCCGACTACGCCGCCAAACACGATGGCCGCACGCCCTTTATTAATCCAGTCCCGTTGGCTCGCTGGGGCTGGGGAGATAACCAAACCGCCACTCTCGAAGACGGTATTGCGAACAAAACAACGTTCATGTCTTGGGCTAACTCGACCTTCCTCGCTCCATCGGCACAGACATGCTCCGAGAGCCTTGTCATGTATGTCGGGTCTACCGGACTCACAAACTACCGCAACATCTACCTCGATGAACCTGGCGTGCCGCTTGGGTGGGGCAACAGCCGTATCTCCATCTTCTCGGAGGCCCCGGATTTCGTCGTGCCAGTGGGCGAGGCGCCGTACAATTCAACAATCACAAACCACGTTGAGTACCTACCTGTAACGGCAAACTTCATGGCCGCGAAGGGTTGTGATGGAATGTTGTTCTCGTTGATTGGGGATTTGTACGAGGCGGGGATATTGAAGGAGGCATTGGCTGGGAAAAGTGGGGTTACGGGGGGTGAGACGCTGTACAGGAGAGGGTTCTGAACACAGGAATTGAATAAGAAGCGATACAGAGAAACATACAAGATTATAAGATCTATCTTTTGCACGAGTACTCTACATGAGGCTCATCGGACATACTGACTATTCAACGATCAGATGTCCCCTTGACGTCATGCGTCAAAGACGCGTAGATTGTACGTGTCATATAGATATGGAGGCAGAAAGAGGCCTAGGTACCGGCAGGGTCTACTACATAGACGCATTGGGCACGATGTTTAGAACGTGTCGATAGTGCTGGCTCGACGGTCGGTCAGAATGGAGGAATCACGGCCACCATGGAACATCGTGACTGGTTTTGCGGCCTGCCGTAGTGACGCGCTAGTACATACTTTTGGCTATGCATTTCGAAGTGCACCCTCGCTCACTCGACTCCACCTCGCGTTACAACACCGACCCCAACGCGCCCACCACGTTCATCGCCTGCGCGTCGCAAATAATCGAGAAACACTTCTGCCGAATTTGTGCATCGCTTACCGAGCATCCACAGGACCAGAACGCGGCGAATAGCCCAAACGGGCACCATGGCGCGGAAGAGTAATGGACGCGAGTCCGGCCCTTCAACGGCTGACGCCTCAACACACGAAGACGTCGAAATGCAGGATCAGGACGACACTATGAATGGCTTCAAGAAGTTTGGTGTGAGTGGACCTCGCACGCGCAACGTGCCTTCTCATTCAGCCATCGTCGAAGCATGCTTGGCGACGGTGAAAGAAGTCAACGTGAGCGGACAAGCTGACCTTTCAATTATAGTACAATGTCGATACACCTGACTACACAGTACGCTCAAGGCTACGAAAACGCGAGCTTTGCTTTGCTTATTGACAATGGCGCAGGACTCGGACACAAACCCCAACACTACAGCTAGCAGCGTAGCAGGAGATGCGCCGGTCGATGGCCGAAAACGCCGCGCTGAGCAGATGAACATGCGCAAGAGCATCTATGGAAAGAAACACGACCGTCTAGGCGCTTCGAAGGCACGTTAGCAGCATATGGCCCACACCTAGAAAGCAACAGAGCTGACGTGACGTGCCATTATAGGAAGACGATACAGTACGGCGTTTTAGATATCTGCTCGGTCTCACAGATCTGTTTCGTCACTTCATCGACACGAACCCAAACCCGCACATCAAGGAGATCATCGCCAAGATCGATGCACAGGACGCTGAGGATGCCAAGAAGTCTAAGGCAAGCAAGGTGCGCAAGGGTGGAGCTGCTGCTGAGCGTCGTCGCAAGACAGAACAGGAGGAAGACGCTGAATTGGTGCGCGAGGAGAAGCATGGCGGGCACAACGAGACCGTCTTCAGAGAGTCGCCAGGCTACATCCAGGGCGGTACCATGCGCGACTACCAGGTCGCAGGTCTCAACTGGCTGATCTCGTTGCACGAGAACGGTATCTCGGGTATCCTCGCCGACGAGATGGGTCTTGGAAAGACACTGCAGACCATCTCCTTCATTGGGTACCTTCGCTTCATTGCTGGCATCAACGGGCCCCATCTGGTCGCCGTGCCCAAATCGACTCTGGACAACTGGAGGCGCGAGTTTGCCAAATGGATCCCAGAGATCAAGGTTCTCGTGTTGCAAGGAAACAAGGACGAACGCGCTGAACTCATCCGAGACGAACTGGTAGATGAGAACTTTGACGTGTGCATCACCAGCTACGAGATGATTCTGCGCGAGAAGTCTGCCCTCAAGAAATTTGCCTGGGAGTACATCATCATCGACGAAGCGCATCGTATCAAGAACGAAGAGTCCTCACTTGCCCAGATGGTCCGCATGTTCAACTCCCGAAACCGACTCCTCATCACTGGTACTCCGCTCCAGAACAACCTGCACGAACTGTGGGCTCTTCTCAACTTCCTGATGCCAGACGTGTTTGGCGATTCTTCGGCATTTGATGAGTGGTTCTCGCAGCAGAATGCGGACTCGGACACCGTCGTCCAACAGCTCCACAAGGTTCTGCGGCCGTTCTTGCTCCGACGTGTCAAGGCCGATGTCGAGAAGTCACTTGCACCCAAGAAGGAGGTTAATCTGTACGTCGGCCTGTCTGACATGCAGGTCCAGTGGTACAAAAAGATCCTTGAGAAGGACATCGACGCAGTCAACGGTGGTGCAGGCAACAAAGAATCGAAGACGCGTCTGCTAAACATCGTTATGCAGTTGCGCAAATGCTGCAACCATCCCTACCTCTTTGAAGGTGCCGAGCCTGGCCCACCATACACGACCGACGAGCACCTGGTTAACAACGCTGCCAAGATGGTCATGTTGGACAAGCTCCTCAAGCGCATGAAAGCCCAAGGCAGCAGAGTCCTCATCTTCTCTCAAATGAGTCGTGTCTTGGATATCATGGAAGATTACTCAGTCATGCGTGGATATCAGTATTGCCGTATTGACGGTTCCACTGCCCACGAGGACCGTATCGCAGCCATCGATGATTACAACAAGGAAGGCTCGGAGAAGTTTCTCTTCCTGTTGACAACACGCGCTGGTGGCTTAGGTATCAACCTGACTTCCGCCGACATAGTGGTGCTGTTCGACAGTGATTGGAACCCGCAAGCTGATCTTCAAGCTATGGATCGTGCCCACCGTATCGGCCAGAAGAAACAAGTCTATGTCTTCCGTTTTGTGACAGAAGGTGCCATTGAAGAAAAGGTTTTGGAACGTGCAGCCCAGAAACTGCGTCTGGATCAATTGGTCATTCAGCAAGGCCGTTCACAACAACCCGCTAAGAATGCTGCTTCGAAAGACGAGCTTCTGACTATGATTCAACACGGTGCGGAGAAGGTGTTCAACAGCAAGGGTGGCGTGGGACTAGCCGGGGACGGTGACATGGACGACGATGACTTCGATAACATCATGAAGCGCGGTGAGGAAGCGACAGCAAAGCTGAACTCAAAGTACGAGAAGTTGGGCTTGGATGATTTGCAAAAGTTCACTTCTGACTCGACGTACGAGTGGAACGGTGAGACCTTCGAGCCGCGCAAGAAGGACATTGGTTTGAGCTGGATCAACCCCTCCAAGCGTGAGCGCAAGGAGCAGAATTACGGAATCGACAAATACTACCGCAACGCGCTGGCGACTGGTGGCCGGACCGAGAGCAAACAACCTAGGGTTCCTCGCGCGCCGAAGCAGGTTGTCATTCACGATTACCAGTTCTTCCCGGAAAAGCTGGCAGAGCTTCAAGATAAGGAGACTGCATGGTACCGCAAGGAGAACAACCTCAAAGCACCACTTCCTGACGGCCCTGATGAGGATCTTGAGTCACGCGAGGCTGATCAAGAGCTTGCCCAGAAGGAGATTGATAACGCCGAGCCACTGACAGAGGAAGAGAAGGCTGAGAAAGAACGTTTGATCGAGCAAGGATTCCCAGAGTGGAACAAGCGAGATCTACAACAGTTCTTGAACGGATCCGCTAAGTACGGGCGAACAAACTACGAGGGCATCTCCGAGGAAGTCGATGGCAAGGATGCCAATGAGATCAAAGAGTACGCCAAGGTTTTCTGGAAGAAGTACAAGCAGTTGGAAAACTGGCAAAAGTACCTCAACGTCGTCGAGGAGGGCGAGCAGCGTGTCCGCGACTCGGAGACCAAGAAGCGACTGCTGGCCAAGAAGATTGGTCAGTACAGGATGCCTCTGCAACAAATGGCTATCAAGTACACAGTGTCAACGACGAACAAGAAGGTTTACACCGAAGAGGAGGATCGATTCCTACTTGTCATGCTCCACAAGCACGGCGTTGAGGGCGAAACGATCTACGACAAGATTCGCGACGAGATTCGGGAGTCGCCTCTGTTCCGTTTTGATTGGTTCTTCCTCAGCCGCACGCCTCAAGAAATTGGCCGTCGTTGCACGACACTCATTCAGACTGTTGTCCGTGAGCTCGGTGGCGACACTGGCAAGAACGGCAAGGGCAAGCGTGCGTTTGAAGAGGAGGAGACAGAAGAGGAGGAGGAAGAGCCTGTCAAGAAGAAGGCCAAGAATGGTGTCAAGGTTTGTGCTTCGCCGACGAACCTGACAAAGCTTCTGCTAACAATCGACAGAACAAGCAGCTTGATACCGTGAAGGGCCAAGCCTCTCCCGCAACATCGCGGGCCAGCAGCGTCGCCTCGACCGGATCCGCTACCAAGGGCAAGGCGAAGGGCAAGAAGAAGTAGAAATTCGAGCATAGTTTCGTGACATGATGTGGTGTTCTGGCGCATGGGAAGATGGGAGATGGCTTGTCTCTGGAGCTTGTTTTTTAAGTACGGAGTGAGGCTCTTTTGTACAACACTGCAGTGATCTGTGTTGAGCTTCACTTTGCATCGCCAGCCTTCAGCGCTCCGGTCGATAGTGCGATAGCGTGTCATAGGTACAATCAGTTCAAAGACAAACTCAGTCCTGTCGCCTTCTCCATAAGCGTGGCGTTGTGGCGCTGTGGCGCTGTGGCGCTGACAAGTGGGGTACCAGGCAAGAGCTATGACGCCCTTGCCCTGTCCCGCATCCAACTTTCGTGCTCTTCAAGTCTACGACAAAATCTTGACACACAGCACTCCCAATTAGTACGGATTGTGTCTTCTTTTTGTGAGTACAACCACAGTTCCCCCAATTGCCGTAAGATCGCATTCCGAGAGCCACAGTGCGGCAAGCAATCACACTGCGCCTGGAAGATTCGAGAAGCTCGTGATGTTGAAGCCAGAATGAGCTCTACTGACAGCGCATATAGTCTATTTGTCCACAGCAATCTTATCACTCCTACACAGCACAGCTCTTGTTTCCCACCTCCGCCATGGCGACCACTGCAGCCCTTCAAAAGCTCCAGAACCCCCCCGAGGACTTGGAGCCTACACTTCAATCCATCCTCGATCAGAAGTCACTACGCTGGATCTTTGTGGGCGGTAAGGGCGGTGTAGGAAAGACCACAACATCGTGCTCCCTTGCCATCCAGCTCGCGAAGCATCGCAAATCCGTTCTCCTCATCTCTACAGACCCCGCCCACAACCTGTCCGATGCGTTCAACCAGAAGTTCGGCAAGGATGCACGACTCGTCAACGGGTTTGATAACTTGAGCGCCATGGAAATCGACCCCAATGGTAGTATACAGGATCTGCTGGCTGCTGGTGGTGAGGAGGGTCAGGACCCTATGGCTGGACTCGGTGGCATGGGGAACATGATGCAAGATCTTGCATTCAGCGTACGTTCAGAGATGTGAGGTTATGCGCGAGACAATTCACTAAAATATAATACAGATCCCTGGTGTCGACGAGGCCATGTCCTTCGCCGAAGTCCTCAAACAAGTCAAGTCCATGTCCTACGAAACCATCATCTTCGACACGGCACCCACCGGTCATACACTACGTTTCCTACAGTTTCCTACTGTCATGGAGAAGGCTCTGGGCAAGGTCTCGCAACTTTCTCGCCAGTTCGGACCTATGCTGAATGGCTTCCTCGGTGGCGGTGGACGCCTGCCGAACGGTCAAAGCATGGATGAGCTTGTTGAAAAGATGGACGCATTACAAAAGACCATTGCTGAGGTCAACGGCCAGTTCAAGGACGCAGACCTGACAACGTTCGTGTGCGTCTGCATCCCAGAGTTCTTGTCACTCTATGAGACGGAGCGCATGATCCAGGAACTCAACAGCTATGAGATCGATACACATTCCATTGTCGTCAACCAGTTATTGTTTCCTAAGCAGGACAACCCGTGCGAGCAGTGTAACGCGCGTAGAAAGATGCAGAAGAAGTACCTGGACCAGATCGAAGAGCTCTACGATGAGTTCAACGTTGTTAAGATGCCACTGCTCGTGGAGGAAGTGCGAGGAAAGGAGAAGCTAGAGAAGTAAGTCCACCGTTCGCTGCAACAGACCAAATGCTCACAACCTCCAGCTTCAGTAAGATGCTAGTTGAGCCTTTTGTGCCTCCGCAGTAAACCCGTCGCCTTTGCGCAAGGGAACGTTGGTTACGCGCGCGCTCTCGACCCGATACCCTGCGCGATTCAGTACATATAACGATACCCGTTAAAGGCAATCTACACTGTTGCAATCATTGAAATTTCGACGATTTTCCACAGAATCTTTCTTTTCAGCCAAGCAATTTCGGTCTGAGTCTCGAAGTCACACATTCCATTGCACGATTCAGGGTGCAGGCACTGGAACCTCCCGAAAGTTTTATCCTTGACGCTACACGTGGCCCCCACATAGATGCTGCGATCATTTATCTCCCACGAATGACAACCTTCGCGGCTTGTTGATCGTCGATCTGGGTTGCGGGTTAAGGTAGCTTCGTCGTGTAAAGCCACGAACAAATTGACAGCTCGCCGATGTTCGACGACCAGTTCGCATATTTCCCCTGTTCCTTACACATCCCCGTGCACAGCTGATCCACCATCAGTGCAATGCTTCAGCAGTAAGCCGGGGGGCTGCGGCACGTTTCCAGACAGTGCTGTCTGCACCGGTCCGCTTGTCATTAATCGTGATGGTCGTGTGCCCGATCTCGAGGCACGCGCTTGGCCAAGATGCGAAATATTGGAGATCGTCCCTCCCCGCAAATAATATGCCGAGATACTAACTTGAATGAGTGAGTACACCGAAACGTTCTTTGCTTCTCCACATCTTCACTCTAACGCACTCACGTGGTGTGTACCTTTTGGCGTTGTTGCAGATGCGGCCTTCCTGTCTTGTCGCTGCACTCCGGGGTCACCTGCGAGCGTTTGACGTCACCTCGCTTCCCCTCATTCTGCTTCCTGAATCCGGGTTTCGACTTTGAAAACTGCCGAACAGTACACATCATGCACGTACAGTACCCATACTGCCATCTGTCGAAAGCTCTATGTATGGCACATACAGCCCACCGTCCATCTTCTAAGATTCAATGTGATTATCAAAGTCCGTCGATGTTGGTTTTGTAACAAAGGTTATTTCCGTAGAGGACTATCAGGCACGCCTCAGTGCTTCCTGGCTCTGACTGGGGCTAAGTTTACACACCTGACTACAGAACTGGGGTTACCATCATGATTGGCAAATGCTACGGCAGCTAATCTAAGCCGCCGCTGAACTGCAGTTGTTGATGGTGTACGTTCATGCAGGTGCTTACGAACAACACCATTGCTCTACAGCTTCGCATGTGATACTGCGCATCAAGCATGGCGAACACAGCACCAACAGCATATGCAACGTCTGGTCTTGAAAGGCTCTCCGCCACCATAATGTGCCAGTGTTACAGAGTCACCACTGGAATACAACACAGCCCTACTGCGCAGCATGCCGGCTCCTACAGCAATATTCGGCATATGCCTCTGCGCCTCTACCAAACGCGGCCTCGATCCCCGGACAGTAATCTGCACAGGCGTACCTCGTGCCAATTGAAATGAACTAAGGTCTTCGCTTTTTGAGCATTCTCTGACATTTAGGCACGGGTTTATGTCTAATTATAGTAAGGTTCAAGAACGTGAAGCACGGACTTGCGCTTTGAGTGTGCATGGACCGGAGTATGAACTACCTACTTAGGTTGTCCGGGTGGGTTGCCGGCCAAAAACCATGAAAAGTCGGTGTTGAGCGATATATATCTAGTGTATGTCTCGCTGTTGTAGAATGCATTGTGGCAGCGAGAGAAGATTTGTCTGTCCTTCACTTGGGAAATCAGCATCTGTTGGGCCGTGTTCTGCCTATTCGAACATTGTGTTGCATCTCAGAACCACATCATGTCGTTGGTCCTAAGATTGGGAGCAGTGCTTCTTAGTGCCGCGGGTTTTATCGCCGCTGTGCCCGTTGAGCTTGAGAAGAGAGGTATGTTTACTTCATTCAATACATTTAGTTCTCAACTGACCTCAGCACAGCGGTATCCGCCAACATCCTAGATCAACTCCAATTCTTCAGCCAGTACTCTGCAGCAGCATACTGTCTCAGCAACAACAACAGCCCAAACACAAAAATCACTTGCCCGCAAGGAAACTGCGCTCGCGTAGAAGCAGCCAATACCAATACATTGACGGAATTTGAGAAGTAAGTCATACAAGTGCAGCTCGCCTCAACACCACATAGGTATACTAACTGCAACAGCTCCATCAAATCCGACATCACAGGGTTTGTTGCCACCGACACAACCAACAAACTCATTGTGCTCTCCTTCCGCGGCTCCCGATCCGTCCGCAACTGGCTCACCAATCTCAATTTCCCTGTTGCGCCGACCACAATCTGCAGCACCTGCAGCTCCAGCATCGGCTTCTGGCAGTCCTGGCTCGAGGCACAAACCGATGTGCTCGCCGCAATCAAGAAGGCACAGGCGCAGTACCCAAGCTTCAAAGTCGTAGCCACAGGACATTCACTCGGCGGTGCACTGGCAAGCTTGGCTGCCGGTTTCTTGCGCTCTCAGGGAACAACAATCGATCTGTATACGTACGGGGCGCCAAAGGTCGGACTCGAAGGACTCGCCAAATACATCTCAGACACGTCAAAGGGGCAGACATACCGCGTGACACACAAGGCTGACCCAGTGCCGAAGCTGCCACCGGCGCTACTTGGCTATCACCACACTTCGCCCGAGTATTACATCACCAGTGGGAATGATGCTCAACCTAGTACCGCGGATGTCAATGTCCTGACTGGGACGCTGAACTTGGGAGGTAACGAGGGAGACTTTGGGCTTGATGTCGATGCGCATCTCTGGTACTTTGGAAACATTAGCGCGTGTGAGGGCCAGGAGGGTATTGAGATCAGGGGGTTGAGGGACAATTAATGAGCAATGAGCAGTAATTAATATAACGGCCATATCACACACCTGCTTTGTCTCCAAAGCCTTGGATACGTTACTCGATGGCATTCAAATTTTCATGCCCGCAACGGCCAGCCGTTCCGGTTCGCCCTCTTCTGTTTCGTACAAGGGGTTTGTTTGCACTTCGCGCAACCACAGTCGCCAACTCTTGTCTACACACTTTTCGTTCATCTTCTTACAGCTCTTCGCCTCTTCTTCGCTCAAGTACGCCACTTTGTTTATGTCCCCGCCCGCAAATTGTAGTGCTTTGCCTAGCAATTCGCAATTCGTCTGCGTGTACAAAGCCCGATAAACAGCTTCCTCGACACTCTTGCCCATGGTTGTAAAACCGTGCTTGTGCTGCAGCACTACCGGCGTGCTGGGGTGCAATTTCCGCGCCAGAGCTTTCCCAAGCGGCTGGTTCTTGATCAGCATATCGGGCGTGACTTCGATTTTGCCGACTAGGTCTATATACGCGTCCTGCGCGTCAAAGACGGGGATGCCGGTCACGCTCGAGCCGAGAAAGCCAGCCATGTGGAAGACGGGTCGTACGGGTATGTTGGACAGAGTGAAGGGGATTACTGTCTCGGAGTGCGAGTGCACGACGCAGCTTATGTCTGGAAAGCGCCGCAGGATTTCGCCGTGAATGAAGCGCTCGCTGTAGCCTTGAGGCGCATTGGGATCCACGGGTGTGCTGTCTCTGACGCGGTAGGAGATGAAATCTTGCTGCGATTTTACTAGGGCTGGCGCGCCTGGGTCATAGGCTGCGATCAGATATTGATCGGGTGCTAAAGGATGCCGGAGCGAGATGTGGCCGAATGCATCGACGAGGTTGTGTTGGTGCAGGATGTGGTTCGCACGTATCAGGAGGCGGAGGGCTTGTAGGAGAGGTGCAGGGAGATCGGCCATTGTAAATGTGGACGGCCGGGTTACAATCGACGGTGCGATGGATCTTGGTGGATTTTTAGGAGTAAGGACTTGCGGTATCGAGATTGAGGTTGTTGAGAGTACTGGTCTGTGCGTGAAGGTCGTTGTGTTTGTCTCGACCAAACGTGTCAGTGGTTTCGTAGGGATATAAACCGGCGTCGTTGGTTCTGAGATGTCGGCGTTAAGAACAGGGTTGAGGGTACGGTACACCTGGGGAGCGTTGTGAATGCCGTAAGTTGCAAGGTTGTATTCGCGAACAGCAACGCGATCGTCGAGGTCTTCAAAATTATGTCTATATGTCATGTGAAGTTATGGGTCCCACCAGGAGTCCTAGCTCATCTAGGTAGTCGGGTAAGGCGATCTTATAGATATCGCATCGTGCTCTTAGCTCCTTCTGATGTAACAATCGCGGTCTTGAGTTGTTTCGTTGCGGCTAAACTTGGTGAACATGTCACAAAAGACGAAACGTGACAATCGACGTTCGTTTTGCCATTCGAAACATTGCTGGGGTCAGCTGCTTGACACAGTTGTACGAAGAAACTCGTTTTTTTTAGTCGATCAGTCGCGTGGAACATCAAAAAACCAGCGAATCCTTACCAAATTATACCCTATAAATAGTAGAATAATAACAATATAATATATTTATATCTTATAAGACTTAGCTATCTTATAGAGAAATTCTTCTTTAATAAAATTATATAGGTTTGTTCTTTTATTTTATAGTAAGGAAGTAGCAAAAGAGATCTTCTACTTCCTCTTAATAGTAGCTTTTTACACGCACTATATTAGCAGTAGAACAGATATAATTTATATAAAAAGTAGATAACTATATAGGACCTTACTTATACTATAAGATTGTATAGATTCTATAATTTAATCTAGGTTGCGTAGCTAGGGAGTCTACGCTGAAGTAAGAGGTGTGTTTTGGTAGGTAAGGGCGCGCGATCGGCCAAAAAAAAACGAGCTCCTTCGTACTGCGGTTGTTGAGTATGGACGGTGGGAACACGAGCTGCGGGGATTGCATACGGGATGACGTGAGGGGACCCGAACTCACTTAGCCTCAACACGGACGGACCTCCGTTCCATTCTCAAGTCGCTCGGGAACGCGTTCATCTCGGGCATACAGGCCTTGTTGTGGTTTCGTGACTTCGTTGCTCCTCCTTACCATACACGCGTACGCGCTTTCCTGTTAAGCGACTACACTTCCAGCTGCAAACAAAGCAATAACTGAACGACAGTCAGCATCCATCAGTCACTGCACCGCGACACATCATGAACTCCAGTTGGATAGTTGCAGCCTCCACGGCGGTGATGTTGGCGTTCTGTTACGACTTTAAGAGCTGGCAAAGCCTTGGTTCGCAAAAAGGCTGACGTTTTTAACAACAGCAATTGACACCCAGCAGGAACCGGCGGTACCCCACCAACACTCCAAGGCTATCTCAAAATCCGAAGATGGGGTCTCTATTTGTTGTACAAGCGACAGAATCTCCTCGACTCATCACCGATTCCAGATACAGGTACATCATACATCAAACCTGGCAAGTTGCCAGAGCGACCAGGTCTCCCACCAAGTATCACTCGCTGGACGCTGCCTCAACGCCAACACCCGCAACACATTACAGAGGGTGCTCTATCAAAGCTGAAAAACCTCATGCAAACCTTCGCAAGCACTTCGCCTTACTCAGAGTACATTGAAACGCGACCGAGTAAAACAGAAGGTGGTACCGGACCTGCGATCTACGTCAAGCCAGACGTGAAGACGATTAACCCCGTTGCGCATAAGATATTCTATGAAGTTGCTCACGTCCATCCAAGTGAAAACTCGCTGCACGTATACGTCAGTCCCAAGGATGCAAAGACAGTTGTCAGCAGAGGCTGGGGTCAGCGTTTTCCGGTCACCTGGCTTGCGCCACCGAGCTGGATTATGGTATACGCACCGAGAAACGAGATGGAGCTTGAGGTTGTGAAGGAGATCGTCAGGGCTGCAGTCTGTTACGCGGTCGGTATGGAGGTGTCTGACTTGAAGCCGTGAAGCAATGAAGCAGATGAGAAGAGAATTGTCGAACATGGGAAACATTGCAAACAACCGCATAAAGCAGAAACGGCCAAGATCTTATGAGCGAATGTTGTCAATATTCTAAGCAATTTTTGAGGCAATCTATTGATTTGAAGCAACGCCAAGAACGTCTTTTTTCGTACCTAGCGTGACACAGCATGCAGCAGTACAGCAAAGAACACAACTCGCATACATCATGTGCCGCAAGACTACGAGCCGGTACAATTCCGGAGAGTACCAAGCATCGCTTCAGGGCGGAGATCCGATGTTGTGCAGATTGCTGGAGCCAACCACTAGCTCAGCTCCACTTCATGAAGGACTACTTGACACTAGGCTCCCCTGCATTCGAGCTCCGAACATTACTTTGTTTCCTCAATCCTCTTTTCCTATCCTTACGTCCTGAATCACCAATTCCTCCAACAGCGGGTAGTACCGACATTTTCATGAAGATCATCGTCATTGGAGCAGGTAACTCAACGCTTGTCGTTGTAACGATCATTCACTGACTTGTCAGGTCCTGCTGGATGTGCCTTAGCACACGGCCTGAGGAAAGCCGGAATCTCTTGCCGGATCTTCGACAAAGGCGAAGATGTGTACCGACACCGTCATTGGGCTTTTACATTGGGCTGGGCACGGCCCTACCTGCTAGACCTTCTTCCAGACGATGTTGGTTCTCAGTTAGATAGATGTGCTGTCGACCCAAGTATCGACTGTGCCGCCATTGGTCAAGACAGGATTGTTCTTTACAACGGACAGACTCGTGAAGAAGCATTTGCGTTTCCCATTCCAAGAGCGAAAGAGATGAACATCAGGAAGCTGCGCATACTGCTCGCTGAGAGTCTTGATGTGCAGTATGGGAAGAGGTTCAGCCACTATGAAACGACTCATAATGATGGTGTCAAGGTATTTTTCGAGGATGGGTCAAGTGAATCAGGCACTATCATCATAGGCATTGATGGTGCAGGTTCAAAAGTCCGCCAGTGTCTCATCGACCGAGGAGCAACACAAGAAACATTGCCATTCGCGCTCATGAACTTCAACGCGTCTTACACGAAGGAGCAGGCGCTCTTCATCAAAGAACATCTCCACCCGCTCGTCGACATCGCAATTCACCCAGCGGGCCACTACATTCGTGCCAACGTGCTGGATATGCCGGATATCGACGACCCGACCACGTGGACATTCCAGATCTTGTCCACATGGCCGCTGAAGAACGTTGAAGATTACGACAATGAAACGGATCGATTGAAGAGGTTGAAAGCGCATGTTGCAAGAGATGGGTGGGCAGAGCCGTACAAGAGTGCCATCGAATGGATACCCGAAGATACGCCTGTGCTCAAAGATCAGCTGAAGATTTGGAAGACTCAGCCGTGGGACAATCAAGGCGGGCGAATTACACTCTGTGGTGATGCAGCGCATGCGATGACATTCCGTGAGTCTGGCAGCCACCTAACAAGGTCAAACGTACTGATGCTGTTCAACAGATCGCGGTCAAGGAGCAAACAATGCCTTCTTCTCCGCCCACAGTCTAGTCGAAGCCCTAAAATCCGTCCACCTCGGGACCACCACCCTGAAAGACGCGATATATGCCTACGACGAAAGCATTTGGAAACGCGGCGCAAACGAAGTCCAAATCTCAAAATCTCAGAGTTTCTTCACGCACGACTGGGCCAACTTCATCAACAGCCCTGTTATGACACTTGGCACAAAACCTAGCCATGCAGCAAAGAGTGAAGGATACCAATAGGATTATTAATGCTAAATCGAGTGTATTATGTACTCCATGTACCGACGTGCAAGTTCATTCAACCTTGAAATTTTAGAAGATGTTGCGCAGCTTGATCAGATCCGCAGCCTTCTCAGCAACAGCGTACATGGTTGCTTGCAAGTGAGTAGCAGGAATCAAAGGGATGATGCTAGCATCGATGATGCTGAGGCTCTTCGTGCCGTAGACGCGCAGATCGCTGCCGACACAGCCACCGTACTTTTCGGGCAGCATGGAGCAAGTACCCGATTGATGAGCCCAAGTAGGATGGAGTGCATCGTTTTCGAGAAGAGCGTGGATGATCTCGTCGTCGGTCTGAGCAGCAGCACCCGGGGTGAGTTCGACGGGCGAGAAGCGAGCGAGAACGGGGCTCTTCCAGTGACGGCGGAGCCACCTAATCGCCTCAACTATCATAGTCCTGTCAGCAGGGTTTTGGAAGGTGTTGAACTGAATGATGGGGTTTCCGGTAGGGTTGGTGGGATTGAGAGCAACGTATCCACGGGACAGGGGGCGCTCAACAGCGCTAATAGCAAGACCGAAGGCGTTCATCGGGAATTCGAAAGCAGCGGCCTTTGTTCCAGAGAGAAGTTCCAAAGTGATCGCCTTAGCAACTTCATAACCGCGAAGGAGGTTGGGGTTGTTCTTGTAGACGGCAGGAAGGTAGTCAACAGACTTCTGGCCCCTGATAGTAGAGACGATCTGCTTGTAGTCGGAAGCAACGCTTTGAAGAGACAAGAAGGCCAGACTGCTACCGTGCGACTGGGTGACAGGACCAGTGCGATTGGCGTAGTACTGCTCCCAAGCTGTGGCGTTTTGAACTGGGTCGGTAGCGAAGTTGGGATTGGGAGTGCTCAAATTCTGGGTGGGTCAGATGGATTCTCTATCATGATGTAGTAGTGTCTGGGGTACATACCTGAGTTGAGAAGAACATGTCAGCGTTAGGGTGGTCTTGCAGGTTGGCACCAACAGCGGCAAGATCTTTCTTAACCTTCACGCCAGCAGCCTTGAGGACATTTGCAGGGCCCACACCGCTCAGTTGAAGGATCTTGGGAGTGAACACCGAGCCTGCAGCAAGAATAACTTCTCGCTTTGCGTAGACTCTTGATGTAGTCTTGTCAGCGAGGTTGGTAAATAACACACCCTTGGCGGTTAGTTTATCGAAGAGGACTTCGGTAGCCTCAACGCCAGTAACAAGCTTCAGGTTGGGGCGGCTCTTGACAGAGTCGTAGTATGTCCTTCTCGCATCTGAACGTGTTTGGGTCTTGGGATCCAGGGAGGTGGGGACCCACAGGGCACCGACAGCATCTCCTGCAGCATGCTCCTTAGGCGTGGGGTAACCTCCAGCTCTCCACGCTTCCCACATGACCTTGACATCGGGAAACTCGAAGTTGGGAAATGACGCCTGGATTGGGCCATTTTTACCGTACACTGAGGCGTCGTGGGTAATGTTGAACTCCTTGGCGAGTATAGGTGGAGTGAAAGTAGTAGACTTCTTGAAATACGGAAGAAGTCCATTCCAACCCCAGCCTGGGTTGCCCAGCTGCTCCCAAGCATCGTAATCAGCGGCTGAAGCGCGATCGAAGGCCATACCGTTGACCACCGAACCACCTCCAACGACCCTTCCAATCAGGACTGGGGCACTGAGGCCGTCGAGAGCAGCATCAGGGGCAGATTCGACATCATACTGCATTGCGCTATTGATGTTGTTGCCAGAAGCGGGAATGACGGTGTTGATGTCCTCTGTGATTGGACCAGTCTCCAGAACAAGTACTGAACCTGCTGGTCTTAGCTGACACGTAGCTGATGGCATGGGTTTCTGAACTCACGGAATTTGTTCTCACTCAGACGATTGGCAACCACCAAACCAGTAAGACCACCACCTACAATGACATAGTCGTAGGCTTTGTTCTTGATGGATGATACATCATCGCGTTTTACAGCTGGAACAGCGACGACGAAGGGCAGGACCGCCGCGAAAGAGACGAGACTCCTCAAACTGGGTGCCATTATGATTAATTGATATAGCAAGAAACTCAGAATCTGGAACGATGATGGGTAAGATGTTGTTTGACCTTTACAGTGTCTTTTATAGACACTGTTCTCGAGTCATAGGGATTGAGGAAGTAAGACTCTAGAGCGTGAGAGGGAAGGATGGAGCGCCTCCTCATGCAACAACATCTTGGGCAAAGAACGTGGCAAGTGGGGCTGACTCCCATCACAGTTGCGCATAGGCCTGTTCTGGTCCAGTTCAGTTTTAGCTGAGCAGGACCAATTTAAAAATGCTATGTGCGGAGAGACAGGGGGCTTCAACATCCCTGTCGACGATCCGGTGCAATTGCCACGGAGGGGTTGCATGAGCACGACACTAGTGGAGAAACCCTTCGTACCATATGGTGCAAGAGTCAGAAATGGTATATATATGCGTAGGGTGCCTTGGTTTCAGTCGGGTGTGGAGAAGTGAGTTGGACATGATGTTATTGCCGTGATCTGGCAGCTCCCAGAAAATCCCGATGCACATTGATCATATACAGTACAGCCAAAAGCCTTTTGCATTATGCCATTCAAGTGAAAAGAATTGATGCCCTCCGCGTCTGCATACGCATTCCCTGCCAGTCTGGAACTTTCCTTCTTTTTCGGCAAGTTGAGATACTTCCGCAACCGACGTTACGGTGGCTCAGCGCGATGCTACATACAGGCGTCCTCCGTTATTATGGAGACTCATCTGGGAACGCATCCATCGTTTCCATCGAGCACCCACTTTTGAGTAAGGCTCCGCAAGAGGCCCTCTGTAACCAAACTCAATGTTGGTTTGAATACCTATTCAAACCCGAATTCGGTTTAGCACAAACCTGCAGGATTGTGGCACAGTTGACCCACCCGTGGCGATTAGCGACCACTACCATCGGTTTTACTACATCGTTTCTTTGAGAACACTACTTCTCCGACGAGTGAATCGTACTTACTCGCATTCTGCCCGTTTACTGTATAAGAAGCTACACTTCCCCACAAAACCAAGGTGAAATGAAGTGCTCTGAAGGTTGCTCGCTTTGTGCTACCAGGGATGGAAGTGAAGATGTGCCGGTGCACACCAATATCATTTGATCTGGGAAGGATCGATCTCGGATGTTCGATGCGAATAAGATCTCCTGATATTGCAGCCCCTTGCGAAGCATCCTTCGAATGGAAACCTTGTCTTATTGAAGAAAGGTGCTCGAGATGAGATCTCTCCGAACCACGTGTATGCATATGTACGCAAATGTCCATTGATGCAAGTTGAGCTTGTGGTGACAGCGAGTACTGTTGACGTAAAGTGAAGGGCAAGACGTTCTTGCACAGCAGCCCGGACAGCTTCATGCTGAAGACACAGACGTCGAGTACCGGCGCTTCAGGAAGATCAGACGCTTTATCTGAAAAGACACCTTCCGTATTCTGCCTGTCGCTCAACCATCGTTTTCAGCTCCCGTCCCGCTTGTTGAAGGTGGCACAGTGGACCCACGTTCCATCGTTTTCCTGTATGCTCATCACCGCACCCCTGGTGCCCTTTGGTTTATAACACTGGTTGTTTTCGGTAACAACAGCTCGACAAAGATGTAACAAGCAGTCCGTTCGATTGACGCACCCCTCAAAGATTACTTTAGCCAGCACTACCTGAACCGAGAACAAATGTCTGCACCAACATCAAACCTGCCCTTGGATGACAGGTCAGACGCCATCAAATACAGTTATCCATTTCTGGCTCTCGTTAGCACCTCCTTCGTAGCCCTTCGTGTAGGAAACAATATCAGGAACAAAAAGTATTACAATGTGAGCGATTTGCTCCTTGTTTTCGCGCAGGTAAGTCATGATCTCAGTTACCTGTTACTGGCTACCATTTTCTGATCGCATGTACAGGCCTGCGCTCTTGTTGGATCGACTTTTGGCTACATGTGCGCATGGGTCGGAGCTGGCAAGCATGCTTGGGATCCTTCTGTGACGCCACAGGACATTGCAAAATATCTGCAGTACCTCTGGTTTGCACAGACCTTCAACTTGACCTCTATGGCCGCCCTCAAGTTCAGCATCTGCGCCTTTATGCTGCAGCTCGACTTCTCGAAGACTTTTCGTATGTTGATCTGGGTTTCAGTTGTTGTCCATGCTGGCTTCAATGTGGTATTTCCCTATATCATTGTATTTGTGGAATGCGGCCCGATCGCGAAGCATTGGGATAATGCTTTGCCTGGATACTGCTGGGGACCCAAGGCTAGACTTGTATCAGGTAAGGGACAGCAATACTTTTTTGACTCGTTGGCTTACGGAGATGATAGGATACTGTGGTGCTGCTTCAAACATCGTATCAGACCTTTTCTACACTTGTGCGCCGCTCATATACACTGCAAAGGTGCAATTGCCTCCGCGAGTGATGTGGGGTGTTCGCGTGGTTTTCCTACTTGGCTTCATGTAAGCGTGCAATTTCTCTGTGGTGTTTACCAGTCTTTGATTCATGTCACAGAACAACGGTCATCTCCGGCGTCAAGTTGTACGAGATCAAAGCTCTAAGCGAATCGAAAGATGTTGCCTACGAAAGCGTGAACCTCTCCATCTTATCAGTATCGGAGGTATTGGTGGGCTCGCTCACTGCCAGCCTACCTCCTCTTCGTCGCCTGTTCGAGAACTTCCTTAATCGGATACTTTCTGAGAGCGTCATGGGCACGAACCGTAGGACGATGGGGAACAGTTACGTATTACCGGACTATGACAGCAAAACGAACACGAGGCGGGTGAAGCAGGAAGAACACGAGTCTGACGACAGTAGCGAGAAGACCATCTTGCCTGATGCCGCAGGGTCGAACGCGCACATTGTAGAGGGAAAAGCTGGTGAGATTATGAGGACTACACATGTGAGCCTGACGGTTGACGACACAAAGCCCCATTCGAGGAATGAGGATTGGGCTTGAATGTTTCTTTTGTTACGTAGGTATCTATGCCGACTCGATTTTCTATGTACTGTTTTTAACGTGTGATTGGTGAAATGGTAGGAAAGCGTTTGGAACAGCCGTGTTTGCGATGGAAGGTTGTTGCTCAGAACAACGGGAGATCAAGAATTTGTCTAAAATGTGAAAGTAGAAATGAAAGAACGACGATATGCTCGTACCAATCAATGTATTATACAAAAGTCCACGTGAAAGAAGCCATGTGTGCTCATCACAGTCCTTCTTCCATCTCGCATCATACATAAATCAATATCCACAATCAGGGTCTCACTACTTTGTAGATGTTTTTCCCATGACGCTAAAGCCGACGCAGCCTTAATAGAGATATTCTGCTGAACGTCGGAGAAAACTGAGCGCCCCTACTGCTTATCTTTCTCGTGGAGCGCACTTTGGCGCTGCGTAATCGTAGTCTGCGGATCTATGCCGTTGCCGCGGCGCTTGCCACCCTTGCTCAGATTTTCGGCCTTCTTGGAATTGCTGCTGGTGGCATGCTTGGATCTGGCTAGGCCATTTTGGGAACCAGAGTTGGCAGGATGTTCAACAGGCTTGCGCTGACGCGATCTATGCTTTGGGTGTGACGTGAAGAGCTTTGCGTGGCTCTTATTGTCAGACGCCAAGGAAGAGTCACTCACTGGCTGGTTTCCACTCATGTCTTCGGAGGCCTTATCTGGAATCTGCATTACATGTTCGCGAAATGTGGAAGCCATGGTCTGAAGGAGTAGTTTCGACGGCGGGAAGACAAGGACCTCGGTGTCATCAGAAGTGCTGCCTGAGCAAGAGCTGGTTAATGCCTGAGGACTTGATGCGGTTGTTGCAGCAGGTGAGTCATCGAAAGAAATAAGGTCTCCAACTTCAACAGGTGCTTTTTGTGGATCGACGGTCATCGATTTCGACATCTCTTCATTGCGAATGTTGATGAATTTTGGAGGGCTGAAGGCTCGTGAGGCTCGGGGTTCTTCTGAGAGCTTTCGGTCATGGCTGTCCTGAACCGTGCCTCTCGACCAATTCAAGCCGCCGGCAGCAGCGATGGCAGTCTTCTCTTTGTACCATCTCGGAACACCATGGGGGAATCCTAGCTCGCGAAGTTTGTTGCGATCGGAAGGCATCTCATGCTTGTATATGCATCCTTTCCCCTCCCTCGACTTCGTGAAATCTGCGTAGTTACATTCACCCGTTCTCATCCAGAAATCGCAATACTCCTTCATTCTTGAGGCAGGCTGAGTGTGAGATGGTGTAAGGGTGCAATGATTTGGACGCTGTGTATTTCTCGAGCAGACAGGTTCGATCACGTCGGTCACGAATGCTGTGCGTGCCGGGGAAGACAGGTTTGTCGGAGGAAGACTGGTTTGTTTTGGATGAACTACTGATTTAGATGGAACCTTTCGCAGAGGCCAAAGTTCTTGTGCTGAGAAGAGTGGGTTTTCACGGACTTCATGGTCGGGTGCGAGATATGTAGTCTTTGTTGGCGGCACTGGCTGGCTGAAAAAGGCAGCAGGGGCCTGGATCGCGAGCATTGACGAACGCACTTGAGTCTTTCCAACAAGTTTCCAGCCAGCATCGCTAGCTTGACAAGGTGTCAGTTGGCGCGGGAGATCTTGGAGTTGGAAGGGTAACTGGTCGATCGGAGCAAGTGGGACCGCGACATTGTCGCGAAGAATGTAGTAGCGAAGTCCCTCTGGAAGTGTCATAGCTGGCCACAGGTGGTTGGTGTGTCTTCGACCAAGCAATTTTGAGCTTTCGGGAACTCACGTATAAGTAAGGGCGATTACTGAATGTCAGTGAGCTGAGTGAGTTGGAGGTGTCGCGCAGTATTTTAACTGTACAGGCGAGTCCACGTGTCTGAGACAGCAAGATTTGTCTCTCGCTTCTCCCCAAACATCGTGTGTTTGTCCGCTGCACACACCCGGCGATTTCAGCTTGTAAAAAATTGCTTCGTCAGTACTTCCTTAACACAGGGTTGGCAACGGTACTTTTTGGTGGTCACAGATCACGACGGAGCTACATGATAATTTTGTTCGCCTGCAACTCGTGGGCAAAAGCGTCTGACTGTCGGAATCTATAGGCTGCACCGACGTACTCTGTGCGAAAGATAAGAAGTGACATGTAATTTAGATCGTCGTTTAACAACTTGCGCAATCTAGCTGTGTCTACCAGCGGATGCATGAAGTTTGCCAACTAGGTAGCTGCAGCTTGAAAATATGTTCGCTTGCTTGACGTTGTCGCAGTGCTTGAGTGACATGTTGTTCTTCCACAAGCGGTTGTTTTCGATAGCAAATCGTGTTGCGTGGCACAATTGACACCTCGACCATCATCAAGGATAGAAATTCGCAGCAGCCGGGGGCGGAAAAACGTGTCCACTACTGCAATGCGTAGTGGTGTGTAATGCACGTGTTGGGCAGGCCACAACGGTCAAGGCGTGAATGTACAAATTTCCTGGATGAAATTGAGAATGTCCGTAATTTTCGCAAAGACGGTGCCACTTGCTGTAAAGACATTTGCGACGATTAGTAGAGTTGTGCAGTGCGCGAAGGATATAGCTGTTGGTTGTATAGTGGATGTGGATAAGAAGGAGATGTCGAGCAGGAACGTCAGAGTCGCCTTTCAGCTCATCCCTGTCATCAAAAAGCCGGCAATAGCGTCCTATGCCTTGAATCTAGCCGTGTCTGGATTCGTGGAACCGCGACCTAGCTAAAACAAGAACGCCATGTAGCGCAAGTCGACGCCTTACTGCTGGTGACTTCGCCATAACAACCGCTCTCTATCCACTTTTCCTACACTCCCCTGTTCGCTTTTTCGAGTAAACTCCGTCCATGGACTTTGACGGAAACCTTGAAACGGACCGGATTGTCCCTCTTGGTTGATATCCTAAGCATGGAACAAGCAACAACCATGGATAGCCGCCGGAACGAAGTGCTCGCTGTGGCGACTTTGTTCCTTGTTCCTTCTTGGTTGGCAGTCAGTCTACGATTTTATGTACGTGGGAAATTGATGCACACAAGGGGCGTGGACGATTCGTAAGCTACAGCACACAACTCTCTCATGTTGGCATGGATGCTGATTTGTCACATAGGTTTATGGTTGCAACATTGGTATGATTCACATGTTGACCTCTGGAGTCGCTTTTCAAAATCTTCTTAAATGCCATAGGCCATCTTCACTGTGTACCTGGCTTTCCAAATAGTTGCTGCACTACATGGAACCGGGCGACACCGATGGGAACTAAAAGACCGTGATGCGAGAATTGCTCTACTCGTAGGTTGCATTACATTCTTCTGAAGTTCTACAGTCTGTCTAACGGTCCAAAGTTCTACTATCTGTGCGAGCTCCTCTACCTCCTGGCCAATTGTACCCTCAAGTTCTCCATTGGCTACTTCTATTCTCGAGTTGCCATACAACGATGGCATGTATGGACAACCAAGCTCCTGATGGGCGGTACAATACTGTTTTCGGTTGTCTATTTCTTCTTGGTGATTTTTCAATGTATTCCAGGCAAGTATCAATCGTCCCCTGGTTGAAAGTTCATCACCCAACGGTCGATGAACTTTCCTGGTAACGCGGTCACGCCATCAATTATCAGGTGTCTCACCACAGGTGCAGATCTATCTTCAGATGGCGACATCCGCAATAAGGCGATCTAACACTTCAATCGCGCTCCAAACAGTCAACAGGCACGACAGCGGCGATCGGCACGACCATTGTATGCGCAATTAGCGATGTTGACCCAAACCCCACCAACCACAGCATCACCAACGGACGCCGATATCCGAACAGACGCATCGCACGTGCCCACAATAGAGCGTTTCCGCTACTTACTTCATCACACCCGAGGTCTCATTCATTCCCACGGCCCGTACACAACACACGCCGATACAACTGTGTTCACTCGTGCCCCCCACCCACATGCCAAACCCTGTGGCCCCTCCTCGAAATGCCTTGCAACATCTCTTGCGGTAGCCCAAGACTGCATAGGCAGTGCGCAAATCCCCGGCCCTGCCAAAGAAGACTTGCAAATCTTCAAGCACCTCTGGGACACGACTGCCGACCTTCTGGAAGAGGTGCTTGCCACAGGCGAACTAGACCACGAGTCGTTTGGTTGGGGTATATTTGGGTTGTGCACCGGGTACATGTAACCGCCTTCTGAAGCGTTGTACAAAACGTTCGAGGAACACAAACATCGCCTGTATGAAGCACTTCTAGCCCTGCCAACCATAGATTCGCCGAGGCGCAAGAGAGAGGAGCTGGTGGTGAAGGGCCAGCGAAAGGTGGAGGTTTTGGCTGTGGCCAACAGACAGTGCATATCTGCGCTATCTTAGTGCTGCAGAGGTTCAGGCAGGAGGGGTGGCATCGGGTTAGATAGTGGCATGGGGTTAAGGTTGCTGAAAGGTGGGTTGGAAGGTTGGGATTGTTGGATGAGATGGGATTCCTTGACGAACAGTTATGTGAACCGGAGATGAATGGAGGAAGTAACAACGGCGACTGAATGCTACCGTTACAGATTGAAGATTGGCACATCTAGTGCCAAAAGATCAACAAGGCGGTAGAGACCAAGTAGACGCGAACAATTTATGGTAACGAGAGAGAAAAGGCAGCGTTCATATGGCATTATCAGACTGGATTTCATTACGTATTCTATTTCAGTGTTCACAGTGCTGCATGCCTCACTTGTACGATCCACCTGCAGATGGCGTGAAATCTGTAGTGGTCAAATCGGGGTTACCCTGCACAATGATCGGTTTATCCTTCTTCAGCGTAGCCAAGAAACCATCGCTAACCTTCAGATGATCTTTGACAATCTGCTTAGGTGTGAGACCGAGCCACTGATTGACACTGATGTCTGAATATTCCTTGGCCTGCAGCACTTCCAGAAAGATCAAGGTCTCGTTACCAGTATTCTCGAGGTAATGAGCGTTGGGAACAGGCACATAACCAACGTCACCTGCAGTGAAGTCAAATGTGCGCGATGAAGCGGGCGCTTGATAGACTGTCAGACGGGCGGAGCCTTGGATGAAGTATGTCCATTCGTCAGACGTCGTGTGCCAGTGCATCTCACGCATCGCACCGGGCTCGACGGTAATTAACGCAGTAGAGAATGAGTCAGCAATAGGGAATGTGGTAGGGTCGAGGATCTTGATCGATCCACCAGGTACCTTGAGAGGTTCCTGCTGCGAGAAGTGGTACGAGTACTGTGTCTGTTTTGGGATTATACCGGCAGGCCCTGTGACGTTCTGCTCGCTAATATTGGCTGGCGCCGGAGTACCTGGGAAAATCCAGAGCTGGCCATCAGGCAGGCTGTCGAAAGTCTTGGTTGAGGTGCGGAAGTTCTTGGCTACAACTTCCTTAGGGTTGCGCTCCATGAGCTCGGAGAGGAGGAAGGTATTGTCCTCGCTGAAGGCGCCATCATCGAAGACAAGCAGAAACTCACACCCTGTATCAAAGGCTTGGATTGAGTGAGGGATTCCTGGTGGGAAGAACCAGACATCTCCTGCTGTCACGTCGTCGATGAAGGTCTGACCAGCCTCGTTCATCGACTGGATACGAACTGACCCATTGAGCCTGAATCCTCGGTCAGTATAAACACTCTCCGTTATCAAAATTAAGAGCATACATCAAAGCCCATTCTCCTTGCTTGTGCCAGTGAAGCTCACGGTAAGCGTTAGGGCTAAGTCGCATGTTGACACCGGCCATCGCAGTTGCAATGGGCAGCTGATCAGAGTTCTGCGAGCGCGCCCAACCTGCGCCTGCCAGCCCATGGCGATTGTGTGAGAGCCCGAACGGCCACTTTGCGTTCTTCACATCGCCTGAATCAGTTGTAGGCGGAGCAAAAAGATCGCTGTTAAGTGCGTCATATGCATCAGTTCTTGATATACGTTAGCCTTTATTCTCATCGAAGTTTTCTGAAATTTGTTGACGTACCTCGGCCCAGGGTCAGTAGGTCCTGTTGTGCCACCTCGAATGGGCTGAGGGTTCTTCACGTTTGTGAGATCAATGTAGAGGCCAAGATCAGCATCTTCTGACTGCCCGGGTCCCAGTTCAAACTCATCAGTTGGGATGACGGTTGACTCAGTGGAGATCGGATTCGATGATGCGAAGCCAATCAATGCCTCTGAACCGTGCAGCGAGCCTGATGACCCAGTGGGCAACACTTGGTCGCTGACCACTTGGGATGGATCAACAGGTCCATGGAGCGCAAATGCCTGGGGCGCAGGAAGAGCGATGGCTGACCCTGCCAGAGACGAGAGAGCGGGTATGAAAGAATGTCTCATGTTTGCAGTGAGTGGCGCCTGTTTGAATAGACTATCGGCTACCACAGCGGCTCAACGGTCACTATTTATATAGCTTTGCACCGGCAGTTTTTGTACTGAACTAGCTACTGCGTCTTGCCGATCTATCCAGTCGTCTGCTCGTCATCATTATTTGGGTGACAACCGTAGGTAGTATCGGTAGGACATCACGAGCTGACGTCACAAGGGCTGTTGAGCCAACCCCACGGGAAAAAGCCTCAGGTGCTGTGGGGATGACCTGCAGGAATATGCCTTCCGTTATATCCGCAGTAATTTGAAATGGACATGGGCCCTTGCATAGAAGGGTATACCCGCCAGCTGCCAACAACGTTAACGGGTGGCCGAACAACGGTCATTGGAGGCAAGCACGAGAGATACATCATCCCAACAGGTTGCTCGTAAATCAACTTCGTTTTAAGGAGGCGCCGCGCGTTCTATTGAATGCTGCTGTAAGCTGGAGTGTCAGGATATCTGGCAATACAGTTGGCGTGGCTGGATGAAGGGCACCGCATGCTTATTGCCGTGCTATCCATAACGTGTTTCACCAGTAAGCGGCCAACACCAGTATCCGGCCAACCCCACCAAAACGCGTCAAACTTCTTTCATCCCAACTGTAATGGCTCAACCACAACGTACTTAAGCCTCCCTTACAGAGGGTAGATGCCTTCTTGCTGCCTCTGCTGTTAAATTAGGACGCGTTTAGTTAAAAAATAGGGCTACTTTGCTCTACCAGGTGCCTTGTACAACGCTCCGCCGCCGCCTCCAGGGCATTAAGTCAAAAGACGCGACAACGTCTGTCAACCTTAAGCTTAGCCCTGTTAAAGAGCAGTCCCTTATTTAGTAGATCTTAGACCTTGATTGTTGTAGATTTCTACCCTAGATTATTGATGTGCGACGAATAGCAGACACTCTCCTCGCTGCCTGCGGCCAAAATCCTCCTCCTCCTTTGCTAGGCAAGAACTGGGTAGCACGCTTTATTAAGCGCCAGCCAGAACTCTAGACAAAGTGGAATAGGAAATTCCATTCACAAAGGGCACGCTGTGAAGATCCTGTCAGGATTAGCGCGTGGTTCAGGCTGGTAGAGGAGACACGCCTTACATATGGGATACCTAATAAGGACATCTACAACTTTAATAAGACTAGGTTTATAATAGGTGTTGCCTCAACGTCTAAGGTTGTTACTAGCTCTAACACAGTTAGACGCGCTACTGTCGTTCAGCCAGGCAATTGTGAGTAGGTGACAACAATTAAGTGTGTTAACGCGTCAGGTTAGTCTATCCTACCCTTCCTTATACTAGCAGGGAAGCTCTACTAGGCTAACTGGTATTAAGACCTCCCACCTGACTGGACTGTTGCTGTTAGTGACAACGGCTGGACAACAGATGAGCTAGGCCTTGACTGGGTGAAGCACTTTAACAGGCACACACAGACTCGCTTATTAGGTGCTTGTTAGCTACTTATCCTTAACGGTCACAGCAGCTACGCTACACCTGAGTTTGATCAGTACTGTAAGGACAACATGATCATTACCCTCTGTATGCCTCCTCACACCTTACACCTTCTCTAGCCACTAGACGTTGGCTGCTACTCTCCTCTTAAGGTGGTGTATGGACATAAGGTGTCTAAGCTTGCCCGCTAAAGCATCTTCTATATTAATAAGCTTAACTTCCTATAGATGTACCTGAGGATTAGACCAACTGCTCTATTAGAGAGCAATATTAAGGCTGGATTTTAAGCAACAGGGCTTATCCTATTTAATCCAGAGCGTGTCCTGTCATGCCTCACTGTTATTAGAACACTATTACCACCAGGGACAGCAGCAGGACCAGCAGGGCTGTAGACAGCAGAGACACCACGTACAGTTGACCAGCTTTAGCAGCAAGCTTGCCTTGTATAAGATCTCCTTAAGCGTTAGTTACAGAGTCTAACTAGTTAAGCTATATCCCAGCTTGTTAAGGGTTGTTAGCTTGCAATGCAGTTAGCAACAATCTTAACTTAGAAGAACGCTAAGCTACGTGCTTTAAATTAACGCTAGTAATATAAGTGTTAAAAGCATAGACAGTATATAGCACGTAGGGGAGCTCTACAGGTTAAGGAAGCTCAATTACTAGTCTTATAGGCTAATAATGTGGTTAAGGAGGAGGCCCAGGTTGACGCTGCCCCACGGCGTCAGCGAGCACTACTAACGTGTAGCAAATGCCACGTGTAAGGCCACAACAGGACTTAATGTAGAGCTATCTAATCTATCATGCTTTGAAACCTTACTTAATTCGACTGCGTGGTTGTGGTGAAACACGTTAATTTAGCCCCAGACCCACCTGAAAGCTTGTCTTTGAACTTCGCATTGCTTCTTCCGTCTTGGCGAGCTTGTTTCGATCCACTTTGAGGCTTTAGTCAGAGTCGAGTCCATCAAAAGATAGACCACGTGCGCCACAGCCACAGTTGTCAACAAGCAAGTCGAATTGATCAACTTGTTTGGCTTACTTGCAAATATTCACGTTGAATAATATGGGTTTTTCTGCCTAAATCTGCAAGAAATCGATTCTTAGCCAACAAAAACCTTTAATAAGTGTGACCTGTTTGGTTACCCCAGATAGTAGACAAGTTCGGCTAATTAGCTGAAAAAGAAGCGAGAAGATGCATAAAGCTCTTGGGACAATTGGACCTACGCCCTTTTACTTACTAAGCTGACTGAGCTGACCGGGCTGACCGGGCTGGCTGACTGGATTGACTAAGCAGAAAGCTAATGCGTGTCATGTACGCGTACACTACTGGCTCAAGTAAGTTGATCAAGTTGCTTGTGTTAGCCAGATATCAGGCTGAATCAAGTGTCGCCTTGTAATTTGCTTGACTTGTTTGTTAACAACTTTGGCAACAGCGAAGACGGCTGGCGTAAGCACCGCCGCAGCGTGCATCTAGCTTCAGGTATTGTCGTCGCCAGTGACCCACCGCATCGGTTAGATGGATGTGTCTCTTTGAACTCAGATATTCGTCGTATGCATTGAGTAAGAACTAGAAGAGGTTTCCTCCGGGTATCGTGCGAAGAGCGAACTAAAGAGCGGCTGAAGTCGACGAGCCCGAGAGAGCGAGGACACAGAGTTCCACCAAAGCCTCACTACGTAAGGGATATCTGGAAGAACAGTTTGTAGCGTCAACATCGAAAATGCCTAGAACGAAGCCATCTCCCCTCCAGGGGCTCTCTGCCGGCTGCTCGGGTATGCGGAGGAGGAAGACACTCGGAAGAAAGATACCGTTCGAGGACCCGTCTAGAACGTGCCATCTCCAAGGTGCCAATGGCTCTTGCGTCCAATATGCCGCGCAACTCTCATATCGCAATGCCGTTGACTCATCGAGTGTCTGCGCAGCAAAACTGATCGTGAATACTAGAGCCATGTGTAATATCGTAGGGATCAAGAGAAAGGCAACGAAAGAGCCATGTGCTTCGACAAATTCCGACCAAATTTGGTGTTGAGGTCTGTTGGAAGCTTTGCGGCAACGGCACGACAAGGCTACAAAGTGGGTCATAGATGCCGCTGCATTCAAGGGTATGACCCAAAGAAGAAGGCAAGTCTTGAGGCTCCTCCAAGCACAATAACAGCCGCGAAGAGGCGGGAAGGTTAGTGGAAAACTGAGCCCGCTATCCCAACAAAGAAACTCTCACGAGGCGCAGAATTGACAAGTAACAGATATTGACTAGGTGGAGAAGTCCAAAAACAGCGCCACGATAACTCAGTCGTAGAGCGAATCCGGAAGAGCGGCATTGTGGAGAAATAGCGATCGTCCTCTTGCGCGCCAAAGACATAACCACAATGGCCGATCTCCACCCTCGAACGGGATCGAGCCGCATCGCATCGATCTTGGACGGCTCAGGCGTATGGGATCAGATCGTCGAGCAGGTGCACAAAACCCACTTCCGTACAAGTACACTCCAATAATTATCAAACCCATTTCCCGTAAATTCCTATACCTCCTTCGCTGCCAAAATAACCATTCCGGTATCCCTTGACAGTTCGCCTTATCTTGGTCGTTTTTCACACTGAACTTGTAGTGGCGATTGCGCTCGCGAAGCAATATCATAGGCACAACTATTTTGACTTTTTTTCCGTTTCGCAAGTAGATTTGCATTGAGCGAGATTGGCAGTTGACATGGGGATTTGGATCCTTGTATACCTCAGTGACTACCCGGTGGTTCGACTTCTCAATTTTGGGTTATCTGCATCGCGGCGTGCTTGATACAGCCGTTTGTGGTTGTGTTTCTACCTGCTATCGTCTGACTTCACGCCTCGCTACAGCCGAGCAAACATTGTAAGGCTCCTGGTATTTATCACTGGCTGAATCAACGAGACAAAACGAGAAGTCTCCAGCGCCTTCTCTAACTGGCCTCCGCAGTACTCTGGCTCATACAGCTCGCCCAGAGTCTGTGTCCAGCGGGGACCGTCGCCTGTATTGCGAATAAAAGCACCTTTTAGTGGCAGCCAGAAGTGTTAGAACTTCTACGAGAGGGCAACGTCTCTCACACTGACACCGTCATTCAACTGTGCGAGCTCACCCGATTGCTCATCCTAGTCCTCACCGGAAAATTGAAAAGATTCGAGCGGATACCCCATCGATTGCCGCGCCGTTGTATTACTCCTTCGACAGCTGTTGCCGAGACCTACGATCATGCTCGCGTGCTGACTCGTAAGCTTCATCGTCTTCTGACTCGCCAGACGTCGTGTTGTCTTCCCACGCCACTGTTTACCTGTCAGCAAGCCCTGAAAAGCACAAGGGGATTTGAGAACTGACAAACAGCGGCCGCATATAGGTTTTCGCCCCATTGCTTCTCCTCTGCCGTGGGCTCGGGCTCTGTCCAGATCTTCTTTCTAGAACCCACAGACTACCTCCGCGCCACTCCCTTTTGGCGAAAGCCATCTTCAAAGGAATGTTAGTTAATCAAGCCTCTTCCACGCAATCAACGGAAGCATCGCCTACCTTCCACTTCGACATCGCGCCGCGCGCCGGCCTCATCTCTTGCAAGACGGCTGGCAGTTTCGCGTGTAGACTTGCCGATCTCATCAATCCTCTCTTGCACTTCGGATATGCGTCTATGCCGCTGTACATACGCCGTTTTCTTGGCCACGGTGCGTACAATCACTGGTGTCTGGTCGTATATACCATCACTGTCATCTACAGCACAATATCAGTGCCTTACTACAGCCGTTCCGTTGTATCTGAAACACACCTGAAGACTCTGAACCCGCCCAATCTTCGTCTGACGGAGACGCGCCTCTCCGATGGCGCATAGAAGACATGGTCGTGGGCTGAAGTCGATACAGCTGAAAACGTTAGGTTGAGTTGAATATCGCGTCGAAGAGGCAATAATAACAGCAACAACCATATGAGATCAACAGGTACAAGAAGCGCACAAGAAGGCGCAGGGTCTAGTCGAATGACACAGGTGAAAAGTAGACGAGACGAGGACGAGGTGAAGAGCAGGCGGCTCCAGATAGACTTGCAGTGATTTGAGACAGGGAAGATGTCAGGAGAGTCACGCTGTCGCTCGCTGTTGTCGATTGCTTCCCCAAGACGTGATCTGGACGTACAGCAATGTACATCTGCTTGAGGTCACATTGTGAACCCACAGGGCACGGTGTTTGCGGACAGATTGGAAGATCGATACAAGAGTGGAAATTCATGCATGCTTCCAATGCAATCTCTAGTGCAGACAAACTGTGCGTACATCTTACCATGCCTTCAAGGTCCGCCAGGTTGCCTGAACGCACCGCATTCACCTATAACCTCAAGACCTGTATGGCTAGCAAAGTGTTCCCCTACCGTAGAACTGCACTCTCCCTTTCACCTTCACCTTCCCCGTCGCCAACCAAGCTCTAGCTCCAACTCGCGCCTTCCATCCCTGCCCTTGTCCGTTCAAGCTTCCACCTAATTTGCACATAAACATCAGCTGCACCTTCTGCAGCTTCAGCACGACACTTTCTGCACTCCGCCCACTGCAACACAACTTCGTGGCCTTGTCCGCCTTGATTATCTTGGTCATTCACTTGTGT
This sequence comes from Ascochyta rabiei, assembly GCF_004011695.2. Taxonomy (NCBI): domain Eukaryota; kingdom Fungi; phylum Ascomycota; class Dothideomycetes; order Pleosporales; family Didymellaceae; genus Ascochyta; species Ascochyta rabiei. The sequence goes on from NC_082413.1 coordinate 849,175, forward strand.
CTTGATAACACCATGGAGAACAGTAAGAGCTCTACTTCCGTTCTTGTGTCGAAGCCGAAAACGGGCTGGCGAGAGCCGTTGCGCGCATGTATGTCTCTTTGCGGAGCGCGAGTGGAGTGGTAGTTGCTAATGAATGCTGGACAGTTGACTACTTGCTCAAGCGGCCGAAAGGGCACCCGCTCAAGCCGAGAGAAGAGCTACGTGAGGTGATATTGGTCGAGACAACGCCTGGTGTAGATGCTTCGACGGTAGTCGTAGAGGATGGTGAAGCGTCTGCGGCGGCGGTAAGTGATACGATCATGGGGGAAGACGATGTTGTTGCAGGAGGTATTTCGCGACCTCAGGAGCTTTCTCGTGATTTTGGCTGGCGGTTCTCAACAGATTACGAATATCTCGACGCACCGTATCAGCGGAATAGCGAAGCGGCCTTCTCAAGTCTCGACGGCATCTCTGAGCAGCCTGCGGAGTATGACGGGGACGTAGAAGATGGTGAGCACACTGCACAGCGCTTGTAGAATGCGTTCAGCAACTGACATGGGATCCAGAAGTTCCAAGGCAGAACACCACAGCACGGTCTTCCAACGTGGGTGTTGAGAAAGCCCAGCTGGACGACGACAAGCTGCTTGCTGGAGAAGAACGCGGCAGTGAAGACGGCGAGTAACTTCAGGAGCCACGCTGCGTCCAACGAACAAAGCTAATGGCTCCTTCAGACGATCAGAAGACGCCTTCACCTGCCAGACAAGCCACCAGATCGACTGGCCCGTACTCCTCTCGTGTATGCAAGCACAAGGCGAAGACTTTACGCGAAGGCACCGAGACCATCCGTCCACATCCCACAGATGCGAGGAAAGTCATCGTGACCTACCGATACACCGATGCTGCGGGCGGTGTCTTTGTTCAGGAGACAGAAATGCCGGAGGTAGCGCCAGCGCAAGCCAGCGCTTCTGAGGAGCCAGGAAGCATCATAGTACCAGACGTCGAAACGTCGAAAGTCCCAAGGACGAAGAAAGGATCGCCTTGGGTGCGGGTGCCCGGTACATCCCAACACCAGTGGAAACGCGGCGATGGCGAGCAGCAAGAGACATGGAGCGTCGTCATTTTCTTCCGTCGCTTGAACCGCGACACGCACGCATACCAGGACATCTACGTCAACACCAACATGTTGACCACCGTCAATCCAAACGATAAGAGGTTTCGGACGTCGTACAACAAGTGGATCCTGCAGTTCGCCCGTCGTCGTGATGCGACATACACGCAGAAAGTGGCGAGGGTACACTGGAGCGTCGCCGAGCGTCGTGCCTTATATACGGCTATCAACACCTTCTGCCATGAATCTGGTATCCACAGATTCGGCTTCACCGAAAACTGCAAGCTAAGCACCGCGCAGTTGCAGGTGATGGCCGACGCTGTCAATGCTGCGCCGAATCCGTTGCGGGTAGTGCCACGGGGAGTCGATGCTGTGCGTGGGCAGATAATATCTGCGCATGACAAGGCCCAGCCGAAGAATAAAGCCGTCTTCGACTTGATGGCCAAGGCTGTCGTGCTTCGAGCTCGGATCGCTGCTGGCGAGGCGGTCTCAGGAGCTGAGCGGAAGCCACGGCTCGCTATTGCGCTGACTGAGTTCCCCGTCGACGCTCTGCCAGCTGCTGCTTCGTCGACGCCCAGCGACAGGAAGCGCAAACGTACGGCGCCTGTCCAGGACAGCGATGAAGAGCCATCGAGCTCGGGACTGTCATCACCGTCTACGTCGCACGTCGGTGGGCGCGGCGGTGTTGCTGAGGACACCTGGATGACGACGGACGAGGAGATGCAGCCGGGGAAGAGCGAAGAGAGGAACTGGCCAGACACCAGCGAGGAGGTGCTGTCTGGCGTGGACGAGAAACAGTGGGCCGAGGCGGGGGAGGTGGCGTCTTGTCCGCCGGCGAAGAAACACCGCACCGTCCAGCGACAGAACTGAAAAAGTAGGAGAGTTTGTCGTCCGGCACTGTTTGAGCTAGATGTCGTAATGAAAGATTGGTTCGAGATCCATCACAACACCAACATTGCCCTTCAATGACGCTGTACGAAGATACATGTAACGCCCCATGCTACACCAAGCACATCTTGTCCCTTCCACCTCAACCGACCAATCCCGCACCAAGAAGCGAAAGGAAAAAGAAAAAAGAGAAACCCCTCCCATACACAAAGCCGAGACAAGACAAGACAGATGTAGACACAAACAGGAACCAATGAACCAATGAACCAAACAGCAAAGATGGGAGATAACGCGACGAGACACTTTCTGACTTGGCAGAGCGAGAAGTAGTAAGTGTAAGGGGTGGGGTATATATGCGTTGCCATCTATATACGTAGATACACACATGTGCGTTTATGTGAGAGAGTGAGAGAGTGAGAGAAGAAGAAGAAGAAGAAGAAGAAGAAGAAGAAGAAGAAGAAGAAGAAGAAGAAGAAGAAAAGAAGGATAGTGCCCATCAGCATCAACACAAAGAGCTGTCTGTATTCAAAGACATCATATTTTCAGAGGCAGGGCCTCTGTGTAAATTTCCCATCACCTCACTCAATCTTGTTCAAAATTGCACTGTAGTAGCTAGCTCTTAGCCGTGCTGACAGATGGGCGTTTCGCTGTGTATTGTTGCAGAACCAAAACTATGCTGTGTGTGGGGTACGGTGATTAGAAGCCGAAAGCGTCGAGCAAGCTGTTTGCATCCGGTTCGTGGAATTGGGTTGGGGGTGGTTTTTTGGGTGCTGGCTTGGGTGGTTCGTCGTCATCCTCCTCCTCATCCTCCTCCTCTTCGTCTTCTTCCTCTTCTTCTTTTTTGTCGTCGTCCTCACCTGTGTTGCCGTCGTCCTCGCTCTCTTCGGCAACCGCACCGTCGGTCTGCGCCAACTCATTCTTCACATGCTCTCTAGCTGGCAGATCCGCGACGACCAAGCTACTCCTCCGCCTGAGCAACTTCCTCGGATCAAAGTCAAAGTCCGTGGCAGCCTGGTTCGGCCCGTTTGCGTGGAAGCTGTCCCGCGGCATAAGCGGGCTGAGTGGTGGGCGCCCGGGTACGATCTTCGGGGGCGGCGTGAGCAGGAACTCCCAGCTCTTGACGAGATCGAGAGCGAGCACATCGCAACCCATGCGCTCGTACAGGTTGGCGGTGTGCAGGACAAACTCCCATTCCTCGCGCATGCCGATCATGGTTGCGCCGCGGAGCGTCTGGAGGGATTTCTCGCGGAGCTGTTTGTAGAGGACTACAAGAGCCGGGTCGTCTGTGAGGTATGACTTGGACAGGAAGTTTGGGGTCTCGGGCGGCGACAGGAGGCGTGAGAGTGGCGTGACGAGGGAGCGAACGGCGGTGTCGCGGCGGCCGAGAAGCCAGTACGCCCATGTTGCAAGCCAGCGATTGCCGTCACGTGCTGCTTGGGGAAGAATCTTGTCCTTAAGGAAGGTGAGCAGCACGGGATGGTCGTCGCCGCCGTAGACTCTCGCCACAGCAATGGCCAGCTGTGTGTCCTTGAGCTGGTTGTGCAGCACTTGTACCGCGTCTTGGAGATGATCAGCAAGCAGGAAGAACGCAGCGGCGTACTCAAATCTCCGTCTGCCCATCAGTGCATATGCGTTCTTCAGCGCGGCAGTCTTCCATCGCTCTTCCTGGAAATTGTTCGATAGCAAGCGATGTGTTGCGCCTTGTTCCCTGGACCAAGTAGCGATTCGCCATAGGCTGACCAGCACAGCCTTCTTGTGCAGGGCAAGGTAGTACAATGAGCAATCAACAGGGTTCTTCTCGTCGGTTTTGGTGTACTCGTTGCGAGCGATGACTTCGAACTGAGCACGCTGTGTGGAGTCAGCATTGTAGATGAACGACGGGGAGGAGCATACCAAGGCGTTGATATCAGACATCCACATGAATACACCGCACTGCCTAGCGTGCTGCCACATCATCTTGCCGTTGAAGTGCCTGCTCACGAGGTCTAGCAGGATGTCCTGGCTTCCCGAGTGGAACGCCCAAACGATTTCGCGCCACGAGAGGGGTGCTTTCTGTGATTCGCTCAGCACGTGTTGTCGGAAGAACAGCATGAAACGGCCTGCGTTGTCATCGATGGATCGGCGGTGCTTCTCGACCATGCCTATGCACTCGATAATGTCGGCAAGGCGGAATTGCTCGCGACTCGACAACAGAGGCATTTGCTTGGTGGTTAGGAGATCTTTGAGGTTGGCGGCTACTTCCTCAGTCACAGTTTCCGGCTCATCGTTGTCGGAGAAGTCAGCGTACGATGACTGCACCTCTCTCTTGGATGCCGTCATATGCGCCTAGCCAATTTAGCATATCGAGTATTGTTACCATGCGATTGACTAACCTCATCCTCGGAGAAATCCTCTGGTAGGAAGCCCAAAGAACTCTTCAGCTCCTCACCCTCCGTCCAAAACTTTAGCTTCTGATAAAGTCGTAGCAAGATTCGCTGGACGAGTACGATTTTCCCAGAGAGAACGCATTGCGACAAAAGCTGAGGATGGTATATGGGTAGCGGACCGTTGAGCCGGCTCACTGCTGCAAAGATGTCAATCGAAGCAGTCTTGCGAGAGATCATCCGCAGACTAGGGAATAACTCCTCGTCCACCTCGACATGTTCATCCTGTATGAACAGTTGGTTGCCTGCACCAATGACGAGGTTGCCACTGCCTAACCATACTGAGTCGCCGATGGGGTGGGGAGTGATGTCTCTGATGCGCACATCTCGAATCTGAACCCATGATGGACCTTCGTTCAGGTAGTCATATCGTAGCTGCGCATAGATGACGACTCGATGTGGAAATCCCACAGCAAGAATGGACTGATTGTCCGGAGTGGAAGACCAGTCGAGATCTTGGATGACGCCTTGTCCATCAAAAGTTTCTTCGTGTTCGAGCTGTGCACTTCGAGTATTCCAGATGGTCAAGGTAGTCTTCTCAGCATCTACAAGAGCTGCTTTCCGTATAGATGTACCGCTGGCGAGTGACGGCTCGTGTACGTTGGTGTCCACGGTCGAGGTAAGAAGCCAATCTATCTTGTGCTCTTCGGTGTCGACACGAGCTGTCCAAGACTTGATCACACCGGACTTGCTATACGAAATCGCAATGTCGCGCGCGAAAGTATCGAGAAAGCCTGAGATGACTGGCGCTGAACCAGCTGGATCGACGGGCAGTATAAACGCAAGATCATCCTCAGACCCCAAGTCGAAGGTACTGTATTGATCTAGTGAAATCTCAGTATGCCCGTTGGTGTAGCCGTTTGTGTGAGGCACAACGGTCGAGCGTTTGCGACCGGTAACAGGATCTCGTGTGAGCAAGGGCATTGTGACTTCCCAACATATACCCTTCATCTCAGAGCTGATGGTCGCGATATGTACGCAACGGCCGCCAACTTCGGTTTCTGGGATTGCAAGCAGACAAAGAGGCTTGCCTTGCAGTCTGTACTCCAGCCTTGCGATTTCTACCGCTAGAGGGCCTCTTGTATCCCACAGTGCGATGTGATTGTGGTGCAAGAAGACGACAAAGTTGCCGTCCTGTAGCAATGCCGTTCTGTGGATGTGCTCGCTGACCTTGACAGTGCTGTGTCGATGCAGTGTGGTTCCGTGCTCTGTCGGCCGTTGCGTCCACACTATGCACTCGTCTGTGACCGTTCTCGAGACGAGAGCTCGGCCGCTGGCTGTACGATTGACCTTCTTGATAGCGTGCGAATGTCCCGTCCAGATCGCCTTTCTCGATATCCGCTGTGCCTGCGGGGAGGGATCGAAGAGATAGTCGATTCGTGACTCAAGCCACTCTATCCGGCCATCGAAGTGATGTGACAGTAGGGTGAAGTCCGAGTCAGGCCTTTCGCCAATGAATGCATAGAATTGGACGTTGTCCTCGATAGCCTCGGGTTGGTTGGCAAAGTGCAAATGTAGCCCATCGACATGCACAATGTTGAAAACGTCGGTGACCAGCTTGACCCTAGCACCAATGTTCTCAAAGCCCCAAGCCGACATATTCCCATGGTCGTCTAGCACTACACATATCTCAGGGCTGCGGTTCGCCACCTCGATGAGATGGTGCAGCGCAACACCGTGGCTTTTCTCCTCTGCTGAAGCCTGCGCCATCGCTCGTTCTGTCGCGTGTGTGAAGTGCTTTCCGTCTATGAAGAAGGCGTATCGTTTCCGCGACTGCTTCTCTTGCGACACAAGGCCTGGCTCGATTGAGCCCAGCAAGTCGACCTCGGTCCACAAATGCATGCCGTCGACGCCGTGGTGCTCCCCCGGCACCCACACGCGCACCTTGTAGTCTGCGCATATTGTGTATAGTACGTTGTCGGCGGTCTGGTCCTTGTATGGTTGTCGCCAGTGGACGCCCGTGATGGGCTGGGGGTGTGGCAGGTAGTAGTAGTCGAAGCGCTGGTCCGCCGTGCCGAATGCGAGTCGTCGCCAGATCTTCAGCAATCGGTCGTACCAGCCTGTCGAGGCAATGAGCTCGGCGTCGGGAGAAAAGTGAGCGAACTTGACGGGATTGGCCAGCTCCTTGGTCCAGATGCACTCGATGGTGCTGTGGGTGTTGAAGAGAGTGAGGGCCGCGCTGCCAGCGACGATCTCGTGCGGCATGCCCCATGAGAGTGTCGTGATGGAATCGGCTTGGTTGGGAAGCGCCATGCTGCCCTGCAGCGACCACTGCTCCTGTCAGCACCTCCTCGGTGAGTCTTGTTGCTGCCACCGACCTTGTAGACCCCATACTCCACACTGTACGGCTGGTATATGTACATGTGGCGCGTCGAGCAGGCTGCAAGCTTGCCCGTCCCTTGGTCGAGCGCAACAGCTTCAAGCGCCTCCTCGTCGTCCATGTAGATGGTCTGGATGACATGGTTGGGGCGATCGAGTATCACGAGAGCGTTGCCAGAGATATATGCCTAGGTGACTTTTCGTCAGTCACCATAGTGTTCTTCGCCGTGGTGCGCACACGTCGTACAATGATTTGATTCCCCTCCCACAAGCCGTGGGCGACAGCTTGCAGCTTAGCCTGCGGCCGTCCTGGGAGTAGGCCGCGCATTGCAGTTCGTTCGCTGTGCTGCTACCGGTGCCGCATGGTCGTGAAGAACCAGACAGCTGGGGAGTCTGAGCCTGTCGTGTGTCAGGCAGGCAAGGTTATGCGTCGGTTGCTCTGCTGCAGCTCTCGCTCACGCGCACGCCCACGCCCACGCCCACGCCCACGCCCCACTCGTGTCGTCACCTCCAGACCTGGGCCACTCACTGTGCACGAAGCCGTGGACCCTTGTGTCTGCATCACTCGTCCATGACGACGCACGTAGAGCGATCTGTAGCTGGAAGGCTTCGTGCACGGATACCAACGTCGTAGATTCAATCATGGAAATATGCAGCGCGTCGCCCAGTGTCAACGCCGTGAACCAGCAATGGCCGTAGCCAGCTATGCGCTCCCAATGCAACTATACCATATACAACACCCAGCAGCCCCTGCACACGCTGCCGGTGACCATCTCCAACCCTCTCTCCCTCTCTCCCTCTCCCCTCTCTCCCTCTCCCCTCTCCGCCTTTCGCTTCAAAGACGCTATCTCCTGAACGCACCCTGTACCTCGCTCGTGCCCCAATCCACCTCCACCTCGCCCTGATACACGTCTTGGTTGACCCTCTGCACCCTCTCGCTAATCCCAATGTATTTCCTCTCGCACTCTTTGAGCACCTTGAACACCAGATCTTTGCTGATGCTCGGGTCGTCGGCGTCGCCAAAATGCTTGTCCACGCGCTTCTTGAGCGCCTCGATGCCCTTGCGCACTTCCTTGGCGTCGTGCGAGTGTATTAGTTTCTTGAACACGGAGCGGGAGTGCGAGGAGCGTTGGGCAATGGATTGGGGGGACCCGCCACGCGCAGCGAGGAGGGTTTCCGTAGACTCTAGGAATTCCTGATGGCGGCTTAGCTGGTTGTGACATGGTTACGAACGTCAAACATGACTTACCAGGAGCTTGCCGAGTGGGCGACGGATCACGGCGTCGACATAAAGATTCATATGCTCGCTGTACTCTTCCTGTGCTTTGGCTTTCCAGTAGTCGAGCACAGTGTCAGCCCGCGCATCGACTTCCTCCATGTAGTGGTTCATGTTCTCGATGAGAAGGATGTGGTAGTTGAGTGCTTCCTTATCCTCCGGGTCACCTTGGCCCTGCGTGCCCATGACGGTGGGGGACTCCTTGGCGATGACTTTTAAGCTTTCAAACATGGCTTTGTTGATTCGTTGGTACGCGTCGTTGACCATGCGCCTGATTTCAAGCTGGTCGCCTCCGTCAGACGATGATGGCAGCATATTCTCAATGGCCACTGAGAAGTGGGGGAACGTCTTCATGAAGGCAATGACTCCCTTGCGCTTTTTGATCTTGACCTTGGTGTCTTCAATCGCACGGATCTGCTCATCGAGGAAGCGGCTGAAAAGGCCCTTCAATCTTTCATGGATCTTTTGCAAAGTACGTGTGAGGAAGTCCTGGTTCGAGTCTTCGATGTCGAGCAGTTTGCGATCGACGGCAGACAGAATGCCCACCCCCTGCAAAGGATCGGACGTGACGGCCCAGTCGACGAGGCTCTGAATCTCGGTGGGCCAGAAGGAGAAAATGTCCTCCATGACATCAGCAACACGCTTGGCCATGGACCTGTCGGCCTCGAATGGCTTCCTGATCCACAGGTTGGGCCCGCGACGAGACTGCGGGGGTGCAGCCGACACTGCATCGGGGAAGTCGACGGCGTCTGTAGAGGTGGCATGGAAGAACTCGGTGACAAAGTTTTGCTCGGTAAGCAGAACAGGGCCAATATCGTCCAAGACCCTCCCGAACACATCGAAGGCATGCAGCTTGCCATCCTGAGGCACTTTGGCAACCTTGGTCTCCTTGTCGCCAGATGCCGACCGTAGACCACGCGCAAGGGTTTGAGAACGCTTGACTGTGAGCTTACGTGCAGTTCCTGCCATACTCTCGACTTCCTTTTCTTGAGTGGTGAAGAGCAGGTCTTGCTCGTCGCCTGCTGGCTTACGGGCAAAGCGTCTCCAGGCCAGAATATTATCGCGGACCTCTTGCTGGTACAGCTGAGCTGCCTGACTTTGGTACATGCTGATCAGCGTGTCCCAGGAAGTACGATCAATCTCCTTTGCAAAGAGGATGACTGGGCTCAACATCCACAACTCGTTCCTGCCAGCGTCGTGTGCTTCGATGTTCTTTTTCAACGACGGCATAGAGCCCTGATCGATTCGCTTCAAGGAGTCCCTGGTCGTCAAGAACGCAGCGCCAAAGGTGATCTCCATGTGCTTCTTGAGTCGATCTAAGAACATGGCGCCCTCACCCAGATATCTATCGCGCTTCTCCTGCAGTGCCTGCATGGTGGCAAGCTCGCTGTTGCCGAATCCAGAGCTGCTTGTGATCTTGCCTAGACCGGCGCGGCTGCCCGCCACAAAAGCAGGGTCGATGGTGATGAGCGCCTTGTACAGCAGCACCAGAGCCTCCTCAATGTCTATTAAGCCGTTGATCTTGCCAATCGGGGAGCGCCGCAGCACCTCGAGCTGGTCGGTTGTGATGGAGATGGTCTCGACCAGTCGCTGTAGCTCCTGTTGCAGCAGACGCTGGTTGGCCGTCTGCACCTGAAGACCTTGACTCTGCGCTTCGATGAAGGCGATATCGTCATTCAAGCTCTGCGGTATTGTTAGCTGGAGCAGGTGACTGTACACATGAGCAGCTTACACTTAGTTCAACGTTGTACAGGGTCAGGAGACCCTCCAACTCATCGCACTCTGCGATGGCGCGATCGAGCATGCGCTCAACAGCTTCGACTCGGTCGTCCTTTTGCTCGAGGTGATTGAGCCAGCTGCCTGCTTCCACACGCGCAATCTCGCGCTTGATGTCAGTCTCGAGGCTCTCGATGTGCTTGGGTGCGATAGCATTGCCGCCCCACCCAAGTTCTCTAAGTAAGCCCTCAAAGCCAAGGCCTCGTTCGTCCATGATGCTAGGGTCAATGCCGAGTTTGGAAATATTCATGACTTGTTGGTTCGAGCGTCTCTTCTTCTTACGCGGCTCTGAAGCGGTTGCTGCTTCAAGCGTCTTGGCCTCCAACTTCTCCGGGGTGGGTACGCGAGCTGATTCCTCCTGCTCCTTCTCCTCCTTCTCCTCCTTCTCCTCCTCCACCACAGACTCCGCTTGTGATTCGACGGTTGCCGGCACAGACGCCAACGGGCTCGATATCGTGACGGCGGGCACGACTTCGGTAGCAAGCTTGGGCAGATCACGTGAAAGGCGGCTCGACGTAGGCCTCGACGCAGGCTGTTCTAAATTCTTCTCGACTACCTCTTCCTTGGGTGCTTCCACTGGGGCTGGCCTCTTAGGAACGAAGACGCCGCTGATGCCATCCGGCTCATCGGACACTTTGGTATCCTTTGCGAGCATTTTTGCGGCGGCGCCTCCGGCACGAGGCTTGAATGCACCAGCAGCTGCAGCGAATTTTCGAAACTTGTTTGCGGCCTCGGCCGTGCCGGGTGCGGGTACGACCGTCTTCTTGAGCATAGGAAATCGATCAGAAGCAGTGGCAGGCTCTGTCTCCTCGACAGAAACTGGGGTTTCAACAGACCGGGCTGCAGCTGGCTCACTAGACAGCTGCTGTGGCGCGGCAGGCTCCTCAACGGGTACTGGCTCTGGCGCTGGCGCTGGCGCTGGTGGCTCAAGTACAACTGCAGGCGGCGGCGGCGGCGGCAGTGGTACTGACGGAGGTGGTGTAGGCTGGGGCGGTGGTAGTGCGTTTTGAGGAGGCTGTGAGGCAGGCTTCAGTCTTTCAGGAATTTCCTGCGGTCTTCGTCGCGGTGGGACCTCGAGTGGCGGCGGCGGTGTTCCTGATGGAGTGTGAAATGCCGTGCCTGCGGCAGCCTCGTTGTCCGTGCTGGCAACACTGCGCTGCGACAGGGAAGATGGTTGAGCGTCCATGAACGGTCGTCGGCGCTGTGGAGGAGCGTCTGGGGGCGCTTCGTCATTACGTCCGGTGTTTGGGCTGACATTGCTCTGCGCAGTACCAGGTCTCAGACCTCTTGGAGACGGATCCCTTCTCGGTGAGGGAAACCCGTTCGGTCTGCGCTGCTCAGGTGGGGGCATGTTGGGCGTCGCACTCTCAAACGACTGCTCATCCACCGACCTCTCGGATCGCTGCGAGCGAGCATCCTCGGCCTGTGCTCGTCTTCCAGGACTGAGGGCAGGCGGTAGGTTCGCGATGTAGTCACCGCTAGACTGTGGTGTTTCTGATCGACCGCCAAATCCGGAAATGGAGGACTGTGGTGTCAGGTTCTGAGACGGCATTGGTGGCGTCGGTGGGACGGGATCTCGGGCTGGTGGCGGGCGTGGTCTCATGCTGTCGCCACTGGGCCGTGAGCGAATGCTTTGTTCCATGGAGGGCTTCTGCCGTAGAGATGGCATGGGAGGGGTGTTCTGGTTGGGGCTGAAGGGGGAGGGCCTGCGGTTGTCGTCGCCTGTGCTGGGTCGACCGCCACCGCGCATCTGATCGTCGGGCGGACCTGGTCTCCTGGGCCCAGGCAACTCGCCGGGGGGTCTTCTGAAGTTGGGGTTCGAGGTCTGCAGTGTGAGCCCTCTCCTCCCTTCGTCCGAGGGTCCAGAAGGCAGCCCGGCTGGTCTCCGCGGCGGTGGCCCGGGAGACTTGGGAGGAAGCTGGCGTTGTTCCAGGGGAGGTGGCTGTCGCTGTACTGCGGGGTCCTGTAGCACTTGGCGGGCCGGTGTCTTTGCAGCCGCCTTGCCCTCTGGCGTTGCCAGGTGCGGGCGTCCGTTGGTCAGGCTGTTCATCTCGGTGGCGCTGAAGCCGGTCAGGATGGGAAAGTCGCCGTTTGTGTATTTGTTGTAGATCTTGACCATGCTGCCGATGAAGAACTCCTTCTCCTTGGCGGTGCCGGCCTCCCAGTAGTAGGGCTTGGTGATGGTGACGAGGAAGCCCTTGTCGGCGGCCCACTGGCGCTTCTGCTCCTCGTCCTGGTTGCGGGGCTCCATGTGCACAAAGTTCTCGATGGCGGACAGGTCTTCCATGGGCCACGACTTGCCAATGGAGAAGGTGCCGTTTGCGTTCTCGCGGGCCTTGTGCAGCTTGACGCGGCCCGTGCTGCGGACGGAGATGATGACGAGGCGGCCCTTTTTGTTGGAGGCGGGGGCGGTGGGGGGCGGGGGGGACTGCGGGTAGGTGGCATCCTCCTGGACGCGGATGTGGGTGATGTACGACTCGTGCAGCTGGCCCTGGTCGTCGAGCTTGGCGAAGCAGCTCTCGGTGATACGGCGGCGCTCGTCGTCGAAGCGCTCGGCGCGGGACATGGCAGACGGCGTCGAGGTGGAGCTGGCCGTGGACGGAGGGCCTCGAGGGCCGCCCGGTGGAGGGCCTCTGGGGGGGCTCGGGGGTCTCGGGGGTCTCGGGGGTCGTTTGGGTAGTTGTTGCGCGGGCGGCCGTCCATGCTGGCGGCGGCGCGGAACGTTACACGGCAGCGCTCCGACCAGCGTTCAGACGGATTTCCGGGCGGCTATGCGCGAGCGGGCGGGCGGGCGACTCGGCGGACGTGGCCATCCAATGTGAGGGGCGTCGAGGGCGAGGGCGATGCGTAGGCGTGGGCGATGCGTAGGCGTAGGCGTATGTGTGGGCGTGGGCGTGAATGGGCGGAGCTCCACGCAGGCAGGCAGGCAAGCGAGTGCGGAGTGGACGCAGCGGAGCCGGAAGCTCGCAGCTCTCTACGCGCGACGTCTGGCAGGGCGACAGCAGGGGAGAGGGCGCAGACGCAGACGCAGACGCAGACGCAGACGCAGACGCGCAATGGGCTGCAATGCGCTGCGATGCGAGGCGATGCGGTGATGTGGTAACTCCACAGCTTGACCGACCGGGGGTCATGGCGCTAGTGGGGCCTAGCGCGCCTCCATCCGCCAGAATTCTTCTCCAGCGCGAACTCGACCTCGACCTCGGCCGTTTCCTTGCACGCACCACGACTCGACCTCGACCTCGACCTCGAACCCAAACTCTTCCTTGCGCGCACCCCGACTCGACCTCGAATCCACCATCCACCATGGCCAAGTCCGACCACAAGACCATCACGGCGCCCGCCAACGTCCAGACCGACCTCGACCTCGTCCAGTCCTTCCTCAAGCAGAAAGGCCACGAGAATGCCGCCACCAGTCTCAAGGACTTTGCTGCGTGGGCCACAGCGCAGGCTTCCCAATCGGACGCCATGGACGTAGACGAGGACAGCGCCAGCAGCAGCGACAGCAGTGACTCGGACAGCGACTCGGACAGCGACTCGGACAGTGGCTCGGACAGTGACTCGAGCTCAGACGCCAGCTCCGACTCCGGCTCAGACGACGACAGCTCAGACGACGAGCCGGCACCCGCGCCCACCAAGGAGAAGAAGACAAACAAGGCCAAGTCGGTCTCTTCGTCCTCGTCCTCATCCTCGTCCTCGGCTGCCTCCAGCGACTCTAGCAGCGAATCGGAGTCTGAGCCTGAGCCTGCCAACGTACCCCTGCCCGAGTCAGACGACTCTTCGAGCGCATCCAGCGATTCGGACAGCTCTTCAGACAGCTCTTCAGACAGCTCTTCAGACAGCGACAGCAGCTCCGAGTCTGAGGACGAAAAGCCCGCCAACACCAAGAAGGTCAAGAAGGCCAAGAAGGCCAAGAAGGCCAAGCAGGCCAAGAAGGCCGCCTCCGTATCCTCCTCATCCGCATCAAGCTCCTCCGGCAGTGACAGCGACAGCGACAGCGACAGCGACTCGAGCTCTAGCTCAGACTCCGACTCCGACTCGTCTGATAGCGACTCTGACGACAAGCCTGCAAACAAGGACGACTCCTCCGACTCCTCCAGCGACTCGAGCTCCGACAGCTCCTCCGACTCCGACTCTTCAGACGACGAGGCCGCCGCCGCCGACCACAAGGGCTCCGACTCGTCCGCAACCCTCGCCGCAGCCTCACCACCAGCCCCCGCCACCAACAACAAGCGCAAGCGCGACGGCGACGACGAGGAGCCCAACAAGAAGCGCAGCCACGTCGAGAACCGCTTCCAGCGCATCAAGGCCGACGTCGAGGTCCTCCCCGAGCTGTCCAGCAACGCCTACGTCTCGTACGACTACGCCGACCGCGCCCACGCAAAGCTCATCGTCACAAAGGGCAAGGGCTTCACAAAGGAGAAGAACAAGGGCAAGCGCGGCTCCTACCGCGGCGGCGCCATCGACACCTCGGGCGGCAAGGGCTTCAAGTTTGACGACTAGAGCTGCATGACCTGGAGTTGGACATGGACATGACGGCATGCTGCACACGCGTTTGACACATGCATTGCACAGCATCACACCACACACTAGAGTAGACAGGCGCGTACGGCTTCTGAGCACGTGGCCATGGGGCGAACAGGAGTTGAGAGGCACACGCAACATAAAAGTTCATCATCATACCCTTTTCCGCGGCACGCGCCGCAGCGAGCGAATAGAGAAGAGCCCCGGGTCGACGCGGGCGCCTTGATGTCGAGAGAGGGAGCGAGCTTTGTAGTAGAGCAGGATTTAATTGCATGTCTAGTACTATACTCACTCTCTGATCCCATACCTGTCCTCGAAGAAGCGCCCCAGCCTCGATACCTCGCATACGAGGGGATAGGAACTACCTTGTTGATTTCTCTCACTTATCAGACGCTCCCGTGTCCCGTGGCTCAGAGCTTCGGCACGAACATGGGCGTCTCCCTCTTCCACTTCTGATAGTCCTTCCTGTCTCCGTACCGCTCGTCGTACTTGTTCTCGCTCAGCGGAACACCGCTGATCTTCAGCAGCAGGAAGGTAACAAACGCCGGGCTGGCCGCACAGAGCCCCGTCACCAACACCTGCCCCGTCGTGCCGAGGCCACTCAGCCCCAGCGCGCTCTGCGCCGGCTGTCGCACCAGCAGCCCAGCGGCAGCAATGGCAATGCCAGTCCAGAGCGTGGATTCGCCAAAGTAGTTTGGGTGTCTGCTCTTGCTCCACAGGCCGTGTGTCAGGAATGGCTCCGAGTGCTTCTTGGCCTTCTTCGCTTCGACCCATCTGCTCTTCTGCCCGTCGGCAATCGCTTCCAACGTCAGGCCGAAGACGAAGAGGGCGAGTCCCAGCATGTCGGTCAGGTACGGCCGGGCGGAGATGGCAGAGCCGAGTCCACTCGCTGCGAAGGCGGTGCGCGGCAGGCTGTTGACCAGGACCACGGGCAGCGTGCAGAGGGAGACCCATGTTGCTTGAGCAAAGAAGGCGACGTAGAACTTGGAGGGGGAAGTACGGATGCTGTCGAAGCGGCTGTCCTTTCCGTCGTCCGAGGAGATGCGGGAGAAGAGGTAAGTCCCCACTGGACATGTCAGTAACAACGTCTTGCAAAAGGGAGGTGGGGGAGTTGTACATCTCGTAGCCCAGATCCCTACCGCAGCACTCAAGAGCGCTTGCCTCCACCACCAGGTCCCCTGTCCGAGACCCTTGGAGCTCAGATATTCTGCGAGTCCTCCTGCTGCAGCGCCGGCTTGCTGGGCGCGCAAGTACGGCAAGACGAGAGATGCGCCCACGCAGCTCAAGTAGGTAAGGCTACCGCTCAAGTCATAGTACTTCTCTGTCTGCGCGGCGATTGACGGTACCGCGACAGCAGTTTGGATGCCATATGCAAGTGCGAGCGAGGGAACCAGCGTCCTTAGCAGGGGGTTTTTGAACGCTGTGGCGCGGAGCAATGTTTGTAAAAGTGTCATTGTTGTGAATGTGATCGTCTGACAGCATTCAACTCCGCGGGACGCGACGATCAGGGTCTTCTTAAGTGCATGTGTGCAGCCTTGAGCATTTTGGTTCGGCGGAACAAGCGGCGCGCAAACATCGCTGCAACCGTGATGCATGGTGCTCTAGATTCGAGCTCAAGATCGATGTCGTCATGGCTCGCCTAATGCCAGTTTGACAGGGGTCAAGCTGCCCCCGACGCCGCGTTTCAAGGACATCCAGCGCGTCACCATCACCGTCTTGTGCAGTTAAGACGGGCCGTACGGTGCTGAAGTTGGACCGCCGGCGTCCGAGAGTACCGACGGAGGATGTGCTGGGCTGATGTTTGATATACATAGTATCATCCAGACGCCGTCCCTGCAGTCTCTCTTCAATTCTAAACAAGCACTGACCGTCCAGGTTCACAAGGACGGTCCAGGTTCACAAGGACGTATCGCGAAACAGCTGTACCCAGTTAACGAATTCTGCGGCGAGGAAGATCCTGAGGCGTCGAGTCAACTACGTATTCCTTTGGCATATACAGCTGTCTACCCAGTTGTCATGAGGATATTGTCTGGCAAAGAGTGGCATGTATGGGCCAGGGCAATTGTTTCAGAGAGACCACACTGCGTCATATCAAGGCTCCCGCATTCATCATCGCCTCTTCTTTGCGTCGTCGAGTCTCGCGCTTCGCCTCTTTCTGCGCCGAGTAAGCTGCCCTTGCAGCCTCATGCTCAGCTTTCTTGACCTCGTACTCGTTCATGCGCTTGTCATACTCCTTCGCCCTCTTCTTCTCTGCCTTGATCTTGCTCTTAATCTCGCTATGCTGTGCCGAAGTAACACGCCATGGAACAGATAATGTTCTGATCTTGAAGGCGGCAGTCTCCGCCCAGGCTTGCGCCTCTTCGTCTGTCGAAGAGACAATTTGTACCCTTTTCAACTCCAGCTGCTTGACTCCGCGAAACTCGGATATGGTACCCTTCGCCTTGAGCACGGTTCCAATGTCCACCATGCAACCGTCAACCGTGATTTCGAACATGCCAAACTGGCTGACGACATTGACATTGCTGACAGTAGTGTTGGAAGGAGGCGTCTTCGAACTTTGTTCTCCAGGAGTATTTCTCACAATCTTGAGCTCGACTGTCGCGCCACTTCCATCGTCTAGCGTGACCGCTGAATATCTAAAGTTGATATCATCGATGGCTACAACGACGCCGACGACACGTATGAAACGTATAGGATGATTGAGAATGAAATAGATTTTTTGGCCTGAACAGAATATTAGCACAAACTACTTGGCTATGTACAATGACTTCTACCTTGAAAGTCCGGCTCCGATCGCAAAGTACGCACATCGGCGGCAGTAAGCTTTACCCAGGCATCGTATGTAGGTGACGCTTGGAAGCAGTAGGCCGGGTAAAGTCGGTACGGGCGCGTGGTTGGATGCTTTGACATGTCATATTGTGTTGATGATGCATGGGTTGGGAAGAGAGCGGCGATAACGCGATGAAGAAATCGCGCCATCACGTGGGTGATTCTAGCGGCAGCCCCACTTCCCGGCTTCATGCACCTCAATGCACGGAAGCCTGCATACACACCACACTCGTAATGCGTGTCCGACTGAGCCGCTCTCAAGGCCGGGCTGCAACAGTATGCAAGGAGCAAACAGGGCTTTTGCAATTTTTCATCCAGAGACAGCATCTTGCTATGCTCCACTAACGAATACGCTCATGGAGAGGGCAAGGTGCGCCCGCCCAGCAGAGTGTATAGCTGCATCGCACCTCAACGCCGTCATCTTGATAACACTTATCAATTCTACAATCAGGTTAGATGTATCTAGTTCAGGTGATGGTCCAACTGCAAATTCCTAGATTCCTTTTGTCAAACAGGTCGCCTCACCGATGATACGCCACCATCACTCAGCTGCATGTCGAAGATGACCTGGTAGGCTGACCACGGAGCTGCAGCTTCGAGCTCTAGCTTAACTCGAGCTTCCATGCCGTTGCAACCAAGATCGCCAGGTAGGCTAGCAGCCCGCTGGTAATTTAACTGCCTTCTTTTTCATCTGTCTCTCTTTCATATCACTCCTGCGCATAGCGAGCTGGCGCGCTTATACCCATCTATCGCTCACTCAGGAACCATCAGCGAGTCGTATTTGTCTCCCAAAAAAATTCGCATCATCCCTCTCCCTTGTGGATATTCGCGCTTTACCAACTCTTCTGAGCATAATGCGCAACTTCACACCTTCA
The DNA here is from genome assembly GCF_004011695.2 of Ascochyta rabiei. Lineage (NCBI taxonomy): Eukaryota > Fungi > Ascomycota > Dothideomycetes > Pleosporales > Didymellaceae > Ascochyta > Ascochyta rabiei. The sequence continues at coordinate 867,169 of NC_082413.1, forward strand.
CAAGTCATCGTTCTGCTCTTTGTGGCGCTGTGCGCCGCAGCGCCTGAGGCAAGACCGGACGCTATACCTCAGATCACAAACAATGCGCCGTTCTCAGGAGCTGTCTATCTTGTTAATCCTAATGGCGAGCAAGTGACTGCTCAGGGTACGAACTATTGCCCTTCCTCCGCCTCGCAGAGCTGTAGTTCGGTGAATGCGCCCAGCTGGTAGGTCGCCGCGCAAGCTTGTATACGCTCAAGCAAGACTAAGACTCCCTAGGTGCTGTCCTGCTCACTACGCCTGTGTCGCTCCCTCAAACTCAAATGGACTCCTGGGCTGCTGTCCTTCTGGCAGTGCTTGTGGTGGTTCTGTAAATGCTGCGCAAATCAACACTGTTACAGTGCAAGCCCAGCAGTACACTACATACGTGCAACCAAACCCGACTGTGGTTGTTTACAACGCTCCGAACACTGTACAAGGCGGTTTCTGCGCAACTATAACCATGGACGGACCTGGACTACGACGGGCAGCTGAAGGCCAGTGCGGGACAATCTTGCTTGTAGCAGAGGGGACACCACGTTTAAAGATGCTAAGCGCTGCAGTAAGCATCGTAGTGGTGTTGTTGCATGTTGCGCTGGGACGCATACGCTGTTAATTTGAACATTGGTATTTCCTTTGACGTTACGATTCATAAGCAAATGCAAGCTACACGGATGTATACTAGCGATTCATTTCGTTTCGCATTCAGTTCCCCCTCTCGGCATCCTCCTTGTCGTTCTTAGGTACGTTGATCAACTTCGGTACTGTCACGGCGTTGAGATGACGGAAGGCCTAGCGAGCAGTCAGTGCGATATCCAACCTCAAACAAGAGTTATTGAAGCATCAGAAGTGGGACCTACGTTTGCAATCGCACCATCGGGAAGCTTTCCATCCCACTTGTCCTCGACCTTCTGCACCTTGCCCTCGCTGTCGAGGTGAATAGCCACCAAACTGCTGACAATTTGCTCCTTCCCAATACCCTTGATGACATATCGCGTCTTCAGATCCATCAGGATCGGGTTGCCGGCATCTTTGACGCTGTGGTGCTGCCTCTCAATTTCACTGAACGCGCTCTGCAGTCCGTACCACTGCGCCTGGTACTTCTCACGGCCCTCAGCAATGGTGATGGGATCGGCGAATGTTGCATCGTCGCGCCAAAGGGCCAGCTTCTGGAGTGATGGGCGGCCGGCGAAAAGGTCGAGGATGGAGCCTACGATGGTTTGTTGATGGGAAGAGAGGGAGACGCCTGGGGCAGTCTGGATGTTTGTGTTTTCGATGTTGAGGGAGGATGAGCTTTGGTTGGGAATTCCTGCTACGGCTTCAGCTTTTTGCTTCTCAGCTTGGATGCAAAGGTCGGTTGTGAAAAGCTTACCGGTGGACATGTTGTTGGTGGATGTTGTGAATCTGGAGATCTGGGAGACTGTGGGTTTTGAGATCGATTTGATTGATGTGTTGCAAGTTCGTGCAAAGGTGTAGGGACGCATTTGTATATCTAGGTGCTCGAGATGGATGTGATTCGGTCTAACAATTGCCCATATGATCCTCCTTTATGGGATGGGATGTACTGCCTGTCACGCACGCGTCACTACCCCGAACGCGCAGTACGAAGTCTAAGACGTCATCAGCTGCCTCGAGACGCTCAGTGGTGGATCGAGCAGATCCTTGCGGGTTTAGACTTTCAGTGACGCGAAATGTGGGGGTTCGCGCATTGCGAACTACTCGATGATGCAAGGCATGGGAGAAGAATCTCTGATGTTGTGTGCATGGGATTTGCCATCGCATCTTCGGTGTGTACTTGGTCGTACACACAGTCGCTGACAGCTTTTTTGACTTTCGCATTGAAATACCTCGGGAAATCAACTACGATTCAAATTTCCCTCGATGAAGGTATGATCTCGCCTGAGATGGTATTTTCTGTGTTCTAGACAACTCCTTGTCTACGCTGAGCTGAGACCAAGACGTCTATTTCTGTGAGAGCTGCGCCGCAGCCAGCCACAGCCACTATCCCCCAGAAAGAGTTTGAGCGACGCGTAAATAAGCAGGTCGGGCGCTACCATATGGTGGAGATGAATCTGAGCGAGAAGGATGAGTGCGGCTTGCCTTGGCCCGCGCCGTAGGGCTAAGTGTTGATGTTGATTGCTTCACGGTACCGCGCACCAACGATACAGAACAACGCGAGAGGTGGAAGCGCTGCTTCGCCGCTGTCAAGCCGGCGTTACGCCTACGATAATTCGTATGTTGTTGGGAAGAGGGCGTCTCCTGGAACCTCTTGACTGTGCCGCTCAGCAATGCAAGTTGGGATGAGGCGTGGTTCAGATGTCAGCTCAGCGACTATTCAGACAAGGGTGTGGCTTCCTGCATATCGGTCTCAGCTTCGGTCATCCCTTGAGCAGTGTCCCTCGATAAACAATGTCAGATGTGTATATCTACTAGGTCGAACCCTATGTGTGTTCGGTGTTTTCTCTCAGCCTTATCGAGATGCTGCGCATCCGCCAAAAGCGCCCGTCCAGAGGCGTGACTTTCGCGAAGCTTCAGACACAAGCTTTAAACAGCAAATCGGCTTCTATATCTAAGACCACAGAGGCTGCGATAACCCAGAAGTCTAAATCCACATCGAGACATTCTCGCAATGCATCTGCGACAACTCCCAATCGCTCATCGCAACATCCGTCCGACCAAGCCCCGAAAGTCAGCAACCGGCAACGGCGGCTGGCATCCCTCTTCATGGCGCTCATGGCATCGAGTTCGCTCCCAATTGAGACAGATGCAGAGACACTCGAAGCTGCGCAAAAAGATAGCATCGCGCCAAAGGCACCGACAGATATCAAGCACAAGCGCAAGGCCAGCACGGATCGAGTGCAGGAGATCAGGGCGTCAAGGTGGAAACGATTCCGATATGAGATGGGCTTAGGGTCGAGGAGAAAGGGCAAGGCGAGAAGGCGTGACGGGATCGATTTGGACGATCTGGTGGAGCTAAGAGGTGAGGAGAGGAGGAAGGGCGACGATATGGTTTGAGGCCTTGAGGGCGACCGGAGTTGGTTTATAAAGGCTTCTGATATTTCATCTTCATGTTTCGTGTCCAGCAGTCGCGACCTGCAGGATACGCTCTTCCAGGCCAGGGACATGTATGCATTCAATACCGTGCTCTTCCAGCTTTGCTATGCCCTTGTTTACCCCAACAAACTTCTCCGGCTCCTTAACTCCAAGATAGACCCTCTTGATCCTCGGCTGCCCGTCCTGTCCCTTCGTGCGGATGATGCGATCTACGCAGGGTGTGTTCCCAACTGACCTCTTGTTGCAGGGCTCCATGGTGGTGTAGATGACGGTGTTTGCTGGCAGAGCTTCACCCACACGCTCCTCGGACAGGCCATGTGCTTGCGCAAACTTCAACAGACAGCATTGTTCAGCGTGAGTGTTGCCTTCACACTCCAGTGTATAGCCTCGTTCCAGAATTGACCCAGTGTCGCCGTCTACCAGGACAGCTCCAACACGGAAGTTGGTCGGCTTAGGCGGTGATTCTTGCGCCTGGTCCAGAGCAAGGCGCATGTATTGCAGGTGGTCGTTGGGTTCTGGCACTTGGGCTGGGGGCACAGGGCCATCCCACTTCCGTACGGGTCCCTCCCATTCTTCCGGCATCTTTGGTGGTAAGAGAGAAAGGTGAGTGATGCAATTGAACGCCGAGATCCCGGTGATGCAAGAGTGGGTCTTTGCTTATCGATAAGCGGCACTGCACGCGACGCGTCTTTGGACCCACCACGCGCTGGATGGCCTATTACTCGAACATCAAACATTACACAACCACCGGCGCAATGGCAAGGAAATCGAAGACCGACGAGTATAGCTCAGACGATGAGGAGATTGGCGAAGAAGAAAATGGCCCACCAACTGTAGACCCCTATGAGGTGCTTGGCGTGGAGCCTGAAGCAACGGCCGACGATGTGAAGAAGTCGTACAGAAAGATGGCACTGAAACATCACCCAGGTCAGTCCCCTTATACCCTCACATGTAATATGCTGACATTGCAAAGACAAGGCCGCCGAGGGCGAGAAGGAGGCCGCGAACAAGAAGTTTCAGGAAATCGCCTTCGCATACGCCATCCTGTCAGACGATCGCCGACGCAAGCGCTACGACCTCACAGGCAGCACCGCCGAATCGCTCGAAGATGATGAGGACTTCGACTGGCTCAGTTTCTACCGCGGACAGTTTGAGAATGTCATCAACGACGAGACCATTAACACCTTGTCGAACAAGTACAAAGGCAGCGAAGAAGAGCGTAGGGATTTGCTTCAGGCATACAAGAAGTACAAAGGCAGGCTAGATCAGGTGTACGAAGTGGTTCTGCTGTCCGATATCCTTGTGGACGATGACCGGTACCGAGAGATCCTGGACGATGCCATTTCCAAGGGCGAGATCGAGTCGTACCCTGCATACGCGAAGGAGACAGACGAGACTCGTCTCAAGACCAAAAAGGCCGCCAAGAAGAGTCGCGACGACTTTGAGAAGCGCCAGGCTGCGGAGGATGCCAAGAAACAGGAGGTCGGCAGATCGAACGGCAAAGCCAAGAGCAAGAAGAGTGGTGGAGGAGATATGTCCGACCTGGCCGCGCTCATCCAGCAACGCCAGAAGTCAAGAGCAGGTGGCTTCTTTGACCATCTAGAGGCCAAGTACGCACCAAAGTCAAGAGGTAGCAAGCGAGCTACACCCATGGAGGAGCCACCAGAGGAAGCTTTCCAGGCGACCGCTGCACGAGCGAAGAAGCGCAAGCAGAACAAGAAGGTCGTGGGTGAAGACGAGGACGAAGACATGGATCTTGCGGAAGAGGACATTGGTGAGTCCGAAGAAGAGGAGGAAGAGGCTCCCCGCAGGCCAAAGGCGCGTGGGAAAGCCAGAGGACGGGGCCGCGTCTCCAGCATTGCTTGAAGCTCTTGGATGATACGGTCTACACGATAGCTTGACAAACACCGAATTCTTCGTTGGCGGTCTCTTCAGAATCCTTGCATAGCACGGCGTTTGGTCTTTTGGGTAGGTTAGCGGACAGGAGAGCACTGTGATGAGTTGTCGCAAGTCTGTTGCGGACAACGGTAGCATACCCTCTCTCTCTCGCTTTGTTTCATATTTCCAATAAAACCTGCTTAATTGTCATTTCCCTTAGGATTGCTGGCTGTTTAGTGACTTCGCACACTGTTTCCATATCTCTCTCATTGTGAGTCGTTAGCGTGTTTCCCCACAACAAGCAACTTGATTCACTTCTTCACCATCTAATTTGCCTGGACAAATAACAATTGACCTTGAATTTCTAGTAGTTGCGTTTTCACCGTGGATAAACCTACCAACAACACATCGCCGAGAGACAGGAAGGAACCAGGCAGCCATGGGCCCAACACCTCCGAGAACGCCAACAGCCAGGAAAGTAATAGAAGGAGCTCACGTCTCGTACACATCATGCACTGACATGCCTTCAGTCTCTCCCAGGCTCACCGTCCGCCACAACACCAAATGCCACAGCTTTAGGTTCGCCCATAGTCATACAGAAGCGCAAGTGGCAGGGCGATGTGAGTTGGCTGTGTGATAATGATTCAGTCAAACGCTGATGAAGACAGAACGTACCATTACCTTTGCAAGGTCTGACGCAGCCAGAGGATGAAGGCGAGAGTGCGCCCGTCGCTCAAATGACACCTACAAAGAGGCGGAGGTCAGAAGACGAGATCAAGGTGGAGGTAAGTGCGAGATGTGCGCTTTGACGGTCCAGAGAGGCATCACTAACCCCAACAGCCTCAGTACCGCGCTATGCCTGCAGCTCCCCTTCCAACCCAAAGCTTCGCCCAAAATCCAGCAGCATTCCCCTCGAGGCCACCGCAGTCCCAGCAGCACACTTTGCGGCTTGCCTACCCAGATGACTGGCGCCAGAGAATCTTCATGAACGCCCTCCAGAGCAATCAGAATCTTATTCCAGGGAATGTTGCCACCACTACCATGACATCGCAGCACATCGATAGATTCGCCAATGCCATGTGGCAGGTCGTCTTCAACCACGAGAACACGATGCGGGACGTTACTGCAAGATCAGCCATGTTCTCGACGCTGAAGCTTCGTGCATTGGCCAGACTCAACTACCTGCCCAGTTGGTGGCATTTGCGTGAGATGGCATGTATTGTTATGATGCGTATGAAATGGATTATAGATGACAGTGAGATGCAAGGGCTTTGGATGGAGACTGTGGAATGGTGTGGGAGGGTAGAAACTAAGATGGGAATCCATACCGATGGAGCTGGAGTGCCGAAGCAACATGATGAAGACGACGCTCAGGAAGGAGTTGGAAAGGTCGAGTCGTGAGGTACGGCATCAAGAGAAGGGCTAGTCTGACTCTCGATTTGTTTGGGATTGTTCGGGGCATTGAAACAGCGAGACGGGCCTGACTATCTTTATACATCCATTAGTATTCTGACGCCAGCGAGACATGCCATAGAGACAACTGCCCGAGATATTTTGTAAACCCAGACATCAGCTTCTCACTATCTATAAAGCGACAGTGCATCCACGATTCAGATCTCTTACTTCACTGCTGACCAACACTTGAAAATCGCACACGAACGTGGACCCAGACATGGACTCACCTAGTTGACCTCCCGCACAGTCACTCCTCGATTACACAACGCACGACCTCCTAACACCTATCCCAATCTACCGCCGTGGGTCATGAACGCCTTCTTCATCCTGTAGCAGGCCCAAGGACTATGGACGCTCGAAGCACGCGCCCTCCTAAATATGGCATACATTCCTCCAACTCAGTACCCGCGGGATGAAATCCTCGTCCGGGTCGAAGCTCTGAGCGACGATCTGAAGGAGTCGTTTGCAACTGAAGAGGAGTGGGGGAAAGCGGAGGAACTTGATCTGTGGAGGCTGAATAGAGATTTGATTAAGAAGAAGAAGGAGGGGTGGGGACAGTGGAAGGGGGTGATTTATGAAATGTAGGGGTGGAGCGACTGTATGGTGTGAGATGGTAAGTTCTGCCGTTGTGTGTGTAGATGTATTGCAAATGTTTGATCGTTGAGGTTAGAATGAAGTCCTGTTGGATGAACACATGATTTCCTTTGCTTTTTTGAAGGACCCTGAAAGAGTCAAGCGCTTTGTTTGAGTTCGCAAAACATACCTGCGCTCATGATTCGAGAAGGCACGTTTCTGTTCGATGGCTGCGGACGAGGTGAAGGTCAGCTCGACATACCAAATTTGCGCACATTCTCTGACAATATGCGACAGTCGGTCACATGCTATCGGATGTAACTATTCGATGCGTCCAGGCTTCGTTTTAAGAATTGAGTACGCTTCTTCACAACGCACACTCCACTAACACAACCACCCAACCGCATTTTTGCCACAGACATGTTCTCTAAGCGCAAGCGTCCTACTAACGAAGATTTTCCCAACTCTTCAACAATACTAAGTACGAAGAAGGCCAAAGCAAAACCTCAGACGTCGAACAGAGCAGGACCTGCGAGACGTGCTCCGATAGCCATCCACAACGCCTCCCCCTCGGCAGCCACTCAAGCTTCCCCACCAGCTTCCAAATTGGCCAAATCCAATCTTATGCCAACAATCCCTCGTCGCAATGCAGTTCTTGGACAACGTAACGAATCTCTACTCCGCCTGCCATGCAATAACACCAAAACAGGGAAAGATACAGAGCAACACTTCCAGAAGCGCAACGCAAGCGAGATAGACTGGAACTACCAGCGCCATATCGAGGATATCAACAACTGGAGCAACCAGATATACACTCGTGCGGCTCTGTACGTGAAAATGGTCGACGTGTGGGTGCCAGACGAAGAAGCGTGGATCGAGTTGTACTTTCACCTTTCGATTGCTGAAACGAGGAAGCACGGCATCCGACTGCCCATGACGAAAGACGTATGGCAAGCGTTTTTGCAATTCTTTGGTGATCGCGAGTTGACGGGTAAGTATGGCGAGGTTGTGACGCGAAAACCACGGACAAATAGTGCGTTCTCTGCGAAATTCAGGCGTTTTGAGGAGCTCGCCGAGCGTCTTGAACAGTGTATGAGAGGAAAATCGGGAGATTTGTTCATGCCGAACATGACTGAGACGATGCTGGATAGGTTCAAGGAGATGAAGGGGGGGATGGAAGCGAAAGGTCTCAAGAAAGAGAGTGCATATGCAGGACAAGATCTGCAGGACTGGCTCGCATTCTTCTCGCATTTGCCAACCGAAGGAGACGTCGATGATGCTGAGACGGACGGGAAGGAAGAGCAGCAAGCAAGCTCAGGCGTTGCCTCCAGGGACATGGAGGAAGACATTGACGCAGCTACGGCTCTGATCAGCTTGGCCTCTCAGCCCAACAACGTTCGCATGTCTGCTAAGGCTAGACGCAAGCGCAAGACCGACAACCAGGGGATGAATCCAGCTGTACACTCGTGTTGGCCAACGCATTCAATTGCGCTCGCCACTCCAGCGTCTACCACTCAAGATCGCGCAGTGGAAGGTACGCCGAATCTCTCACGGACTTCTCCTCTGCTGCCATCTCCAGGTGATCACAGCACACCAGACAACCCGTCTACCACGAGAGGCGTACCATCCAGCAAGACTCGGCATGCAACCCCCAGTGTGCGTGTTGATCACCCTGATTCGGATTAGACTAGTCAAGGTCAACGGTACCTGTAATGCAATGTATACACCATGGCAGCACCATTCGCAACTCCAGCTCCACAGGAAGTGATTTTGTATAGCGCAGCACCTGAATACTGCCTCGCTGCCAAAATCATACTTGCTCGTCACCTGTTCCCTACTCTATCACAAAATTAATGGCAGGTTCATCTGAACACAGGGCATCGGCCGTTAGTAGTATGTGTATTGCATATAGAGCCACTTGATCGAATGACTCCAGGAGTGGTTGATCATCTACAATAGTGCTGGATACCCTACCTTGCAGCAATCGAAGCCGTTCTCTTTGATACACAGCTTCCCTGCAACGTCCATATCCAGTCCTGAAGCTGTAATGAAGCAGGAACGAGCAAAGTCGCGAGAGAAAGAGAGGCGATGCCAAGGGTGTACAGAAGTCGACGGTCGTCAACGCACAAGGTCAGCGGTGTAGTGTGCAGCGTCGACGACGACTCTTTCAGGACGCGATCGTGGATGGCTACGTCCAACCGGATTTGGATCAGAGTCGACAAACCCCCAACGCACTGCAATACGTGCACCCCCACTGTCTTCAACGCTCGAGAACGTCGTTGTATGCTGTCTTTTCAACAGCGCAAAACAGCGTTCTTCAGCTAAGAGCGCATTGATTGCCTCGGAGTCATATTTTTATCTCCTCCCTAAGTTGCAGATATCTCTGGGCGTTCAAGGTCGAAGTTTGTGGTTGTTGATCAGGGTCCGTAATGACAGTTGGTGGGGTGCACATCAGCCTCTTCGCAACCCACCCTGCATTTCTTCCGCACAAAACTTACACTAGCGGCATAAACTTTCTGAGCGCGGGCAGTACAGACTTGACGACTACGCTTTTGACAATACACCTTCCAAGTACCAAACAAACGAAACGTCACGACCTGTGACCTGTGTAGAGAGAGAAAAGGAGAAAAGTCATACATCATGCCGCGCGATGATTCAGACTCCGATTCGGGCAGCTCGGTGGGGAGCATCGTCGAAGAGAGAAGCGAGGCCGACGAGACGACCTTCAAGTGCCTGTTTTGCGACCAGCAATTTGCCAGGGTGCAGGACATGTCCTCGCATTGCGCGTCCGAGCACGGATTCGATCTGAGCGAGACAGTCAAGAGTCTCGGTCCAAGTGAGCCCTACTACGCTATTCCCGTTTGGGCCACTACTAACGCGCTTCAGAGGCGGACGAGATTGATATCATCAAGCTGGTGAACTGCCTGCGATCAGAGGCGCAGAAGGGAGCGGATCCCAAGAGCATCAAGATTACATTGGACGACTTGAGCGACAAGTACCTCCAGCCTGTACTGGAGGATGATGCACTGCTTTTCGAACTCGGAGACCTCATGCCAGACAGCGAGACCAAGGCTGTGGACTACGATGAGTTTGAGGCCAAGCTGCAGAAAGACATGCCCGAGGACTTCTCTAGACTCCAGGTTACCAGTGACAGGGATGAGGACTACTTTGAGTCGTACAAGGGTAACAGCATTCACCGCGAGATGATCGAGGACCGCGTACGGACCGAAGGCTACCGCGACTTCATCGAGAAGAACGTCGACGTCTTCAAAGACAAGGTCGTCCTCGATGTCGGCTGCGGCACGGGCATCCTCTCCCTCTTCTGCGCGCGCGCAGGCGCAAAGAAAGTCTTCGCCGTCGACAACTCGCAAATCGCGGTGCGGGCCAAGGAGAACGTCGAGAAGAACGGCTACGCCGACCGCATCCAGGTGATCCAGGGCCGCATCGAGGACTTCAACACGCAGCGCCAGATCGGCAAGGACAAGGTCGACATCATCATCTCCGAGTGGATGGGCTACGGGCTGCTCTTCGAAGGCATGCTCGACTCGGTGCTGCGCGCGCGCGACATGTATCTCAAACCGGACGGCCTGCTGGTACCCAGCCACTGCAACATCCGCCTCGCGCCCATCAGCGACGCAGCCTGGATCGCCGAGGCAACCGGCGCCACCTTCTGGAAGGACGTGTACGGCTTCGACTTCTCGTCCATGATCCCCGGCGGGCCGCTCAACACGCGAGAAATCGGCGTCTTCGACGTGCCCCCGCCAGCGCTCTGCGGGTCCGCAAACGCCCACCTCCTCGAGATGAAGCGCGCGTCCGTGGGCGACCTGAGCTTCACCGTGCCCCTGCGCATGACGCTAGACCGCGACATCGCCTCGCTGCACGCCATCGCCCTATGGTTCGATACCATCTTCCTCCACGGCGGCAGCGCGCAGGACATCGAGACCATCGACGCCGTCGACTGGCAGCAGAATGGCATCCCCGGCTTGGGCTTCTCCACGGGCCCCGCTACTACGCCCACGCACTGGCATCAGGCTGTGTTGCTGCTGGACGACGAGGTGGCGGAGAGGCAGTCGTTCAAGAAGGGGGATGTGCTGGAGGGGTCGCTGCAGTATGCCAAGGAGAAGGGGGATGATAGGGGGATCACGGTGACGGTGCAGTGGAAGGGTAAAGGGGAGCGTGGCGAGGTGGAGGGGAAGGTGGTCAGGTCCATGGCGTAGGGTGGGTGGATGGCTGGATGGCTGGATGGATGGCTGGATGGATGGCTGGATGGCTGGATGACTGGCTGGCTGGCTGGCTGAATGGCTGCGACGTGATGACTTGGAGCTGGTTGAAAAATTAAATACGGCAGGATGAGGCGTTGGAGCGTTGAAGGGATAGATGGTTGGGCCATACGAAAGAGCTTAGATGTCATCTTCATGACCTGCGAGATGGTCATCGTCTTTGACTGCATGGAGTGTAGTTGCAGCGAGTTGAGGCGGTGTAGTGCGTCTCTCTGAAAGCAAATCAAGATTGGGTATCTTCAGAGCATTATAACAACACTACAACAGCACATGATCAGTTCTTTACGCCTCGACCGTCGCCGCCGCCGCCGCCTTCCTCTTCTTCTTCTTGCTCTCGGTGAAGCCCTTCCTCTCCTCGCCCTCCAACCCCACGGCCTTCAAGACCGCGAACCTCACATCCTCGATCCCCAGCCGCTTGCCCTCGACCAGCACTTCGGAGCTGCAGGCCAGGATCTCGCCCAGCGCGCCACCACCGACAGGCGGTTTTATGTCCGGCAGCAGGTCTCGCATCTTGCCTCTCAGCGCACCGACAGCGCCTCTGGATTTGAGCTTTGTTCCTTTGCCGGCCTTTTTGATCTCGTTGGAGGGCGGGATGTACAGCTTATCCATTTTGCTCAGGAGGACCTGGTGGCTGACGCCTGCGAGGCGGAGGGAGGCGAGGATGCTGCGGTCTTTGTCCTTGACGCCGTGCTCGGCGTCGAGCAGGACGAAGACGCGTCGCAGCGCCTTGCGGCTCTGTATGTATTTCATAATCTCCACGCCCCAGGCGGAGAGGGAGCCGGAGCCATAGCCGGGCATGTCGACTATGGTCAGGCCGCTGCGGCCGACGATCTTCTCGCGCCCGGGCCCACGGCTGCCCGAGAGAGACTCGGTTTTGATGCGCACGCCGGGGTCTGGGGCGATGCCGTAGAGGTTCATCGTCTTGGTGAAGCCGGGGGTGCTGCTGGTTCGCGCCAGCAGCTTCTTTGTGTCGCAGCCCATGACGGCGTTCAGCAGGGAGCTCTTGCCTACGTTTGAGCGCCCGATGAAGGCGACTTCCGGCACGTCGGTCTCGGGGAGCATGCGGAACTGGGCGACGCTCCGTAGCAGGGTCGCCTGCTTGCCATGCTTGTCGAAGAAGGTGTTGGCGTGCGTCTTGTTCGGGTGTGTTGGTGGAGCGGTTTCGTAGTACCAGTTGTAGTCGTGCGGGCCGGTGGGGAGCGTCTCTGGGCGCGCTTTGGACTTGGACCTGGACCTGGACTGGGGAAACGATGGCAGCGGTGCAGACGGGGCGGAGGGCACCAGGCCGCCCGTGTCTCGTGCTGGTCTCGCCGGCGGCGGTGTTGGGGGCGGAACGGGGTCTGCTGGGGCTGCTGGGGCTGCTGGGGCTGCTGGGGCTGCTGGGGCTGCTGGGGCTGCTGGGGCTGCTGGGGCTGCTGGAGCTGCTGCGGCGCCCTTCTGCGCCCGTCCAGGCTGCACGCGTATCGTCGAGCCGTCCGTGAGCGTGATGGTGTCTGTCGGCGGCGCCTTGGCTGCCTCCACCAGCGGTGGACGTGCGCGCGGCCGAACCCGCAGGCCTCTCCGCTGCTGCGAAATGCCTCGTACACGTGACCGACACAGCCAGCTCGGTGTTGGAAGAAGCGGAGCCATGTCCAGAGCGAAAGCCAGGACTCGCTCGACAGCTGCAACCCAGGCACGAACTTGACCCGCGGCCCAAGCGCTCCCCCGAACCCCCCCGGCATTTTCGCCGCAGCACCTCCGCACCCACCCATCGTGATCATCAATCACCAGCTCGCTATTCGCACCACCAGGCCAGCGACTCGACTCCAACTCCAGCCCCAGCTCCAACCCTCACCTGGCCCCACATCTTGCGAAGGAGAAGAAAAGAAAAAAAAATCCCCCCGCCCGCAATGTCCTCCGCCCCGCAGCTGCGCTCCCTGTACCGCCGCCTCCTGCGCGAACTGCCCGTCAAAGACCAAACCAGCCGCACCGCGCACCAAAAGCTGTCCGCCGCCTCGCCGCTGCAAAAGCGTCTGCGCCAGCACTTCACCACGGCCCGCCCCACCGACCCCGCGAGCCAGGCGGCCCAGGCCGAGCAGTTCGTCCAGTACATTCAGGCGCAGCGCATGTACGCCACGCTCATCGAGCGGTACAATCCCGGCATGGGCATGAGCGAGGAGGAGCGCGTCAGGCTGAGCGCGAGGCGGATAGGCATGAACCTGCCCGTTGAGTTTGAGGCGGGTGGCGAGGGCGGGAAGCAGTAGCTTGCTTTGCTCAGAGGACATGCAGCTGCCGACGTGGGGTTGTGCATCACAGCGGACCTGGCTCGACAAGCGCTGGAGAGTCGATCGACGAAGAGAACGGGCGTGGCTCCACGAGAGACGGCAGAAGCGTTGGAGAGTCGATCGACCAAGAGAACCGTCATGGCTGGAAGCAAGTCACGTCAAGACTTGAGCACGGTTAGAGCTGCGTAGAGTCTAACCTTACTGTATATGTATCGCTGTGCAAAGAAGCTCATCCCTCCTGTCCCAGAGACAGTTTGATAGGGAACATGGCAAAACATCTTGGCGACTTCAGCAAACTCCACAAAGACGCACGAATCTGTCTCTAGCTATGGGGAGGCTCCAACACCCTCCAGCTCGTATCGTCAGTCCTGTATTCTCGACGTGATGCTCTGTCTACTGGATTTCTATTCCAAAGGCAATGAAACTGTCGTTGCTTCCACTCCATCCTCTCATGCTCTGTCTATTGGTTCTCTATTCCAAAGATCCTCTCATGCTCTGTCTACTGGTTTTCTATTCCAAAGATCCTCTCATGCTCTGTCTACTGGTTTTCTATTCCAAAGATCCTCTCATGCTCTGTCTACTGGTTTTCTATTCCAAAGATCCTCTCATGCTCTGTCTATTGGTCTTCTATTCCAAAGGCAAAAAAACAGCCATTGCTTCCACTCCATCCTCTCATGCGCTCAAGACATGCCACCACGCGGCCTCATGGGCATCTGCTTGTGGCCAGGGTTCTCACGGTACCTAAAGTATGTCAGCTCACCACCCACAGCCCAATGCATCGACGACCCTCCAAACTCACTTCTGAACAATCTTCTGGATCGAGTCCAGACCCCTCTCCAGCACATCCATCCTCGGTCCATAGCTCAGGCGCACAAAGTGGTGGCACGGGCTGTCGAACAGATCACGGCGCTTGCTGGGGTTCAAATCGAAGAAGATACCGGGCACGACAATGACCTTCTCTTCCAGACACGCCTGGAAGAAGTTGAGGCCGTCGTTGATCCCCTCCGGCAGCCCGCTCAGGTCCAACCACAGGTAGAACGTCGAGTTGGGCATGTACGGGAACGTGAAGCCGATTTCCTGCAGCCGTCCGATGACGTAGTCACGCTTCGTGCGGAAATGCGTCTGCAGCGCGCGCATCTCATTGCGCACCCGCGGCGGGCTCAGCATCTCAATGGCCGCCTCCTGGAAGGGCACGTTGCAGCCGCCATCGAGGTAGGAACCGCAAGAGCCAATGGCGCTGATGAACTCCTTGGGGCCAAGAACCCAGGCCACTCGCCAGCCTGGAAGACGGAAGCGCTTGGTCAGGCCATCGATGATGAGTACATCGTCCTCGTCGACGTCTTCGACGTTGTCAGCCGCCGAGATGACGGTGCCGTCGCAGTTGGTGGTGTAGTTGTAACCGCAGTAGAATTCGTCCATGATGAGGGTTGCGCGGTCACGGCAGATGTTCTGGATTTTCGCCAGCTCAGGGTTGGTAACCATTTGACCGGTTGGGTTCCTCGGGTTGGAAGTCAAGAGCACGGAGGTGCCACGGGCGATTTCCTCAGCCACCTTGTCGGGCGACATGTGGTACTGGTCCTGCTCACCGAGCGGGATAGGAATAGCAGCAATGTTCTTGAACAAGGACAACATCTCGTTGTAGGCTGTGTAGTCAGGGATAAAGAAGCCCAAGTAGCAGGTGCCCAAAACAGCAGCGATTCGAATCAGCCCTGCGCGGCCACCAGGGACAATGCATACGTTCTCATATGTGTACTGGCTCTCCTTTCCTTGGCGGTGGTGTTGGTTGTAAAGGTTGGCGACTGCCTCCCTCAGTGGCTTAATGCCAGCGGTGGGACCGTATTCTCGGCCGTGTGCGCTGATATCGACCTCCTTAGGGCGCTCAAAACAGCCCTCGATGCCATCGTCAACCTCTGGGGCTCCCTGACCCAGGTTTGACCAAAGGTCTGGCTCGTCGGCAAAACCATACTTGTAGGCCTGCTCTGATGTCCAGACGACACCTGTGGTAGAGCGAGAAGGATCGAGCCCAGCGTGGGGCTTGTGGCCTTCGTGCGATTCACGGAAGTTGCGGTGGATGCTGGAGCCAAGTTCTAGGAATATCAGTCAGAAAAGAGATTCAACCACGCTGGACGGACGGGACGTCTTGTCTCCTGCCATCGTTCCAAGTTCCTCCTGCTCTCACACACCAACTCCAAGCACTTACCATTACCACTCGGTTCCTTGGAGCTCGAGAACCTCCTCTGACCATGGCCAGCACCGGCCTTTAGTATCGGGACCTTATCTGCTGAGAAAGACATGTTGATGGGTTGGAGCTCGAAGACAAGCTTTCGCCAATGTAGGAGGGGTTAAGCTTAAGCAAAGCGGGGCTGGCAGGATCGGAGGATTGGACCCTGAATCTGTTGTGCTACCGGTACCGCCGATGAGCTGAAAGTCGGAGGAAAGCAACAACGTAGGTGAGAGCTACGGAGGGAGAAGAGGGAAAGGGATGCAAACGAGAATAGGTGGGGTCAGCTACGGTCGGGCCTTTGGAGATGTCACTACGTCGCTCTCGCAATGCCCACCAATGCACACCGCAGCTTCGCCGCCATGTGCTGCATCCACTCCCAGGCTCCGATCTGAGAACGCGCGCTGTGCCAGGACCAACGATCCCCGACCGATGTTCAGCCACTGCAGCCACTAGAGAGGGTGGACCCACGGCCCAATCACATATATGCCGCTGTGCCTCGTGCTTCTCGTTGTAACTGCTTGTGTAGCACAGCACGCACAGCATGTTTGCTTACTGCACGCTGCTCTCACACCGCCGCATCTTGTCGTACATGCACAGTAGTATCCGTTCAGTTGTCTACAAGCCTTACTGCGACTCACACTGCATCCTGTCTGCGCGTCTCCGTGAGTCTGGTTGCCCCTGTCAGCTTACCTTCAGCTGCCACGAAAAAGCAACTGCACTCTTACAAAAAAGCTCGTTTCTTTCGAACGTTATACAACCAATTCGGCAGAGCAACTTTTACAATGACAATGCAATCAGACAACTGTCTTAGGGTCGGCAGATCTTGGATTCTTTAGATGCCCCGTAAAGATTCTATGAGTCATACGGAAACTGCAGGTCCTTGTGGGAACGTGTACATTGCACATATCTATATACCACTACGACTACTCATGCAACATATCCTACAGTACAAAAGAGAAAACTACTCCACCGGATCCTCCTCAAGCAGGACCTTGAAGCTGAACGGCTCAAACGGCACACCATCACCAATGAAATGCTTGCTCATAGCCTCGACCCAGTGCAGACGCAGCGAATGCAACATGGCACTCGTACCCTCCATAACACAAAGAACCATGACGGTGAGCACGAACCAGAAACCGAAGATGAACACCATAAGAATCGAACCAACGACACCGGTGTGAGTGAAGGCGTTCTTCATAGTCATCTCCCAAAGAACGATGGAGAGACGCTGATGAGCGAGAGAGAGGGCCCAGAGACGGAGATAAGAGGCGGTGTGAGAGACGCAGTTGAGGCAGAATTCTATCATGTGTTAGGATATATTGCTGTGCCCGAGGATAGGTGTGCTTACCGATGGTGTGGATGACCTGGTGGATCATGATCTCGCCAAAGTCAAATTCCTCATGCTCTTCACCGTGACCAATGTCTTGAGTGATCATTGCAATGCCGTCATCATCGTCTCCAAAGCTCTCGCGTCCACCGTTGGCGTTACCGTTCGTGTCTTCATCCTCGTCGTCCAAGGCGCTGACGCGAGCGGACTCGCCAATGCCACGGTAGCCCAAAGCCTTAGCCCTGTTGTGCTCCCAGCGGAGGTAGAAAGGCTTCAAGAAGAGAAGAATAGGGACGCAGACAAGAGCCATCAGTAAAAGGATGACCTGTACGGTAGCCTGGCCAGGGTACAATGGCTGGTCGGGGTTCTCAAGGGTACCGGGTTGCAAGAACATGTAGATCAGCATGTTCAGCAGAGAAGGAGGGTCTTGTCCCTTGGCGGCCCAGTCGATAGACCACTTGTACACAATTGAGAAGGACAAATATCCAAAGATGGACTGGAAGAAGATCATGCCAGGCACAAAGTTACCCCAGATGTCGATGGGTGTCTTGAAGTAGCGTGCATTGACGAGCGACCACATGAGCGAGAAGGTCATGTGGCACCAACCAAGAAGAATACTGAGCTTCATCTTGTAACTGTTGGAGAAGAGCAGGTCGTTCTCAGTGTCGTGCCAGCGGTAATCCAGGCCAAAGGGGTAGGTGTAGCCTTCGACGCGAGAAGCAGTAGGACCCTTGCCATCGTTGTCCCAGACCCACATAGACTTGAACCAGGGAAGACCGAGGGAGAAGGCGTCGCAGTAGATCAGACCAGTGTAGATGGAGAAGAGACCCATCATGAAGACAATGTAACGACCGTAAAACATCATAGAGAACAGCTCGTCGAGCTTGCTGCGCTCCAGTCTGCGCTCGTAGTAGATCATAGCCAAAGCCGCGCACAGAAGGATGATACCGTGACCAGCATCACCAAACATGACAGCGAACATGAAGGGGAAGGTAACGATGGCGGGCAGCGCAGGGTTGACTTCGCGGTACTTGATGGTTCCATAAGCGTCGATGATGGTCTGGAAACCATTGGTGAATCTGTTGACCTTGAAGTAGGTGGGCGGCGTCTTCGTCGTCTTGATCTGGTTGACAATGGTTGGTACTGACAATCCAGCGCGCTCGTTAACGTCGGAAAGAGTGGACTTGATGAGATCAAGGGAGCTAGTCGGGGCCCAGGCTTCTGCAATGAGGGTTTTGCGTTGGTGGTCGTATGAAAACCTGTTCAGCGTCTCGTAGGTAGCCTTCTCCTTCTTGATGACTACCATCCAGGCCGCCAGGTTACGACCAATGGCGGTCAACTCCGCATCCAGTGTTGACTTGGTGTTGCGCAGTACGCTGGCCAGGTCGCTCAGACGTGTGTTGACTTCACGGATCTGGTCGCGGCGCAGCTCGCTGTTCTCATCGACACTGTACAGGTCGGCGCCGAGAGATTCGGAGATCTTGCGGATCTTGGCGATGATCTCCTTACCGTGAGCGAAAATGATGAAGACGTTCTTGCTGGTCTCCTCGTTGGTCTCGGGGTTGATGATGGGCTCGGGGATCTCGGACTGGTTCATGTACAGGTTGCCACGAAGCGTACGCCACAAGATCCTCTCAAAAGCGGCAATGCGCTCGCGAGGGATAACACCAGCAACGAAACCAATGTTCATGACGGTGAAGGATCGCTCGGCTGAGGCATCGCCCGAGCCGTTCTGCTCCACATCGCGGAGGAGAGGCGCATCGTCGTCATCGTCAAGAGACTGCCTGATCTCTTCGGTCTGCCCCCGGGCGCGGTCGAAGAAGCCGCCAGCCTCTCTCAGCACCCAGCGCCACTCTGTCAGTTCCACCTCGCGCTTCTTCAGCGTCTCGTAGCTCTCGTTGAGGGAGGCGATGCGCTGTTCCAGGCTCTGGCTCTTGTCGGCAAGCTCGTCGATCTCGGAGGCCGAGGGGGAGGTGAAGGGGTTGTTGAAGTCGTAGATGGAGCGCATCGCAATGTCTGCCTTGTCCATCTGGGCGTGGAAGTAGCGCAGCTGGCGCTCCACGTTGTCGAGGCGGCGGATCTCCTGCGTGAAGGTGCGCTGGAAGGCAGTCGTCTCGGCATTGAGCTGGCATCCCGTCAATCTGCAAGTCCACGTCTAGCATCAAAGCCTGCACATGTGCACTCACATCTCTGAAGTCCATGACGCCGAGCTCTCCAAGCGCAGAGACAACCTCGCGGCCAATCTCGTTGGCAATGTAGAGCTGGGTCAAGGACATGTCCGCCGAGCGGAACATGGTGTCCTTTTGCGGTGCCATGATGGCGGTAGAGAGACAAGTCTTCCTGCGGGGGGCTGCTTGTCTCAAGGTCCGTTCGGGGCGCGGGCGGCGAGATGGGTGTTGATGAGTGCTGTGCTGCCATCATGGCGTTCCAAGCTGCACATTGCGCTAAGCCACGTCACGTGATTCGACAGCTGCGTCATCTCGTAGACCATCACTCAGCACGTAGACAAGAAGCAGAGAGAGCTGAGATAAGTTCGCCATCAACAACTGCCGCAATAGTCCCCAATATATCTACGCCTGTCTTGCACGCAACCATGGACTTCGCGCATCACCCACCGTAACAGCGACAGTGCAACGGCACCTACTCGGCCAAGCCCTCAGCTCTTGTCCAGCGACAAGTCCCGCCAGAGCATATCGAGCCCGAGCCCTCACACCTCTCTACCCATTTGTACACCTCCGGACCCTTGCACTCGAACACACTCGCCCACGCTCCCGGTCCGTCCCAACACTCTGGCATAGCCCACGGCCGCTTGCACCGATTGCAGCTCTGCCAGTCGTTCTTGTACTTCTGGTTGCAGTACTGGTGGAGGATATCTTGTTTGGTCACGTCTGAGGAGTATTAGCAAGGGTTGTGCTTACGTGCGAGAGAAGAACAGCGACGATCAGATAGGAAACAGGAGGTGGGACATACTGAGATCACCAACGATGGCGCCAAAGCAGTAACGCTGGCCGATTTTGCACTGCCCAGCCGTCACGAGCGCTCCGCCTTTGCCAATCTGCTGAGAGCCACTGGAGTCCTGCTTTTCGGCTGAGGGAAGGGCTAATGCGAAGACGGCGAAGGTGAGCATGCGAAACAGGAACTGCATATCGACTGGGGCGTGGTAACAGTGACAACCTGCGTGCCGAGAGCTCCTGAGTAATGGGTGATAGTGATATGAGGCTGCTATGCGGGTGCTGTGGATACGCTTAACGCTGCTGAGTGGGTGCTGAAGGTGCTGAGAGAACAGTAATGATTTCGATTGTCAGTGCTTGGGCAGCTCCTCCATCAAGGCCAGACACAGGAAGGGACTGCTAAAGTCACTGCACTTTCCTAGCATCAATGATGCCGTCTGCCGTGTGTGTGACACGTCACAAGTAACGACCAAGCACATTCCTGATAATCTGGCGCTGAGGAAGTTGCAACCGTGGATGTATTGAATCACCTTGCTGAACCCACGTGGTGACGCGAAATGAGCACGTCGATACTGATCACGAAGCAAGGAACCCACTATTGGTTGAACGCGATGACACTACCCTAGACAAAGCAAGGAACATCCACAAACTAAACATGATCCCCAACACCATGACCATACTCCAAAGTGCAACGAATTACATCACACCCTCAAAGTCTTCCAGCGACTGCTGCTTCGTCTCACCTGCGCTCTCAAAGATAGGCTGACTGGCCTTTTGCTGCAGGTCCTCCAGCGCCTGCCCGACTTCCTTCAGGACTTCATGGGCCACCGGGATCCACTCTTCGAACGTGACGATCTCGATACCCAGCTTCTTGCCACCCTCTTTGACGAAAGCCTGGCACTTCCACTCCCTCAATGGTTCGGCGTGTGGATACAGCGTCTCAAACTTAGCATCAACTCCATTCCCAAACGGCAGCTCCTCAACCCAAGCAGGCGCCTGATGTACCACGGTATCAAACCAGGTCACCTCGTTAGCATCCCAGTCCGTGCAGTTCTCTACAATCTCGGCTAAGCCCATACTCTCGAAGCCTGCGGATTCGATATGCTGCGCTTGAACAAAGTTGAGAAGGTCGAGATGTGTCCACCCAGCCTTGAAAGGAACGCGGAAGGGGATGTACTGCCATGTAGGTCCGAAGATGCGATCAGCGCTGGGAGCGCCGAGATTGCGGCCTGTGACTACTTCGCCAAAGACGACATCCTTGACGTTGAGGCGGTTGGCGAGGACGAGGGACCAGGCGGCGGTGGGGAGGGAGCCGATAGTTATGTCCTTGGGACGTGAGGAAATGTCGAATTCAAGATAGATGTCTGCCATTTTCTTGTCTTGGAGAGGAATCTGTGGCTTGAGAACGGACATCTGGGAGCCAGCGAGAAGCTGTTGCCAGTAGGGGATGCTCTTGGGAATGCTATTCAGGACGACGTGGTTTACATGCTTGGTGAAAGGTACGGTTTCGAAGACGTCCGTGCCAGCGTAAAGAGCAGAGAGTTGATCGAAGAGAAGCGGGAGGCAAATCTCGTCGTACTGGGCGTGCGAAATGCGGAACGCAAGGGTAGAGGCGCCAGTAGAGGAGGATCTGAATAGTGTGAAGCCAATGAAGGACGAACCATGTGGCTTCGGAGCTTGGATATCTTCCTTCACATAGCCGTGCGCGAAAGTGTTGATGTCCTCGCCTTCAGGAACCGCCACTTCGCTGTACGGAACTTTGAGGCTGCGGATTACAAGACCCAACGTCTTACCGCCATCAACAACGAAAACAGTGCGCAGGACCTCGTTACGAGCGACAAGCTCCTGACAGGCGGACGCAAGCTTGTTCGAGTCGATGGCTGTAGTAAACTTGATAAGTTCGTAGCGCAGCGAATAGCGCGGCAGATCTACTGTGCCTTCGACGGCAAGCTGCTGTAGAGGCCGTGTAGGATAAATGTCGACAATATCCCATTCCGGGTTCTCAAGGTAGGACACCATGCGATCTGCACTGAACAAGCCCGCATCAGCTCCTAGAGCAGCGAATGGGGCATCGACGTTCGCTTCCGGCTCGCCCGAGGAAACCTCCTCAGCCTGGGAAGCCAGCTCGGACAACGACTTGCTCTGGAAGACTTGTGCCACGCTGATGCTGAGCCCTTGTGAGCGTATATCAGACACAAGACGCATGGCGCCGATCGAGTCACCACCAAGCTCGAAGAAACTGTCATTGGGGGAGATCTCGCCCTTGGACATGCCCAAGATGCGAGCCAGCACATCCAGTAACTTATCCTCCTTTTCGTTACCGATACTCGAAGCAAGTTCTGACAAGGACTTGCTCTGGAAGATCTGGGCAACCGATATGGCCAAGCCCTGCATTCTTGCTTCAGACACGAGCCTCATGGCGCCGATAGAGTCACCACCCAGTTCAAAGAAGCTGTCGTTGGGGCTAATGTCTGTCTCTGGCATACCGAGGATACGGCTCAGAAGGCCACGAAGCTTCTCCTCGTTCGCGGAGAGTTCCTTAGCCTGGCCGTCCTCCGTGACTTGTGCTGGCAGCATGTCCACACCACTGTCAACCATGACATCCGTCGGCCTCAACTTCAATGCATCCTGCAGCTCTTCTGGATCCAGGATAGCCACATCGCCGAGCTTGCTCTCGGGGTTTCCAAGGAAAGCGGTAACGATACGGTCTAGCACAACAAGCACCCTTTCCATAGCTGCCGAGGCGATGCAGTTGGAGTCGAAGCTAGCCATGATCAAGAAGCCGTTCTCGTCGAGCGTGCAAACAAGCATGAGTGCGTAGGTATTGAACTTCAATGCTTCTCTTGCAGCTTCGGCATCATCAGCAGGCAGGAATGCATCGCCCGGCGCGTTTTCTAATGTTCTTCCTTCATTCCCGTTCTCATCTTCCTTCGGGTGGAGAACAAGACCAGTGCGCAACTCACAAGCGTGACGTGCGTCTTTGCTCAGCCGACGGATGTTCTGCAGACCGAGATGCTCGTGAGGGATCTGTTGGATAGTCTGGGTGTGCACTTGCTGCAGGAACTCGGAGATGGGGCGGTCAAGATTCAGACGCACACGCACTGGAATGGTGGTGATCATGGGGCCCTCGATCTGTTCAATAGCTTGGACAGGTGCGGAACGACCTGTGAGGGTTTCGCCAAAGACGATGTCGGAATGACCCATGTACAGTGAGGATGTCAGGGCCCATGCACCGCGGATGATGGTTGCGAGGGTTAGCTTTGAATGGGCCGATGTTGGCACTGTCACATAGTGCTCGAGCAAAGAGTTGGCTCGTGTGATGTATCCTTTGTGTGGCAGGGGGGGGAACTGATGTGGGCTTGCGCCATTCAGACGCTCCCTCCAATAGTCGTTAGCGACAGTAGGATCGAGACTGGTCAGATACTTGATGAAGTTCTTGAAAGACGCTGGACGGGATGTATCGAGGCCAACGAAAGCACGATTGATGCGATCGAAGACAAGCGGCATGGACCAGCCGTCGTACACCGCGTGGTGCATGGTGATGATGAAATGGGCTTTATCGCTGCTTCCATCGTGGACGACACCGTATCGGAAAAGTGCTTTTCCAAGGTCCATAGTCTCTTCTCGATCAAGTTCGAGATACTTCGCAAGATCTGAGCCATGGTCACGCATAAGCTGGCCGTCTTTGAGAACAACCTGGAACAGGCCACGACCGGGGACGTTCACGATGCGAGTGCGTAGGATTGGAGAGCCTTCAACGGCCTTGTCAAAAGCGTTTTTCAGACGATATGCCATATCGACAGGGAGTTCGGCGACACGCTGGGCAACGTAGGCATCGAGGAACTTGGCAGAGAGAGCCATTAAGCCTTCTTGTAGAGGTGTGCAGGGGTACACATCTTCGACCAGCGAAGCATTCAGACCACACAGCTCAGCACTTTCAACTTTAGACTTGTCGGCATCCCAGTCCTTTCCGATCATTGAAAAGGGAACGACCTCGCTCGTGTCTTCCTCGAACAGAGGTCTGGCTTTGGCAGCCATACCGGACAAGGTCGGGTTCAGCATGATATCCGGAACCGTCAGGATAAGGCCTTCTTCCCTTGCCGCGGGCACGAGCCTCATGGCCCTTAGAGAGTCACCGCCCATACTAAAGAAGTTGTCGTTAGCGCCGAAGTCCGCGTCGCCGCCTAGAATTTTCGCCCAGATAAGAATCAACTTGAGCTCCGTCTCAGTGGTGGGTTCTTTCTTCTCGGAAAGAAGAGCGTTGAAGCGTCGGAGATCCTGACGAGTGACTGAATTGCCAATCTCGCGCAGCCTCTTCCTGTCCGTTTTGCATGAGACAAGTAGGGGCATCTTCCAGAGCGGGATGTAAGCGCTCGGGACCATGTACCCCGGAAGATCGTTAAAGAGATGCTTTGTCATCCCCTGAAGAGCAGCCTGGAACTTATTGGAAAAGCTACCAAACACTTGTCCATCGAGATGGCGCATACCGCTCTTTCTCTGTTCGACCAGAAACGCAACCAGTGTTTGCTCTCCAGTGCCACCAGGCTTGATGACTTCAACAGCCAGTTGCGTATCTGCAGATAAGTGCTTCTGCATGTTGTACTCGATCTCTGCGAGCTCGATACGTTGTCCACGGAGCTTGACTTGCTGATCCTGACGACCGACGAAAATCACTTCACCATGACCATCTGGGTCGTAACGAACGAGATCACCGGTCTTGTAAAGCCTGCCCTGTCTACCAGGGAACGACTTACTCCCCTTGGTCAGGAATTTGGGGTTTTCAATGAAAACCTCCTGAGTCTTTGCCGGGTTGTTCAGGTAGCCCATGCCAACAATGGGGCCTTCTATCAGCAGCTCACCAGCTGCACCGACTGGAACGAGCTTGTTATGATCCTCCGGATCAGCAAGCCATATTGCAGCACCTGTACCGGTACCCATAGTAATGTATGGCTTAGATGCAACGTTACCGTTGATCGTAGCGCCGACTGTGCACTCGGAGGGTCCGTAGGCGTTCACAATCCTAGTCCTTTGGCCCCATGAAGCGGCATCACTTGCTGAGGTACCCTCACCCCCAAGTGCGATTGAGTCTAGGTGATCCAGGATATCCACATCCAATGTGCGAGCGACCGAGGGTGTCATACCAGCTAAGGTAACCCGCATATCTCGCATTGCACCGCTGAGGTCGTTCATTCGGCGTTCATCAGAGGGCGTGCAGAGTGTACCGCCGTGTGCAGTCGTGCAAAGCATAGAGTCGATGCAAACGTCGAAAGCATAACTGGCAAAATCGAGCACTCGAGAGTGCTGTCGGTAGCCTACGGCAGATGCTCGTGGTATCGCACCGGACGTGTACTGACCGTGCGAGATCAGGCAACCCTTGGGCAAGCCCGTGCTACCACTTGTGAATTGGATGTAGAGACGAGCTGACGGAGACACTTTCGGCAAAGTCGTTTTTGGCTGCTGTTCGGCGTATGGGCCATACACCTTCTCGAACTTGGATGCAGAAACCGGGACGATGGTGGCTGAAGGTGCAACTCGCGCAGCAAGCGAAGATTGGGTTTTCGACGCGATGAAGGTAGTAGCATTGACCTGCTGGACGACCGTTCGCAGGCGGCCTTCTGGCTGTGCCGGATCTAGTAGTGCGAAGCACGCACCTGACTTCATGATCGCTAGCACAGCGACGATTGTCCATCGACATTTCTCGAAAAGAACTGGGATGATCTGGTTCGGCGAGTCGTCGAGAGACCGCAAGATTTGTGCCAAATGCGTGGAGTAATCTTGAACTTGCTTGTAGGTCAAACTCCCATCCCACGCTTCGATTGCATTCTTCTCAGGTTGCTTCTCGGCTTGCTCTGCGATAAGTTCGTGCATGCAAGTCTGCAGATCAGGAGGTAAAGGTGAGTTCCAGTTCCAGATCTCATCGAGCTCAGACTCGGAGATGGTGAGGAAGTCTGAAATTGGGGTATCAGGTCTTCGTGAAAGGGTATCAATGATAAAAGAAAAATAATGCAGTTCAGACACAGCCTGGTGTCGTGACATTGGTGGTAGCCATTGTGAGGTCGCTTGTCTCGAACTCTTTCCAAGGTCGATCGAGACCTCAAAAGTCCACTGCGCATTCATCAGTAACTGAGCAAAAATCAATGGACTGTGTTCCATACTTCATCTTTTGTGCCATCGTTCAGGAAAATGGTAGCTCCGTCCAAACAGGCATCTTTCAGCCTCAGATCGTGGATCTTTGCAGCTAGGGTCGCGGCACTGCTGTGCTTTAGCAAGTCCAGGTCGTTGGTTGGTATACATTGGCGCTTATCTGAGCCAGCGCCTTTAATTCCCCATGAGAATCGGTGGAAGACATCTCGTTGGTATCTTTGTACTAGAACAGTCCATGCCGTAAGAAGAGCGTCAAGCACTGCATTCGGTGACTGTTCCTGAAGAATTGTCACATCCACCTCGTTGGTTTTGGTGGAATGGCCATTCATCTGAGTGTGTCCGTTGGCGTATGAACCATTCTCATCTACGTCCAAGGTGCCATTGCTGTTGATCTTGATATCAGGTTTCTCTTGCGATACCCCACCATACCGCAGGGTGTGGTCACCATCCGACAGATGCATCTTTCAGAACACAAGGAATAGGAGTCCTTCTTCTGGTCGTTGGTGTGATAGATCGTGTGGCAAGAAGATGGAGGGATGCGGGTCCTCTTGCGTCTGAGGGATTGTCCTAAACACTCCTCCGTATAGGAGGCCAAGCTTCACTGCGAGTTGGAGTGACCGAGCACTCCACCATAGCTCCCGTTCCTATGAGAGAAAAAGCTAGCCCTCCACACCTTAGACCAGGATGTAAGTCCGGTACACACGCAGCACGGCCAAGCTGTCTTGTTAGGACACCAGCCGTCCGCGTCATCTTCGTCTCCGTCAACGTGGACCCAGGATCTGTCTGGCTACGCCCTCTCGTGCCAGGCATGTCGTTTTTCTGACGTAAATGTTTAAGGTCAACGGATTGCATTCAATCAAGCTAGTTCAGTACCCCTGTTTAGCTGTAAGAAAAAAGCACGTTGTCTGGTGTGCCTTGACCCCATATTTAGCGGATCAGATAAACTTGGATTGGAGGCTTGTGTTTAGCTGCATCTGATAAGTTTATTTGAAACCATAATGATCATAGTGCAAGGAACGGAGCTGCCTATTGGGGCCACAGCAAAATGCGTGTCATGCAGCGTGACATCGGCGGGCTGCAGATCCTATTCCATCTGATAACGGCCAAAGCTCGGAGGAGTCAGATCAGCTAATGAGGAGTTTCGGGCACGATCGATCTCTGTCCGATCGACATCGAATGCACCTCTTTGGGACCTGCTGCATCGCGTCGAGGCGTGCTCGACCTAGAAGAAGGGCCGACGAAGTGGTGCTGTGCTGTATGCAAGCCATCTGCGTGCAATACCTATGCGCCAATTGTGGATTCCAACGAATGTGTTTGCGCATGTGGTAAAATGATTTTTGAGATGTAGAATACACCCCCCTGCAACCGTTGCACCCGTGCAGGCCACTGTTGCGACGGGAAATACCTTCGCTTGCAGCGGATCTGATAACCTTAGCTTCACATGCCAGGACGAGGCACAGTTACGGAAGAGGCGTTCATCGAGCAGGTCTCAATGTCTGTAGCGTAATTTTTAACTGTAGCAGATGATTAAAATGTGAGATGTGTGGGTCTGGCGCGCTAGTCCAGAGGAATCTTGATGACCTCTCGGAGTCTGCTCCACATCAATCCTGCTCTCTAATTTGGTGTTGACGAATACCAAGGATCTGAATGTCCAGTCGACCTCTCAGCTCCTATCTTCGACTTGGAGTAGCTTGGCACCTCTTAGACTTCTTGGTTCGACACACTGCTGGAGGAAGGTAAACGCTCTTAATTCTGGACAGTCCCGTACCTCATCTTGAAGCTGTCATCGCCTGTTCGCACTTGAGTCAACATCACCTGACAGCCAGCGCCAAGCAGTCATCCTGCAGTACTTCTTATAAACTCCAGACCCGAGCTTCCTAGTACGGAGTAGTGGGGGCTGGACCTCGTACCATCTTCCATTTGAGGCTTCGACCTGCGCGTGTGCAGCCTTGACTTAAGCCGAGAAACATGTCAGTACCCGTGAACTTACTCTGACTGATTCTTGTCGCCTACCAAACTTACACCGGCAATTAGTTTGATCTGTGCACTATGGGTTTCGTGGTCCTGCCTGCTCTGGTTGCAGATGTCAGCGCGGTTTACGACGTGTATTTCGCGGCTTTCAAAGACAACGCCATCACGCGGGCCCTATTCCCATCAGTTACAACGGAGGACTTGATAAACCCGGAGTCTGAGTTCCGGTACGGGACCCTGAACTGAGGCTGTTTGCAGGATATCCATCGCTAATTATACCCCAGCAAGGGACACACTGCGCACGTATTGCAGTACTGGCAAGACAGTCTTACACAATACACGTTGAAATGTGTTGATTCAGAGAATGGCAAGGTTGTTGGTATGGCGCTATGGGATGTATACATCACCCCTAGTACCTGGAAGAAGGGTGAAATTGGGTGGTTGCAAGGAAAAGAGAGAGAGCGCGCTGATGCACTGATAGGTCCGCTTTGGGACACCAGAGAAAAAATGTGGAACAACGAGCGATACCTGTATTGTCATGTTGTGGCAGTTCACCCAGACTCGCAACGCAGAGGCATCGGCGAGTTATTGGTCGATTATGGCAAAAAGATCGCACTACAAGCGCATCTACCCATCTACGTAGAAAGTTCGCAAGCCGCAGTTAAGCTGTACGAGAAGTCAGGTTTCCGCTGGCTGAAGGAACGTCCTGTCCACAAAGGAGTCGACCTTTGGCCTGGAAGGACGGACAATAACCAGGAGAATCACGACGTTCCTCTGTTCGTGTGGATTCCAGAAGGGGCAGAGAAGCTGTTGCCGGAAGCCGTAAAGCTTGCTTAAAATACTGAATGCAATGATATCGCATATCTATTAATGATACTACTCATACCAACACAACGACAAGATACTAGTCCAACATTTGATGCAGAGCATTAACACGATAGCTCTCACTCCGCTGAACGAGCTCCTCATGACGGCCTTGATCTACCACTTTACCGCCGTCCACCATGAAGATGACATCAGCCCTAGCGATTGTCCGTAGCCGATGAGCGATGGCAATGACCGTAACACCGTGGCCTTTCACAGCGCGCTCGAGACCAAGTTCGAGGGCCTTCTCGCTCTCCGCATCAAGAGCACTTGTGCTCTCGTCGAGCAGTAGCAATTTGGGTTTACGAACAAGTGCACGCGCTATCGACAGTCGCTGACGCTGTCCGCCTGAAAGCTGCGATCCATTGGCACCACATTCGGTGTCGTAGCCTTGTGGTAGCTCTGCAATAGTTCGGTGGATGTTGGCGAGCTCGCATGCCTCTTGGATATCGGCATCTGATGGTTCGTGTCCAGGTCTAGCACCAAGCGCGATGTTGAACTTGATGCTGCCCTGGAAAAGAACGTTGTTCTGGGGTACGTAAGCAATGTCATCCCGGAACGAGGTGCCATGGTGGCGCGAAATGTCGACCCCGTTGATGGAGATGCTGCCCGCGGAAGGTGAATAGAAACGCTCAAGCAGCGCAAGAACGGTACTTTTGCCTGCACCGGAAGGCCCGACAAGGGCACAAAACTGGCCAGGTTGAATGGAGAGCGACAGCGAGGTCAGTACCGGCACACCAGGACGTGCGGGGTAGGAGAACTGAACATCCTTGAAAACTACGCGAGCACCACCGCCAGGTACAGCAGGGGTAGGCGAGTCAGCGAGCGCTTCAACATCCCGCTTCTCCTTATCAATGGTATCGAGATTGAGCGACGATCTGCTAGATGCTGTACCTGATGGATCGTTCCCCAGATCCACAACTCCACAAATGCGCGAGATAGCGCCCTTGGCTTTGGAGAGCTCAGGGGCAAGGGTAAAAAGCTGACCCCACAACTGTGCCGAGAGCAGCATGGAAATGAGGACTACGAAGAAGGCAGTTTGGTCGTATCGTCCTTCGATGATGTTCTTGGAACCCCACCAGTAGGCAAAGGCGTAGATGAAGCTCCCACAAGAATTGGCAATCGCTAGCCAGACGTTAGTTTTGAAGCTCTGCTTCACCATCTCCTTGCGTGGTGCCACAAGAGACCTTCGATAGGTATGGATGATCTCTTCTTCAATCGAGAGAGCATGAACAGTACGAATGTTTGCAACAGCTTCGGTCGTGACGCCGATGGATGACGAAAACGCGCCTGCATGCTTGACTGCGAACTTTCCAATGGCGTGAAGTTGCATATATCCGGCTCCCAGTAACAAGGGAACAATGACCAGGCACACGATGGCGATTCTCCACGCAACAATGTGTGACAGGATGATAGCCGCGATGAAGTTGACAACGACCGAGAACAAAGTTCCAGCAATAGAGCCACTGAAGCCAGCCAGTGAGTTGCCGTCTTTTGTGATGTACTCTAGGAGCTGATTAGGGTTCCTGCCTTCGGACTCATGCCATTGCAAGGGTTGTTCTAGAAGAGAGCGCATCGACAAGACACGCACTTTGTAGATGAGGCGCTCTGAGATGAGTCCGAAGGTCGCCCAGCTTGTGAAGTTGGCAAAGAATGATACACAGGCGACCATGAACCACATGCCCGCGAGCAGCGCTCCTTGAGATCTGATATAGTCTGACGGGTTGCAAGGCGACATGACGCCCATGACGTTTCCAAACAAAAGTCCGGACGCGGAGTACTGACCACCAACAATCAAAGCGCCCAGGAAGGCCAACAGAAGCAGCAGCAGGTACGGCCGAACCAGAGGTCCCATAGTCCTCGAAATCGACTTCGCGACTATCTCTCCGTTTGCTCCCTTCAACGGCTCTGGCTTTTCGGCTGGACTTGAGGGCAGCGCATCTGTATCGTTGACGGCTGACGCTGAATGCTTGTTTTTGATTAGTTCGATTTCATCATCGTCAAGACTTGTTCTTGAGCTTGATGCACCGTCATCCGTGGGTTTTACGGTTTGCAAGCGTATCATGTCAGCGTACGAGCCATTCAGTGTCAAAAGCTCGTCGTGAGTGCCTTCTTCGATGATATCGCCTTTCTTCATGACGATAATTTTCGATGCGTTTCGAATGGTAGAGAGACGATGAGCGATAGAGATCACAGTTCTACCCTTGGATGCCTTGTCAATAGCAGCCTGGATGCGCTGTTCACTGGCAGAGTCGAGTGCTGCAGTAGCTTCGTCGAGGATAAGTATCCTAGGGTCGCGAACGAGAGCACGGGCAAGAGCAACTCGCTGCTTCTGGCCACCACTTACCAGGCTTCCGCTCGAACCGACAAGCGTAGCAAGACCAAACTCCAAGCGATCGATAAAGACAGCCACATCAGCTAGCCCTGCCGCGTGCTGCACGAGCCGGAGAATCTCAACTACGTCAGGTCCAGCTTTCTCTACTACCTTTGTAAGATCTTCGCCTTCTCTAACTTCCTTGGTAAGATTGGCCAGTGCGTTGCTGAGGAGAACAGTTTCTAGGTGGGAGTGAGCTGGCGAGTTGACGAGACCTAGCGCAATGTTTTCCAAGATTGATCGATCAAGAAGAGACGGTTCCTGGGGAACAAGGCTGATGAATCCTCTTAGTGATTTTATGTTGATGTCCTTGATGTTGCGGTTGTCAAGAAGAACATCCCCAGCCAATGGGTCGTAGAAGCGGCTGATGAGACTGGCAATCGTCGATTTACCACTGCCAGACAACCCGACAATTGCAGTAAGCTTACCAGCCTCGCAGTTGATTGAGATGCCGTTCAATACAGGATGGTCGGGTCTAGAAGGATATGTGAATTCGACATTACGGAACGTGAGTTTGCCGTCTACCACAGAAGGCTTTTCAGCAGATGTCGAAGTGTTGTCAATCGTAGGTTGCGTTTCGATATCCTTGCGAAGACGGTCGAAAGCGCTAATAGCACCAGTAAATAGAGGAAGCATAGGTGCAATCTGGCTCAAAACAATGGCGCCTAGGTCGGTCAGTGAGAGGCTCGAGGTATTGGAAAATGTACTAACCATCGAGAAGGATGAAAGTCACTGTGTAGATCTCTCCAATCGTGTCGTTGCCCCTGCCGTCGACAGTATCCGCGATTCTCTTGCTACCCTGCCAGTAACCAAGTGCACTGGATGAGTAAGCGATAAAGTAGAGCAATCCAGCCATTACAGCTGCAGCTACAGCCTTCCGGATACCGGCATGACGAGCATTTCCTAGATGGTCTCGGAACTTCTTCTCAAGCCTCTCATTAGCGCCAAGTGCGTGAACAAGACCAATGTTGCTCAATGCCTCGGAAGCAAGGGCACTGGCGGATCCAAAGTATCCTCCAACACTGACTGTGTATTTGCCCACGTAATGGCCGCCGACGACTGCCATGAGAAGGAACGCCGGGATCAAGGAAACGAGCATCCCTGTGAGCTCGGCGTTCTTGATGAAACCAACGATGTATGCTGTTACACAGAACGAGAGACAAGTCAGAGCAACACCGACCTTCTCGCCCGTACCACCCTCGATCGCCGAGATGTCGCCATTGAGACGGGAAGACACTTCCCCAGACTGGAGATTGTCGAAGAAGGCAAGATCTTGTCGTAAGAGGTTCCTCAGGTACCGGTCTCGAATGCGTTGCGCTAGCCGTTGTGATGCTATATTCCAGCAGACAAGATGAATATAAATACAAGCGAAGCTTGCAATGCCGATATATACAAGAAGGAGAACCTTTTGATCGATAGACGACTGGTCCCCAGCACCGCCTGCACCGGCCTGGTTGCTGCAGGTTGCATCGTTGATGTCATCAACGAGTTGACCAAAAATAATACCAACAAGTGGGAATGGGACGCCGGCTGCAATCGCAAAGGTAGCTCCAGCAAAGATGAGGAGCTTGTCAAGCCAGGTAGGGTTTGCGTAGAAGAGGAGCTGAAAGAAGCCAAGATATGGCGCGAAGGATGGCTTCTTGATCGCCATCGTGCCTGCGATACCAGGTCGAATTCTGGTGATGGAAGCTCACTCGACGTCGCGAAGTGATGAGGTTTTCCAGGAAGACCTGCAGGATGGGTACAAGGGAGCTGTGCCCCATCCAAGACGCGATGGCCGGGATCGACATAGTGCGTGGATCCTGTGCATAACGTCAAAAGGCATAGCCTCACGTGAAAGCATTGCACAAAGGGAGGGGTGTTGGGCCCGCCGCGGGTGGCGCTAAATGGTGGAGAGGGCAGACGTGTCGCTCCAAGCGATGCCGGACGGAAATTGAACAAGGTTAATCAGATTGGGCCAAGGATCAGATAAAAAATTTGCTAAATTATGTAACGATGGCCCCACCCTGCACCTTCCCAATCAAACAGCTGTCTAAATCCTCGCCTGCACCACGAGCCCACTCCGTGTCTCTGACGCCGGTGACGACAGTGCACTCACTAGTTCCCCGGCCCGCAGCGAGATATCCTTTGCCAAGGAGCGACCACCCTCTGAATTTCCGGACATCAACCACATACGAGCGTCAGCAACGGCGCCTCGCTTGAACTGAACCTCTTCGAAGCTCTCGCCTAGCTGATGGCAGCCGAGTACAAGCGAGTTGAGGCTTTGCAGAAGTCCACTGCTTGAGAAAGGAGCTGCTGCAGTATCCCTGATGATGATATTGGCCTTGGAGCATGGCTCAGAAGCATCTTTGCCAAAAGCGAGACGGAGGGCGTATTCGCCCTTGCTGGCCACCTGTTTCTCGTAGGCCCGCATATAGATGGTCTGAATGAGTTCGGACGAGTCTGTAACTTGTTTCCGGTCGCAGGTCGGCTTGGACCAGATCGAGCACAGTCGTGGCTGCGGTGGCTCTTGTTCACCGAGCACCTTCAGCGGAGCAAGCTCGTCATTCTCCGTCACGACTGTGATGTTGCCAAGGCGAGGGCATGACAGCAAGTCGTCTAGGATCTCGATCGTCTGCGAACTGGAGCCGACAATAGCAACGTTCAGTCGTGGCTCGTAAAGTTGACGCAGCTCTTCCCTTCGCGACAGATAATCGGCCATGGGCATAATTCGCTGACCAGCAAGGAAATTGATGGTCGTCAGCGCCTCTGGTTTCGCACTGCTGTGCTTTCCTGGCGTGGGAACGGCAATGTTCCTCGTTCTGAGCAAGTATGTCTTGCCGTTTCCGTCCTTCACCGCAAGCTTCCAGCTTCTTACCATGTTGTCTTCGGTCTCTGAAGCTACGCCCACAACCTCGCTGCCATATCGAACTTGATCCGCGAACTGTTCAGCGCACCACTTCAAGTAGTCTTCGAACTCATCGCGCAGAGGATTCAAGCGGTCGGAGTTTGCGAATTCGACCAGGCGGTTGCGGGCAAGCAGGTAGCAGGCGTAGCTGAACGCCGATCTTGGGTTACGAAGGGTTGCGAGGTCGTAAAGGAACGGACCCTCCATGCGTGACCTGGGCAAATGAGACCCAGAATGCCATGAGAACGAAGGCTTGCGCTCAATGAACAGCACCTTAGAACCGGTGCGCGCTTCCCGGTTGGCAATGGCAGTTGCTAGCTGAGCTGGGCCGAACCCAACACAAACGAGATCATAAAGAGCTGGAGAAGACGAACTGGAGGTGTTGTCCAGTTGCCTGGGTTGTTGCTGAGTGGCTGACATGATGACGTCTCGAGATGTTGTTCTGAGCCGAGATCTTGGAGTTGCACTGGGCCCTGAGTTGATGTAAGAAAAATGTGCTTCAGGAGGCAGCAGTCGGCTCGCAAGATTGATGGTACGATCGCTACAACTCGAGATCCGAATATTGCATGAGCTTGCGCACTGGCCTAACAGACAAGCTGTACCAGCAAGCTGCTTCACTGACAAAATGTCACCAATTTTCTAGCGTCGGTGTTCAAGTGTCCAGGGTCGGTGCATATGCCAAGTAACGTGGAGCTGCATCTGGACTACAGTTTAGCACCCGCATTGGCGTGTTTTTGACCATCCATTCGGAGCTTTCCATCGCGCCGGGGCCTTGGTCCACGTACCGGCAACTCAAGAACTGGTAAAATACACGACTAATACTGCGTATTGATGTCAGCCAGGTATGGTTTAACTCTCTTCCAAACCTCGGCTTCTGTGGATTGTTACTCTTACTGTCTTCACACCTCAAGCTGTGGCTGCCTCAATTGCCTTGCAGTACCCAAAAACTTCCACTTCTCCTTGTTCACAGTCGATCGAACGCAATGGTGCAGCAAACTCAGAAACCACTCGCTGAGGCGGAGCCGTTGTTGTTGAAGCTTCCGCATCCATACCTGACAGCCTACACTGTCAAGAACGTGGCTCAGCAAGGCCAGGCTGTCAGCAATCAAATCTCGCTCTCCAGGGCAGAGAGCAGTAGCGAGGGTATTCCTCCGCGAACTCAGCTGGACAACGCTTCTATCTCATTCAGCGATATTGCGTTTCTTGCTCAAGACGCGGTACCGCCCAAGGGCGACAACAGCTCCTGGGCACGAGCACGCAGATCACCTTACTTAACCGTCTCTTGGACAGGCGAGCGACCTAGCGTTGCGCAGCTGTGGCTGATCTCTTATGCATTGGTATCGCTACATCCTTTGGTTGAGAACCTTCGTGTGCTCTTTACTGGCAGAGATTCACAGTCGCTAGCCCAGGAACTCTACTCTACAGGCCTGTACCACCCTCACCCAAAGCCTTCCAATACATCATCACCACAAGATGGCCATCTCCTTCTGCGAGGAGCCTTTTGGCAGGGTGCTGCATCTCCGTTTGGCCCTCGCCCTGTCTGGGCACCACGATTAGATGCATCAGGCAAGCCAAAGACCCAGCATTATCCAGCTTTCCCACATCAGACAGCACCATCTACTCAGTTCCCAGCCCTACCGCGGCACACTATGCATCCTGTTAGAGAACCGAAACCTGAGCCAGGGTCGGTCATTTACAGTCGATGGGTACCGCATCTCAAGGAGCACTTCACTATGATCGCTCTCGATTACACCAACCCTGAGCACCTTGGTCTCTTCAACAAGTGGCAGAACGACCCACGTGTTGCTGCTGGCTGGAACGAGACCGGGACGTTGGATCAACACCGCGAGTATTTGCGAAAGCTGCATGACGATCCACACGTTCTGACCATGTTCGCGGCATTTGACGATGTGCTCTTCGCCTACTTCGAGGTCTACTGGGCAATGGTATGTCGATCCTTAACGCCGCTCGTCCACCTACATGAACTAACGCACCTAACAGGAAGATCACATGGGCGCTCACTACCGGTCGGAACTCTATGACCGTGGTAGGCACTCACTTGTTGGTGACATCAGATTTAGAGGCCCATACAGGGTCTCTGCATGGTGGTCAGGGCTTATGCATTACATGTTTCTGGACGAGCCACGTACCTGGAACCTCGTCGGTGAGCCGGCGGCTACAAGTAGCACTGTACTGGCATATGATTTTGCGCACGGTTTCCATGTTGAGAAACTCATGGACCTGCCACACAAGCGCAGTGCGCTCATGATGGTGAACAGAGAGAAGTTCTTCACGTTAAGCCCCTTCGTCTGGGATGGCGAGAAAAAGGTACGACCGAGTCTGGACGCCTTAGCTAAGTTGTAGAAGACATTATGGGGTTTTGGGGTTGGACATCCACAGCAATTTAGCGGCAAAACATAGCAGTACATATTTATACGCATTCGCACATTTAGATTGGACCACACGCTCTGAGAATCATGGATTGATGTTTCTTGTCAACAGCTACCGACCGGTATTGTTGAGATACAGAGTTTCCAAAACGTGATTGCAAGGTCAAGCCTGAGCATGATGCGAGGTGCGCTAGCGATGAATAGCACGCGACATAGCCTGTAACTATCGACGCTGTATTGTTTCAGCAGAAAACGACTGGTACGGCCGAGAGTGCCTGAATAAAGCCGGATATACGCAGGGTGCAGATCAGATAACCTTAACCGAGCCCGGTAGCCGTGGCTCTCCGAGCAGAAATTTTATCAGATCGAGGCCTCCCGTCCGTATTGGCAAGGCCTCGCACATTTGCTCGGCGTTCGTAAAGCACTGGCAGATGCAGGGTCAGTAGTGTTTTGCGTCCCAGTCTTTGTGGATGTAACACGTAAGTGGTTGTGCAGCTGGCGTGCAGCAAGCGCCTGAAAGCACGTCGCCGGCATCATTGAGCCGATTGGGTTAATTTAGTGGTAAAAATTATCAGATGCGACCCGCTAGGACCAGGAGCTGGAGCTTGTGGGCTGATGAGGCATCCCCACTCAAGGTAGATCTGATAACGTTGCCTTGTAACGGTACTTCGTAGTTGCGCCGATTACGGTGCGTCCCGCATTTCTCTTGCTCCAAGCCTTTTTTGTTGATTCCCTCCATCTGATAAAAAATTTCGCCGCACCATGTATCAGCGACTCCACAGGACAGCTCACCAATGCCGTAAGCAGCTACCATCTTATCAGATGAGATCGATGTCCGCCCCATGTACAGTAGTGCAACCGGGGTAGAACCGCGCAATGCGGTCATCGGCCGCCATCGCCCACCACTCTACGTGACGATCCCTCTTCGGCGAGGAAAAATTTGGAAGATCATGCTCACAGCTTGTTGGTTTACGCCATCGGGATCTGATAATCGGCGCTGTTACCAAATGGAGCAATGACCAGACACAGTGTGCTTCACGGATCCCAGGATCTCACCCTACGAGCCGGTGCAAAGGCGCGAAGAATACGCGGCCTGTATGCCCGCGGACTGCAATGATGGCACGCAAGAGTGCTTTCTGACGCAGCTATTAGATCCGAGGCATCAGCGAAAAGCTCTTGCTGCTTTCCCCACTGAATATGGCGAAGATCGGGACTCCAAGCTTCTAGCATCAGCTCTTTGGCGGTTTCTGGACCTTACTGTGTACTGTTGCTTCGTTGTCACTCTGTCTGACTGCTTTCCGCTACCTGAGTGGACATTCCGTGCTTGTCATCATTGATAGCCCAAAACCCTCTTGATATTCAAGCAACCAATTGCTGTTGCGAAGCGCTGAAGCCAGCCTGAGCGCGTGGTATCTCGAGAAGAAAGTAGCAACTATGGCACAGGTGTACGATCAGTCTCGCAATGATGCCTTCCAGCGACTGAACCAAACTCTCCTACAAATCGATCCATACATCCTGCCACCATACCCAAATCTCTCAATCGTCTCTGGTCCTCTCGATCCTCCTCTCCTACAGTTGACGCTTTCACAACTCCTTTCCCAGCAGGCCGAGCGCCATGCAGACAACGAAGCTATAATAATACCATGGACGGGTGCGCGGTGGACATACAAGAAGCTATGGGAGGAGTCGAGCTTGCTTGCACGAGCTCTGTTGAAATATGGCGTTCGCTCAAGAGACAGGGTGGGAATCATGAGCGGAAACTGTGAGAAGTACATTGCAGTCTTCTTCGCATGCGCACGAGTTGGCGCGATATGCGTAACGCTCAACAACACCTACACGCCAACAGAGATGGAATATGCGCTGAAGCACACGAGTCAGTTACGCCTGCCTCAAAATTGCCGGATATGACAATGCTAACTTCCTTAGGGTGCAGTGTACTGTTCACCACACCAACAATCGCACGTTTCGACAACCAGCCGCTTCTGGAGCGGCTAAAGGCTAAAGATCTATCTGCAGTATTACCAGACTTGAAGACTGTCTGTCTAATACGCGGTGACGACAGCAGTTTCATAAAATACGACGACCTTCTCCATGAAGCAGAGATTATACCAGAGCATATCTTGGGCATTTTTGACGGCATCGTCAGTCCTCATGATGTAGCCAATCTTCAGTTCACAAGCGGCAGCACTGGTAACCCCAAGGCTGCTATGCTGACACATTAGTAAGACCTCACCACCTCTATTATACTAACAACTTTGCTTATCAATGTAGTAACCTCATCAACAACTCACGCTTCATCGGCGACCGCATGGACTTCACAGAAAATGATATACTCTGTTGTCCACCGCCTCTGTTCCACTGCTTTGGCCTCACACTTGGTTTGCTTGCAACACTGACGCACGGTGGTAAAATTGTCTTTCCAGAGGAGTCGTTCGACCCCGCCGCATGTTCAAAAGCCATCTCTGATGAGCGGTGCACTGCGCTTCACGGCGTACCAGCCATGATGGAATCTATCATTGACGTCCCGAAGCCTACGGGCTGGTCCTCTAAGCTTCGCACCGGGATTGTTGCGGGAAGTCCCGTACCTCGCTGGCTCATGGAGCGTATGGTCAATGAGCTTGGAATGTCAGACTTCACATCGAGCTACGGTCTGACCGAAGCTTCACCTACTGTGTTCAACGCACATACCACCGACTCTCTCCATGCGCGACTGACAAGCGTCGGTACTGTACTTCCTCATGCTCGAGTCAAGATTGCAGATCATCAGGACCGAGTCGTGCCCATCGGTGTTCGTGGCGAGCTTTGCATATCAGGTTACCAGCTTTGCAGAGGATACTGGGAGAACCCTGAGAAAACGGCTGAGTTACTCGTCAGGGATGAGCATGGCGAGCTGTGGCTGCATACTGGTGACGAAGCGGTACTTGATGTGGATGGGTACTGTACGATTACGGGCCGTTTCAAGGACATCATTATTCGAGGTGAGATGAGTCCTTCAGCTACTGGCCATCATCAACTGACATAAGTCTAGGCGGTGAAAATATCTACCCTCTCGAAATCGAAGAGCGTCTGGTACAGCATCCATCTATCGCCCGTGCCATTGTTGTCGGCGTGTCACATCCTCGCTACGTCGAAGTACCTGCTGCGTTCCTTCTTCACAAGGAAGGCACCGAGAAGCTAGGGCTAGAAGATATCAAGGCCTGGGTCAGAAAAGTACTGGGCCGACACAAGGCACCTATGCACGTGTTCTGGCTTGGAGAGGACTGTGATGGAGAGGTGCCTTTAACAGGCAGCGGCAAGATCAAGAAATTTGTCTTGAGAGATGTCGCGGAAAAGACACTAGAGCAGAAGTGAGTAGTTGTTTAATTCCTTTTCGCCAGATACATGTATATGGGGTTGTTTTTGGTGAAATTTTATTCCATGTTGCAAAAGGAGCATATCTCAGCAACAGCTCTTGCGAGTATTGCTGAGGATTTCTGTATGATTCTTAATACCCTTTAACTTCTACAAGAGTTGTTTTAGTCTTTCAATACTTTGTTCAGTCTTGTATCGTCTGTGAGTCTGCATTAGGAACCTCCTTTTAGATCGCCGCCGTCCTTGGGTTGGAAATTGCTGCCATCCTCGGCATGAAAACCCTCGCCACCCTTGGGTCTGTCTAATGGCTTGGTATGCCCCTCATTCATAAAATCATCTATTGGATACAAGTCATGGCCATGTGCATTTGGTATTACTCAATCTTACATGAGATTCTTAGAGGCCCCTTATCTGGCCTGAGGATGTGCAAAAACCTCACCATCTGGATACTTTGCCGTCATACCTTCTCGTTGGCATGGAATGAGTCACATATAATATTGAGTGAGTCAGTTTCTTTCATTTGACTGGAACGACCTATTAGCAATAAATAGGAAGAGCAATACTTGACTGACTAGACGTAGGACAACGCGAACAGTATGTGGCAAATGAAACAAAACAAATGCGTAGCCAGCGCAACAGTAAGAAGGTTGAATACAGTTGATGTACGGGTCGGTGAAAATCAGGCGGTGGTGAGCAAAGAGGGAAGGTGCGCTCCGTGCCTAGGAGAACATTTCTGACGGTGCGCGTTCTAGTCTCTTGCATCGGCACTGAGCAGCTGTAAACTTGATGAGCAGCAGCAGACGGCTCTCATCGTTTGAGTTTAATGTTCAATGTCCAAGAGGGCCTTCTGCGTGAGCGAGACGTCTTGAACCTTAC
Source organism: Ascochyta rabiei (assembly GCF_004011695.2). Taxonomy (NCBI): domain Eukaryota; kingdom Fungi; phylum Ascomycota; class Dothideomycetes; order Pleosporales; family Didymellaceae; genus Ascochyta; species Ascochyta rabiei. The sequence goes on from NC_082413.1 coordinate 908,050, forward strand.
CCCGGTCGAAGTGCAACATGCGTGTGTGTTAAGCTTTTGTTCAGTCACTGCCGCTTCGATATACAGCACAGGTACATATAAAGACTCACCATGTGCAGCTTTCAACAGATCTTCCAGTCGAAGCATTCCAGGTGACTGATACCCTTGTTCTTGCTGTGTACGTCATGCCTTGTGTGTGACCGTACTTTCTTTCTATCGACCTGCATTGTGCATTACTCTGATCTATACCCCTAGCTGTTACTTTCAAGGTACGTCACTCAGAGCTTCGATTTGGACTGTTTACTGCTTCAAAGGGCACAGCTTACTCTGTTCGCCACTTCGTCAGCCACTCACCTCTACTGCCCACTCCCTGTGTTCTATCATAGTGTCCAGCACCGAACGTACTGCAGATACTCCTGATAGGCTCTTGCTTGCACATCGAAAGTTCAAGAAGCAGGCGAGCAAAGATAGCAGAATCTACACAGGGTTATTCTACCGCACTTAGAAAGCCATAAATAACCGTGTTGTAACACCACGCGGCGCTGCTTTCAGGCAGATCCTTTCATACCTCAGCGATGGCCACTTTACGCAAGAGCAGAAGCTCTGCAAGCCACAATGCGCAATAACAAGTCGAATGATTCGCCGTCGTATCCCCAACAGATGTGCCGGACGAAGCACAGTACTTGTATTTGAACCTGTGAAAGGAGAGCCATTCGAGGGCCAGTTAGGTTGACGTGGGCAATTTTCTTTGGAGTAATTCGATACAGCTCCCAAGGAATGGTGGTGTAAGCGGTGATAGGCTGGAAGCGAAAAATAAGGACGGATTTGGCGCTGGCGGGAGTCGTAGCATCGACTGCGTCAAGCAATGAAGACCAGGCATCTCACACTAGTATCGACATTGAAACCCGTTTCTCTAGTATTGTTCACGATGGATTTTCCTGGGTTGCGATGTTGACATTGTCATTGTGCGTCAGTGTGGGCGCATTTCAACGCGTACAGCTCACGACGTCGGCACTACCTAGGCATTGTATCTTGGCTTCATACGTGTGGCCCTTAGCCGAGTTCATATCTCAGTACATCCTATACAACACGACTTGTATACGTGATGCTTTCTGATATCATCTCATAATGCATGATTTCTGTTATTGCTTGGCGTCCGAGGAGTGTCGTCCTGTATCGCTCAACTCTGTCGTCATTGTTACACAACCTCATAGCACCTTCCTTTGCCAACATACATGCGACGCGCCTGTAGCCAATGAAAGTGTTACTATTACATGCAACCGTCATGAATATATACTATTTGGGTAGCGATTGCTTCAAAAGTCGCGCATGTCCATCCACGTGCCGTTTGTATAGCTGTTTACAAAAATGTCGCTCTTCGCACCTAGGCTTTTGACGACTGTCTCACTCCGTTACGCTGTCAGAACTGCCTTGATTCAAGCTTCTCGATACTCAAGCCTTGCAGTCTCGTGCCATTCTGTGATCAAGCCACGTTATTTCAGTCAGCATCGCACCATGATGACCGATCCTAAGCATTTCATGTACACCAGCGGCGAGACAGATCCTGTGTGGATTCATCAGGTGCCCTACAAGAGCATTCCGAAGTTCTCAAAGCTCGACAGGGACCTTGAGACAGATGTTTGCATCGTTGGATCCGGTATCTCAGGTGTCTCGGTTGCATACGAGCTTGTCACTCGAGGATTGAACGTCGTCTTGATCGAAGGCCGCGAGATCCTCTCTGGAGAGACGGGCCGCACGAGTGGTCATCTTGCCAACGATCTGGACGATGGGTACACTGCGATTGCTAAGAAGCACGGCGACAAAGGTGCGAAGGCTGCCGCCGAGTCGCATACCTGGGCGTTGAACCGTGTTGGCGAGATCTCGAAGCAGCTCGGTATCGAGTGCGAATACCGCCATCTTCCTGGTTATGACTTCTCCCAGTACCCCAAGAGCGACAAGAGACACGCCGAGGACATGAAATCGGTAATCGAAGATGGTCGGAAAGCGAAGGAGTTGGGTATTGCGACAGAGTACAAGGAGGGTTTCAAACTCAAGGGTTGGGAGGGTACCCCAGACCAGAGTGACGCAGTCATCTATCAAGGACAGGCCACCTTCCACCCAACTCAATACGTGTTGGGCATACTCAAGTTCCTCCAACAGCAGCCGAATTTCTCCTGCTACACTAACACACGATGCATGGACGTCAAGGAGAAGGGCGTCGAGATCTTGGGCATGGGCCACAAAGAGGTTATCGTCAGCACACTCGACGGTCACACTATCAAGTGCGCCGACGCTGTCGAAGCGACCTGCGTCCCTCTCCAGAAGCTATCCGTCATCGCCGAGGAGGAGTACTACCGCACGTACTGCGTTGCAATTCGCGTACCGAAGGGTTCAGTTGAGGACTGCCTCTTTTACGACTCAGCCGAGATGTACAAATACGTGCGTCTCACCGCGTGTGATGAGGAGTTTGACTATCTGGTCACGGGAGGTGGTGACCACAAGGTCGGTCAGGGCGACACGATAGCACCTTTTAAGGAGCTTGAGGACTGGACACGATCACGTTTCCCTCAAGCAACCACCGTCGACTACAAGTGGAGTGGACAAGTCTTCGAGCCTGTCGACTACATGGCCTTCATCGGCAAGAATCAGGGCATGAAGCACACCTACATCATCACTGGGGACAGTGGTAACGGTCTCACGCATGGCGTTCTGGCAGGAAGACTGATTGCTGACGAGATTACGGGGCAACCAAATCCGTGGGCTTCTCTCTACAACCCCAGCCGTTTCTCATCTATCGTCAAATCCCTGCCTAGCATGATTAGCCACGACTTGCAGATCAACTCACAGTACAAGCGCTTTCTGCAATCCGACATCAAGGACATCGAGGACCTGGTACCTGGCGAGGGCGGTGTCCTCAACCCCACCGGCAAGAAGCCCCTGGCGGTCTACAAGGACGATGGCGGACAAATTCACAAATTCAGCGCTCTGTGCCCTCACTTGAAGGGTGTTGTGTGCTGGAATTCGGCGGAGAAGAGCTGGGACTGCCCCGTACATGGCAGCAGGTTCAGCAAGGACGGCGTGCAGCTCATCGGACCCTCGAAGGCTGGTCTTGAGCCGGCGAATGAGAGTGGGGAGGCGTTGCAGAACGAGGCCATCAAGGCCTAGACAGCCATGGTGATGACTGAGATGGAAAGCCTACTTGACCCAGAGAGGCAGTCAAGAGACGCCGAGGGTTTTATGTGTATACTTCATCAAAATTCTCCACAGCAACTGATCCTACTGCTCGTGATGTACGAAGTTGAGTCATTTAGCCACCCTAATCTACGTTGGTAGGTAAAACATGATATCCAGAACCCAGTCCAGGTCCGCTCAGTAGTCACGCTCGCATGATCAAGAATCCATAAACGCCGGGGTGTCCAGACATCTCGATCTCATCATGATCCTGATGATCGAAGCCCTCAGCTCTCTCTTTCCCGGTCAAATACTCTCGGAATCAGACCTCCTAAGCCCCACCATCAGCAACAGCCTTCAACAGCCCACCCATGTAGTTCTTCAATGTGAGATTGTGGCTTGCCACGAAAGCGAGCTGCTCCCTGACCGGCGCAAAGACTCTCGGCACCCACCCTACACTCTTAGCCTCCTGCTCTTCCCGCTCTCCGTCTTCTCGTGCCTGCTCGCGTGCAGCATCGCCCAGACGCGGCTTCTTCGCTCCAGTGGTACGGTGTGTGCTTGGGCTCTGCGGTTCCGTAGCGCTAAACGTACGTTTGTGTGTGGGCGCATCGGGGATCTCGAGGACCTCTGACGGCGGCGGGATCTTATTCAGCTGTCGCGCTAGGTTGCGGAGGACGAGAACGGAGGACAGGGGCAAGCCGGCGGCATCGTTAGCTTCATCGGTGGCGGTGTTGAAGTAGCGGAAGTTAGGGGTCAGAGATGAGGATTTGTCTGTAGATGTGTAGTTGTCATTGCTGCCCGGGTTGCTGTTGTAGCCGGCAATTGATGCTTGAGCGGAGGAGGTGGAGGGGCGCGCGTCTTCGGCGGCACGATTGTGACGTGCATGAATCGCTTGCTTGATGGATGTATCAGGGAGATGGGTTTTGATGTGCTGACCGGCTAAGAACGCAGAGTCTGTGTCTGAGGTGAAATGGCTGCAGTTCGCCCAGTAGCAATTATAGTTTTGAGGGTTTGAGGTGGTAATTGCGTCGCCGTTCTCCATGTCGATATCTGGTTTGGGTTCGAGAAGCCATTGGCCTGTTTCTTGGTCGCGAGGAACTTTGAGATGGGCGCCGACGACGTGTTCCCACATTGCTCGTGCCCCTGATGCAAACTCGCCGCACTCTGTTTTGGCAGAGTACTCTTGCTCTGGCTGGCCGTTGACGATGTTTGGTGCTATCCAACAGCAACGTATGTATTGCTTCTTGGTGCTGGGGTCGACTGGTACGGATCTTGGCCTAATGCCTCTGATCGTGTACTTCGGTTGGCCGCCAACTGTCAACACTTGCGCAGATGCGCCACCGAAGGTTGTTGAGACATTCGTGATAAAGTCCTTGGCTGGCATAAGTGCCTTAAACGCGGACGGGTTGGCCGTCATGGCTTCTTGGAATGCTGCGTTGTATGCCGACCAGAGCTGGATCTGGGTAATCTCGCCTGTTGGATCCTCCTCGAAACATGTCTTCAGCCACTGGGAGCTTCGCTCCGGCTCCTCGAGTGTCACCAGGTGATCGATTATTGCAGAGGAAAGCTTGGGTGCCGCATCGTTGGGCGTCGAAGATTTGGTCGGTTTTGGCGTATTGCGCCTTTCTTCGTAGGCGATGGCGCCGAATTGCAGTAATCGTACAAGTTGGCCTACAACACCTTCGATGTTCACTTCGTGCGCAAGAAGCTCAACGTTATCTGGGAAGCCTGTAAACAGGTACAGGAAGTCCAGACATGCTATCCTAAGATCCTCGTCCTCGACAAGCAGCCAGTCGCATATCGACTGTAGTGTCTTGACGGGTACGTCTGACAATTTGTTTGTGGCTTCGAGGTTCATCGATATCCTGCCAAGCGCCCTTAGCGAGGTGATGATTCGGCCACGATCGTCGGTATCAATCTGAGCCAGTAGAGATTGGTACACAGGGTCTTGTGAGTCCAATATCCAGTATTTGGTAAGTTGCTCGGCGATCTCAAGGGCGTAGTGTTGCAGTTCAACAACAGTGGGATGTTTTGGCAGGTTGAGTAAAATGACAATCAAGTCCCGAACAGCCGGGATCATGGAAGCAAACAGAGCGTTCTCTTTGAGCATCACCATGTTCCGAATGATCAATGCTGCTTCGTTGATCATATTGAGGGCCTTCGCGTTCTCTTCTGGAAGCAAGTCGTCGTCGATGTCCAGAGTTTGCAGCGCGCGAATCTTCTTCAGCAAATCCTTGGTACCCGACAAGCCATTCAGGACGTCCGCTTGGTCAAATTCCTCCTCTACGTATGAGATGTCCCATTGAACATCGAAGAACAATGATCCAACATCGATGACTTTTGCGATGAGTGCCTCGGCAAGTCCCGGGAATTGGTCGAAACGGTACTTGTCGCCTCGTTCGTGGGAGATTTTGACAAGGTGGTGTAACGCATATGCTTCTTCTTCTGGTTCTTTTGATCGTAATGCGTGTAGTGCGCGAATGTAAATGTTCGGTCCCGGGAAGCCAGTACCGGGAAGCATCATCCCCTTCAGTGGAACTGGCCTGTTTTTCCTGTTCACGATGTACTTCTTCCGTGAAGCAACGTAGGCGTCCAGGTTGTTCGACGGTGTTACGACCTGCTTTAGTGCCAGGGGAATGTTTGTCCGCGGCTCATAGTTTGCAATGGCTACAGCTGCCGCACTCGTGCCGTATCCGTTGGGCTGTGGGGAATTCAAATGGCCTGCAGATTGGCGTGTTTGCCTGATCGAGCTCTCTGGCTGAAAAAGCACGCGCTGTGGGGGCGCATGGCGTAATGATCTTGTTGCCCTCCCAGTGCTCCCTGGCTCGTCTACGTCCATCTTGTCGTCTTTTGGTGTCTTCTTGACGTCGCCGTCTTCGTCTGAATCGTCCGAGTCTCCGTTCCTCAGCCTTTCGGTCTCGCGACTGCCTCGGTAGAAGTTCTCAACGGTTCGGTTGAGCAGGTCCCCTCCCTTGGCTGTGATATCTTCGAGGATCTCTTTCGGCGGTGGTTCGCGCTTATGTATAGTTGATATCTCGTAGGCTCTAGAACAGGTGTCAGCATGTTGTGGACACAGCTGCAGTGGAATGCGCACGCAAGGTTCTTGTAGTATGCTGTCTTGACCAGGAATGCCTGCGTGGTGAGCTGACTTGCAGAGCTGTCACGCAGAAAGTCTGTTGCTAGTCTTCTCCACGCAAGCTTGTTATTCTTCGTATCTGAGACCTTATCGTATCCGCCTTCTTCATTTACGCGCTTGTACAGGCGCAACAAGTCAATGTGCTGGTTAGCAACTTTGGGCTCGCGGTCGAGAAACGTCCTGCGCGTGACATCAGTATGCGCTCGAAGCAATGTAGCGATATCAAAGCACCCACCCTCTCTTCTCGTGGTATGCTTCCAGCTCCTCAATAAACTTGTCGTATTCTTCGGTGCGCTCAATGGAGGGTTCTCGCGGTTTGCTGGGCGCCATGGTTCAGTGCGCGCACAATCTCCAGTACTTAGTAGTGTCAGTCGCGGGACACCCACAGGCTGAGTGGTGTGCCTGACACAGACGCGGTGTCGGTGGTAACTGCGATTGTCGCGGCGCGTTCGGTCGCGGTGCTGCTGGATGAACACCAGAATGCCAGAGCTCCAGTTCCACTTTGGCGCGAACCAACAACGCTAGTTGGTGCACGTGACGCGAACCCATAGTTCCTTCCTTCCCAAGCCATCTCTCGCCTCAACAACACATCTGAGCTGGTGGAAAGCTGCCTGTGGGCCACAAAACAAAAGCTTGTTATTATTTTGCAGGCCGACTGCAATTGATGCTTAACTGACACTGCAGCTTGCTCACAGACCGTCATGATCTCGCTTTCGCTGGCGAAGCTGTCGACCGCGCAAGATGCTTACCCTGACGAGCAAAACTTTCAATGGAGGCATGAAACTAACAACCTCATTTGTGTCGTCGACTCTTATCAGATCGGTGGCTCGGCACTTCAGCTCCTGAAGATTGTACAAGGCACACAGGTTCGAGTAAGAGCTGCAATCAGCCCTTACTCTACTACTTCGAAGCCTGACTGACAAAGAAGCTTGTTTTCCATGCTGACGCAGTCTTTACAGGAACACATCGAGCTCGAGCGTTTGATCGTTGAAGGACGAGAGCTCATAAGGGGCATGCAGGAACGTGGTATCGAGCTGAAAGGTGATCAGCTGCCTATATCCGCCATCGTTCGGTGTCCGCTACTTGCCATCCGGTGGCAACTGCCAAATAAGCAGGTGAATCAACACCAGAGTCTCTCGAGCATCGAGCTTATGATTTGTATAGGTTCGCCGTCTGCAGATCAGGTTTCAGACAAACGAAGACTTCGATCAAGTGTATAGCCACCTTCACCAATTGGGCTTACGTATGAGCCCGCCCCAAAGCCAATCGAAAGATCGAGGTTCAACTGCAGGTTCAGGAACCAGCGCAAGGCTAGCACCCTCACCAACACGACCTACAGCTCAATCTACAGGGCCATCTTGCCCTCCCTCAAGACTCACCGAGATCACGAATCGGCCTTACACTGCCGTGTCTGCTCCCACCGCAATAGAGTCTCAGATACAGGAAGCTGCCCATACGCGACCCGCCTCTGCATTCTCGAGTGCCAGTTTCGCACCTACAAACCCTCTTACACCTCCGATGTACTTTCCCAGACCAGACTCTGCTTCGGTATCGTCTTCAGACTATCCCACCAGCTTTTCCCCACAGAATCGACCAATAGCAACCATTGAACAGCATGATGTATTTGCCTCACGCCCAGAGACAGCTCTTCTTTATGACCGACCTGACACTGCGGAACTTCCGCCTCGAAGAGAGCTTCCATTTCGGCGTGATTCCTTGCCGACGTCTTCTGGAAACGACAGTAATCGCCCTCAGAGCCGCCCATCAACTGGTCTGATGGGCCCTCCACCAATGCCCAACCGTGTCAGTGATCTGAGGCCAGGCTCTGCTCGGAATGCAGCTTTCGACAGCGACCTACCTCCTCTTCGTCTACCAACAATCGTACCTGATATCGCAAAGACGTCGCCTGTACATCAACGACCGCTTACTCCATTGCCGCCTGCAAGAAGTCCTCCGAAGCCAGCACAGACTACAACAACATACGAAGAGCAGCAACCCCTTCCGTCGGCCTCATCATCACCTCATGCATACCCAACTCCCACTTCTACGTCTCCCGTTGCGGCACGACCACTCAGCGCTGCTAGCAGTGCCAGTCAGAACCAGCGCGAGCCCGCGTCACCGAGTGCATTTACAAGTTCTCCCGCTCGCGGGAGCAAGGATCGAAGCGACCGTGCTCATGCTCCTGTTCGGTCAGACGACACCGAGAACGCCTTGAGAGCCTACGCGATGCAAAGCGACGACAAACGCACAGCTGCCCTGAACAGCTTCATCTTCAAAAGTCTTGACGATAACAATTTCGTGACGCTTGTGGAAGACATGGAGATGAACTGGGCCCGACTTGGTCTGGGCACATGGTGAGTTTGAGATGATAGCGTTTTTTGCGAGCAGATGAGGCGGAAGTGCAGATGAAAGCAGATATTGAAACATGTGATGGATCAAAAGCTTGGAGTGTGAACCTTCCAACGACTTCTTCCTCGATCAAGACTTATCTCTACCTCTTTCCAACCAAGATCGCTCTCATCGTCGTTACCACTAATATCTTAGCGCGTACCGTAGAAGCCATCATCTCAAAATAAACATGATCATTCAACGCCCCCACATCACCCACTAGCACGCCAGCGCAACAATTCGGTACGCACATCGTCCCCACGATCCCGCAACCCCTGCAGAAACTGCTAGCGCACCGCACGGAGCGTCAGAAAAGCTTGACAAAGCTTAACAAAGCTTATTTCCAGGAGTCCGGTGAAGAGCGATCCGGATCATCCACACGGCCCAAACCGGCGCCCCACCAAACCAAGCGAAACTAGACAGCCGAAAACAGTGTCGCCACGTACTAGCTCGTTGCATCCAGCTGGAACAACCGTGGATCGCATGGTGGCTAAAGAGCTTAGGGTCTGCACTGGGTACGTGGAAACGCGGCATCCGCAGGGAGCCGGCGCGGTGCATGAGCTCGGCCATCGCGGCGCTGTGGCTGATCTGAGGGAAGGTGAGGCGCACGCTTGCTCCGTGTAGGTCGTCGAGTCTGGATCAACAGCAGAGGGGCAGGTGCAAGGTAGGTGGTTGTTTGAGCTAGATTCGCATCCCGTGAAGAGACGCGTACGCAAGCAAACTATCGGATTAGAACAGGGGTATAAGCTCCCACCAGAAGAAGACGAATGATAAGATTCCGTGCCATACTCCTCTCCCGAAATGAAATCGTTGGACAGGGTGGTTCTAGCGTGCCACAGTGTCGTGGCTGGGGCGACTGATTCCTCAGTGCAGCTTGATTTGATTTGACGAATGAGTTACGGCGGACCAATCAATGTCGGCACCTGTGGCGTGGTGGACTTTCGTAGATCGCAACAAAGAAAAGCAAGCGAGAGTACGGATCACGAGATTGATGCTATGAAGTCATCTTTGCTCAATGCACTCGAGTCAAAGTTATTCCCGCCTTTAGCGTCTGGCGATGACGCTGTTAGTTGTTGCTGTGCTGCAGCGGCTGTTGCTTGCGCCATTGCAGCGTCATTTGCTGCGGCCATGACTGCTGAGAGATCGTGCTCGGCGTTGGCAAGTGATGTGTCGTGGTTCCCATTGTCTGCACTGCTGACTGGACGTGCTTCGGTACCTTCGCGCTCACCGACAGCTGCCGCAGCAAGATGTTGAAGACCAGCCATGTTGGGTTCCGACGCTGGGCTTGTTTGTTCGGGAACACTGTTTGTTGGGGGTGTGGGCGTTTGCTTTTGATTTAGCGTTTCCTGTAAGGCTGTGTCCCAGCTTACATGGTCCATGCTACGGTGAATGATCTGTCCGTTGTTGAGAGCATCGCTCATCTCTTTGATGGCAGCATGCGCCTCGACCTGAGTTTCAACTCGATCAGAGAGTTCGACCAGAGAAGTCGCCACAAGGCTAGCGAACACATGGTGCAATGGTGTGATTGCTCCACTTGCCAAGTTGGTAAGGAGTTCTCTTGTCAGACCAAGAAGGTCAGTTGAGGGCATGGTTTGTGAGGACAGACGCCCTACAAAGACGCGCAGATATTGATAAGCGAGGTGGGGTGGGGAGTGATTGGTCAAGTCGGTGATGTCTATCGATTCTCGAAAGCCTGTTAGTTGACCGTTGAGATAGATAGACTCGGGCGAAGTGGCAGCCAAAGGGAGTAATGCGAATGGCGACGAAAGTTCTATGCTAGGCACGCTGCCTGCGCGGTTGACAGCAGCCACCTGACCGACGATCTTGGTAGCCCCTATGCGAAGTCAGTTGTGGCATAAATCCCGAGTGCGTAGACAATACTCACGAGCAAGATGGTAGCCAAGATCACCGAGTGCTACATAATCGTCACGAGTCAGGGATCCTGAATGCAGCGGGAGCATGATGTCTTTTGATCGACTAGAAGCATGGAATCGATCCAAGATGAACGCTGTCCAGAACACACGACGTGAGCTCTGGAACGCCTCTTGGTCTTGGTTCTTCAGCGGGTTCAACACTCTGGCATCGTTGATGCCCGCTTCAGTGATACACCCTGCAATTTGACCGAGGAGCTGAGAGATGCTCCCCACAACCCCTAGCCCAGGTTTGTCTGCTGCTAGGGCGAGCAGTATCAACGATTGGCAGTACACCAGGTTGTTGTAGAACTGCCGTGATGGTTCAGCATCACTCAGTGTGAGCTTCGCCGCGTCGGCCAAGGCAAAGGTCTGTTGCAAGAGTTGAGTTACGCTCGCATCGATCTGTGGCAATGCTCTGGGCGCGAACGAACGAACACAGACATCTAAGGAGAGAAAGAAGGCTTCGCGCAATTTAGCTGGACAGTTCGTAAGGCGGTTCAAGGCCGTAGAGTCGTGCGGCAGGATTGGGAGTGTAGGATGGATCATGTTGTAGTACCTGAGAGCACGTTAGCTGGCCGTCCGAACATCAAGACTAAAGCCTACTTACGCTTTCAGCGTGTTTTCGTTTGAACCTGTAATAAGATTGCCAGCCAATGCCATCTCACCGAACGAGGTGCGACGATCGCCATTGAGTGGTAATTCTTGAGTAGTCAGCAGAGAGAGCATGGTTTGCTCGAGCGGGTGGTCATTACCGCGGTCCTGACCGGACCAGCTGGACCGGCCAAAAGCATCCTGAAACCCTTCTGACATGCTATGCGTACGTTTTCGGTGGAATTGAGGCGGACTCTGAATATCTGCAAACCCCTGCTCTGCCATGTTTTGTAGGTCAAATTGGTGGGCTTGAGGCTGCTGGATTTGGCTCTCAAGCGAATTCAAACGATCTGCAAGCTCCTTGATGTACCTAGCGAACGTGGGTCAGCTCACTGCGCCTTTGGCTCTTTGGAAGCAAAATAAATACCCTTTGCTGGGTCCGCGCTTCATTGGCTGCCTGCTGAACTGGCATCTCGCCCCTGTCCTCTTACAGCTTGAGCAAGCCTCTGGTCCGTTCTCGCTGGTCGCGTCGCATCGAATCTATGCTGTATGAGCATACTGCAAGCCTCAAAGTCCACTGGATACCGCATACCTTCTTCCGCCGGCACTCGTCGCAAGCTCGTGACACCTTCGATCGCTTTCGGTTTGGGTCGTTGGGATCGAACTGTTCGTGTTGTTCGCCTAAGCTCATCGCGACGTGTGCCATCTGCTGCGGCGAGTGCGTCGGCCGCTGCTGGGCTTGAAAATGCGGGTGCGCGCCCTGCAAAGAGGCCATCTGAGCTGGCTGCTGGTACTGAGGTTGCTGCGGACCGCCTGAGTGCATCACTTGGTTGCTGAACTGCTGAAGCTTCTCCTGCAGCTGAAGTTCAGGGTCGGTCAAGTCGTGATGCTGCTGATGTTGCGGTTGCTGCTGCTGCTGCTGCTGCTGTGTGGGAGGTGTGCCATTGTGATTCCCATATGGACCTGGTCCACCACCCATCTGCGTATCGGGGTCGGCATAATTCGATGTCATCGTGCAGTGTACTGCGAATGTGACACTGTGTGCGCGTAGTCCTTGCGCGCGACAGTAAATTCACAGAGGGCGTGGGAAAGGTTGTGCGACGCGTTCGCGCGTGATCTGGTTCGCTGTCGTCGAGTTCACGAGGCGCGAGGTTGAGTGAGGGCCGAGGGAGTTTTGCGCGCGCTGCTTGACGAATCTGGCGCTAGCGTCCTTCGAACAGCACAGAGAGGCACACCCTCGCAGTACACCGTCCTAAAATCGAGTGAAGCCATGGTGGTCTTCGTCAACATACTTGACCACTTTGCAGTGGTCTGTAGTGGTGCTCTGGCGTCTAGCAGGCTATCGGTGACGTTGTCGTCGCATCGGAAGAACCTTCGGAGCGCGCTGCACCCTCATCAAGATCGAATTGCAGGTATGCTCAGCAGTTTGCACTCTCAGGCTGACGAGAACAGTCAGGCGTTCAGCAATCGCAGTCGATCCAGCGATGTTGATCTGCCTGGTTGTGCAAATTGTGTGCATGCTGCCTCTTGTGAGAGTTGGCGGTGATGGACGATACCCTTAACAGACTTGCCATCATCTTCAAAGCTCTACCATGGTCAGTAGGACGATCTCGCATAGCCATTGGCCTATCTTAGCACTTTGTGCTGGCAGGCGTAGTAGACATGTCTCCAGCTTACTCGATCATGCCGGCAACGAGAAGAGCGGAATCTTTTTGACGTACTAGCATGGCCGTGTGTACATCAGAAGATAGGTCTGCAACACGACTGAAGCCGTGTTGAGTTTGATAGATGCCAAATGGTTACGTCGGAAGACTGGAGGCAGTCTCTTGTCTGAAGCATGTTGGCCACCATGTAACCATGAACAGTGTCAACGTTGGTTGGAAGATTGCCATTGTCCCACAGAATAGTACATACAACTGCTACACATGCGTGCCTCGGCCAAACGCTTGACTGGTTCAACCTGTGGTTTGGCTGGTATCATGTGCAGTCTGTTGTCCCAACACTTTGGTGTAGCCAACAGACTAGCAACGGACACTTGCAGCATCGAACAAGAGCAGGGACTGTGGATCAACACGCCTGAGGCTCACTAGAACATAGCTACAGTGTGTGTTGAGACGAGCATCAAGCATACAACCCCACGGAGAAGCGGGCAGAGCGTTTCGAACGAAGCGTGAGCGAGCGCCAACGGTTTGCCCAGTGTTCTGGAGAAGGCTCCCCACCTCGACGCTAGAGTACAGCTGCATCCACTCCACGGTGGCTGCCGTGGATCGTAAAACGATCATTTTCGCCAACGTTTTCATGCTCTGCGCCCAGACGACAAGTGGAAGGGTGAAAAGCTGGCCAGCCACTCGACGAGCATTCGCTACTGGTGCTGCACAGGAAACTCATCTCCACTCGGCAACGGGCGCAGTGCTCTTTGCGCCACGACAGTCGGTCGTGACCGAAAGCAGACTAGAAGAAGCTACGAAGCCGATCTCTGAAGACAATGGAACTCGCCGTAGACTGATCGCATCGTGAAGATGGGTAGTGAGGGCAAGACGACAGCGACTGTGATGCAGGTAGTGAGGGCAAGGCGACAGCGACTGTGATGCAAGTAGACGGTGTGTGGACACGCTTCGCTGGTTAGGTGGAGCAGCTGCGCACAGGCTGATGCTCGAGCGCAGAGTTGCAGAGTCGCAGAGTTGCAGAGTCGCAGAGTTGCAGATGCCGTCTGGCTCGCCAGGAAGACAAGTGCGCAAGACAGGGAACTCTGGCAGCCAGCAGTGCAGTGCACTGAGTGCAGCGGGCGAGGGGGACCGCTGAGCGAGGTTGGGCGAGGTCGAATAATAGCGGCAGGCAGGGTCTCGCACGGCTGGCATGACTGGCACGCCGAACACGACGGGCATGGGGCTACGGTGAGCCCGCGCATGCGTCGTGTGGGATTCTGCTGCACAAGCGCAAGGGTCGCTGCTCGCGCCGTCGCTGATCGAGGCCATGCAGCTAGGTCTCGCTAATTGGACGGAGGCCAGCCGATGCAGCTCCCCACAAGCCAATTACAGGCGGCCTGGCTGCAAGCACCTGCCCTCTTCTCGAGAGGCTGCCCCGTCGCTCTTTCCCTCTCTCACTACTACAACACAGCAATCCCACAGACTGGTGTTTTGGCGGTCTCTTCAGGAACCACGCTCCACGCTTTCGGCCAGCGCCTCTTGCGCTCGGTTCCCCCTTGAACATCATCGACTCCCCTCTCCACTCTCCGCTCTCCGTTCTCCGCTCTCCGCTCTCCGCTCTCCGCCCTCCCTCTGTCGTCCTCGGTCCTCTTCGGCGTTCACGGTCCTCGTCAACTCAGCCCAGCCCAGCCCAGCCCGGCGTGTTTCTCTACCATTGATCACGATACCCCACTGCTATTGATTTGACTGTTTTCGATCCTCTTCTTCCACGCTGTATCTTTATCCACGACCAGCCGTGTCTCCTGTGACGCCGTTGGTCCTTGCTTTCTTCCCTTTGCTGCTCGTCGCCCTTGGACCGGCCCCAACAGCCACGACCGCATCCGGCCGTCCACCAACCCGGAATGCCTGTCATCGATGGCGAAAAATGGGCTTGCTCGTCCTGCATCAAAGGCCACCGAGTGAGCGGCTGCACCCACAATGGTATACCACTCCTCGGCATCCTGCAGCGTTGAATCTTGCGTACAGAAACACGGGCTAAAACATGTTTCACAGATCGAGAACTGCACCACATCAACCCCAAGGGTCGCCCAGTCAAGCAATGCGAGCACTGTCGCGGCGCACGCAAGTCCAAGTCGCATCACGCCAAGTGCGACTGTGGCGACAAGAAGGACAAGGACAAGCACAAAGACAAGGCCGACGCCAAGGGTGAGACTACCTTTGGCGCAATGAGCCGTGTCAACTCTGATGATGCTCTACTGCATGCCAGCAGCTGCCAGTGCCACTCTGGCGCCAAATGCATCTGCGGCACCATCAAGGAGGAACCTCTGGACGTCAACATGGACACTGGCCGACAGACGCTACACGAGGCTCGCGCAAAGCCTAAGCTGATAACGGCCCAATCCGAAAGCCACCTGACCGTCTTCGCGAATGGCCACCACAAGCCCTGTCACCGCAGCAACAACACAGCACACGTGTCTGGTATGCCCTACAAGATCCCACGCCCACACACTCTGCACGGTCACTCTTCCTTCGCCGCTCTGGGCCGGACCGACAACGGCTACAACAACAAGCCAGAGGCGCCGGCTCCAGCTTCACGTTCCATGGACACGCTCTCACTCTCGAACCCCGATTTCTACGCTTTCCTTGGAGACGGCCAACGCTCCACAAACAGTCTACCTATGACGACTATGGGAGGCAGTGTCGACACTTTGAATTATCAGGACTCGTTCTTCAACAACCACAACGGCGCGTTTGGTGCTCAAGACAGCAACTCTCCTGAGAGTAACACGAGTGACAGTTTCCCGACCCAGCAATGGCCATGGACCACGACCACTGGCACGCCTGTCAACTACAACTTCGATTTCGGCAGCCTCTCGACATCTTCATCGCAGGAGTGCTTGCCCAATCTCGACAGCCAATGGCCCATTTCTTCTGCTGGCTTCGACCCAATATGGTCTGCTGGGGATCTTCCCCTAGATCCGAACAAGCTCAACGACAGCATGGCCCAACCAATTTCGCATAGCGGGGAATCGAAGCAGAGCGGCCCTGGTCTCACAGTTGCGTCTTCTGTTCACTCGGAGACTGGGGAGCCGAACCCATTCACAGATCTCGACTTCAAGGCTCCCCAATCAGCTGCTAGCGAGTCGCTGTTCTGGGAAGATCAACCTGTCTACCGCTTCAGCACATCGATGCCAACTGAGAGCCTCGTCGCATCGATGCCCATACCCGTCACAACTATGTCTAGCAGCCAGGCTTTCGAATCTGACTTTGCCAAGAGCATGAGTGTCACCTCGGCCACTATGCCGACGACAAGTAACAACGACTTCGCAGATGCTGCTGCTATCTCCATCCCTGGTAACTTCGATGATGTCGTCCCCAACGACCCTTGGCCTTTGGAGCAAAACCTTATGGCTTTTGACAGCATGAATGCTTTTGATTCTACCTACACGCAGACCTGGCTGTAGTAGAGCCAGGCCTAGTCCTAGACGCCTGCGAGGGCACTGGAGCTTGTTCACGGCTCTGGGCCCTTTGATGACGCCATGATTGATGACGTTGCTGGTGCGCGATGATACCTCTCGAGCCAATCTTTCTTTCTACTTTCTTCAGCCTTTCTGGCTCCTTTCAGACCCCCGATCGCCTGTGTATACTCTATAGACCTGGCCCGAGCCCCTTTTCCATGTTTGAATTGCTCAAACATGTTTCTTTTACGTCGCTCGTACGTTTGGATCAAGCTCGTACATACATGAAGAGATTTGGGTGGTGTTTTAACAGTTGGTTGCGTTGGGTGCATTGATTGCGCAAAAACCATAGAACATGGTTTTAGGCGTTGTAGCTCTTGTTGAGGCTACACCATACAAAAATGATAAAAGAATCAAACCAAACCGACCAACATCACGCCTCACCTTCACACCCGGCACTATGTCACCAGCACACTGCCTGTCAGCGTGGCTAGCGTCGCAAGTGTTCTGCCGACGTCTTGCTGACGTCTTTACCACGGGGTGACCCGGTCCTCCACCAATACAAATGCAGCCCACTCCCTGCTCGCCGGCATGAAAGAGATTTCACCGATGTTGATTCGGCAGCGATATCGGCAGCACTTTACATGTACCATCCTAGGTAACCAAGGACAACATCTCCCCACGCTTTCGTACGTATGCAACCATGCTGCAGTCCTTGTGTGCTTTTTGCGGCAGGTGTGAGGGCTGGAGGTCGAGTGACCAGCCACGTTGTGTGCAACCAGCGGAAAGCACCGCGCGATTCTCATGACTTGCACTTGTGGACGCGCTAAGCAGCGCTCGCCGCGGTTGTCGCCGTCGATCATCGATAGTGAGATTCGTGACAGTTGCTTGTTCCTGATGACCGCCGGCAGCTAGCTCGAAGAGAACAGCGACTATCGCGGTGTGTGTTGCAGCAGCAGGAGCACATCTGAACAGCGGCAGAGAGCGGGTAAAGCCAAGTAAAAACGCAAGCATCCCGCGCCCAGTGCACAGCCTCTTTCTCCTTGGCTTCCAGCGACGTTGACCTCGCGGCAGGCTGTGAGATGCAACCAACCTCCACTGGAAGCCCAGAGTGCTGGCCAATGGCGAGCAAGACCGCTGCTTTCCCTGCCTGTTTGCAAAGACTGCAAATGCCTCACGCTTGCTCGACTTGATACAGAGCTGCGAAATCTCCACTTCACAGCCTCGCTCGATGTCCTGAACCGCAGGTTTTCTCAGACTTCCGGTGTCCTCTACAGCGGCGTTGATGTCAGCGGGCTCCAATGGCGAAAATGTCTCACCGCCCGTTTTGGAGCTTAGCAACTTCCTGTCCTGGATGCCAGAGGTACCGAGGGTGGATGTCTCGAGCTTGGTCAGAAGGTACGTCCTTCAGGACGCCTGAGAGTGTGCGTCTTTGCGGCCAGACGACGACTGTAGTTTGCACTACGCTCTTCCCCTCACGCGCACTCGGTAGCTTGCATCACGGCTAGGGACCTCTTCACTCCCGTCTCTCTGTGTCACAGACGGATCTAGCCTTGGCTTTGAGGTGCTGCGCACCGCTGAGTACACCGACGTGCATCGATAGTCGATGCACAACGAGTTGTTGAAAGTCTATCAGTGTTCGGACTGGCCAATATGCACATGCGATTCATGCTGGGTATTCGGAGATTTACAACAATTGTCTGTCTCGATATACGCGATTGTCAAACGAGATCGTTGTGGCCACCAAGTACCTTGTCTTGACCTCTCACTCATGGGTCCAGGTCGAAAAGGAAAGTTTGGTAGCAGCATTTCACCTTAATCCAACCCACTATCTGACCCTTAGATCACATCGTACTTATCAATCACAGCTTGTTCAGTATTGCAAGACCAAAATTCAAGGGTTGCGTTGCAGGACAACGCTGTGCGCACGTTGATTGGTGGAATCTTCCCTGTTACTCCTTTCCCGTCAGCTATGCAACAACCACACATCGTGCCCGTCGTACTCGTCTCTTTCCAGAGGTATTAGCCGTAACAGTACGAGTTATTGGATCAGTCAGCCATTTGTATTCAATACTTTTCAGCTAGCCTGGGTCGAGCAAAGTCCAATGTGATGACTACACTACGAATCAATCCGCACTACATGACCGCTTATGATCTTACATACAGATGCCAAAGACCGCAATTGCAGGCAAACTTCAGAATACTGGACCCAGCTCCATGATTACGGGTGTGATCGCTCTGGCCGTTGCGGCTAGAGCCTCACCCCGGCCGCATAGTTCGGCAAACAACCCGCACCGCGGCGTCTGCACCTTCAAAACCACGCAACGCCCCACGGGGTAAACTGAGCCAGGGCCACCCTTGACTCACATCAGCCTCTCGAGATGGACGACGGGTTCAAGCGGCCTGATGACGTTGTTGCGAAAGAGAAGGAAGTTGAAGATGTTGAGAGGGCAATAGCTGGGCAGAGTGAAAACTCTGAGAAGGATGAAGTGACAAGGGTGTCGACATCGGCTTCGGAGCCTGAGCTACCGTTTTCAAAGGCGAGGACTGTGGCTCTGGTAGCTACTGTTGCTGCTGCGCCGTTTCTCAGCGTGAGTTGTGGCATGCTTTGGCAGAAAAAGTACAGAGCTGACATGCTGAAATCAGACGATGGCTGTCCAAGCCTCCGTTATCATCTTGCCCACCATTGGTGAAGCTCTTGACATACCGACGAGCAGACAGCAGTGGATCGTTTCAGCATACAACCTCACATTTGGTTGCTTCTTGGTACGCAAAACTTGATGTTTGTTCAGAGCAAGTAAATTGATGTTGCGAATAGTTGCTGTGGGGAAGACTGGCAGATGTGTATGGACGGCGCCTCATCTTTCTCTGGGGCTCAGTTTTCTTCACCATAACATCCATCATACCTCCCTTTATAACGAACGAAATCGGCTTCGACATTATGAGAGGCGTGCAGGGATTGGCTGCTGCTGCCATGGCTCCTACGGCCCTCGGTATTTTGGGTGTGACTTTCCCGCCAGGTCGCATGAAGGACATTGCCTTTGGTTGCTTTGGCGCCGGAGCTCCTTTAGGTGGCATCTTTGGCAATATCTTTGTATGATCAGTCCTTTCTTACTCCTCCCTATATGTGCTGACAATTGCCCAGGGAGGTGTCGTCGCTGAATACCTCAACTGGAAGTGGGTTTTCTGGATATTTGGCATGGTATCCGCCATATCCACCGTCGCAAGCTTCTTCGTCATCCCGCTGCCGCCTACCCAGCCAGAGCCGGTGATGCGCAACACTGTGGACTGGATCGGCGGTACTCTCATCACGGTCGGACTGATCATTCTCCTCTTCGCGCTCTCCGAAGGCAACGTCGTAGGCTGGAGCACGCCCTGGGTGCCTGTTCTGATCATCGTCTCCCTGCTCATTGTCATCGGCTTCGGCTTCTGGCAACACCACCTCGAGACGAAGACGCACAAACGACCGCTCATGAAAATGTCCATCTTCAAGAACCGCAAGTTCACATGGGCAAACGTGCTCATGGGCCTCTTCTTCTCCTCCTTTAACAACTACCTCATCTTCGCAACATATTGGTTTCAGGACTTCCAGGGCCTGTCCGTTATCCAGACCACGCTGCGCTTCATCCCCAACGGGGTGACCGGTATCATAGTCGCGACAGCAACAGGCTTCATCCTATCCCACGTGCGCGGCGACTACATACTCATTTTCAGCACCTTTGCAGTCAGCATGTCGTCGCTCTTCTTCGCCATCCCCATCCCAGAGAACACGACCTACTGGGCCTACGGCTTCCCCGCCATGGTCTTCTGCGTGTGCGGCGCCGACACCATTTTCCCCGTCCTGACTCTCTTCGTCGCCAAGACGCTGCCGCCCGAGGATGCCAGTCTGGGCGGCGCACTCATCACCGCCGTCGGGCAGATTGGCCGCGCCATTGGACTCGCGCTCGCCACAGCGGTGCAGACGGCCATCGTCGCCAAGGAACTGAGCGTCAGCGTTGAACAAGTCGGCGAGGAGGGCCATGGCCTCGCGCCATGGGATCCAGCGCTCAAGATGGGCATCCGAGGGACAGCGTGGTTCAATTTCGGGATGAGCATCCTCTCGCTAGTCATCGTGCTAGTATTCATCCGCGGCATTGGAATTGTGGGCGGGAAAAAGTAAAATACTGGAAACCACACATGGTGCCATGCAACAATCGAGTTTGTGTAAACTGTAAAGACCTTCTCTTCCCTTTCCATCCACATACCACACCGTCAACCCCCCCCCCCCCCCCCCCAAAGACTATCTCGATCCGGCCCCTCTCCTTCAAATTCGAGCTCAGGCCCTAAATCACCAATCCCATTCGATGCCAAAACAAGTCCTACTCAGACAGACGAATGAGTACAATCCAGAGCTCGTCGGCTCAGTGCATGTGCATTGTACACGTGTATTGGCTTTTCGATGTAGATGCCATCCATCCCCAGCCGTAGCGTGATTCCATGGACAATCTGTTTACAGCAGTCGTAGATTCTCGCGGGAGGTAATAAGCGTGGTTGTAACCTGGTCTGCTTGGCGATGGAGGATGCAGCCGAGCCATACAATGGACGAAATTAATTTTCTTTCGTCTGTCTCGTTTTCCACGTCTACAAGGCGGGTTGGGTTTGGGGGGGGGGGGGGGGTTCGATGCTGCTGCCTCCTGCGTGCTTTGCCTGCTTGGTTTCTTGCCAAGTGCGTAGATCCAGCCTGGAAGTCACGGCAGATTTCAGCTCGCTAATGCTGAGATAACATGCGGCTGTCGTTACCTGACGAGTGGCGTCGGGAAAAAGAAGGGCCGGTACATCAGAGGGATGAACAGGGGGAATGTAGAAGGATGGATGGACAGCTAAACAGAGGAACGAAGAGATGAAAAGGAGAATATCGTGATTTACATGAATGGACGTATGCTGCGGGTGCAACAAGGGAGCGTGTGGGCAGTTGCTCGAGACTGGCGTTTACATTGAATGGAATGTGCGTTTCACGGCCCTATGACGAGAAAGAGGGAAGCGGAGAAGTAATAATGTCGACATCAGCATCTACATCGACGTCAACGTCAACGGCAGAGTAGGAATCTGGTATTCTCGAGCATTTCGATATTACACTGCTACTCAGTGTTTCTCTGCGTCTTCACCGACATGATAACCCCTCGCTATCCCACTGCGCCCCTCTTCCATCTTAGCTGCATGTCCACTCCCACTTGCACTCCCATCTTCCTCGCCATCAGTGTTGTTGTAGTCGCTGCCCAACCCGACCCAGGTGCGCTTGCTGCGAAGGAACTCTGCGCCGGGCGAGACGACGCCGTTGACGGAGGCGAGGGCGCCGGATGTGCGTTTTGTCAGCGCGGTGGAAGAGGCTGATGTGCTGCTGAGAGAGGGGTTCTGGATCGACTTCGGATTGGAGGGCGTGGATTGTTGCATGGGGCGCGAGTGCGAGACGTAGCGGCCGGTGCGGAGGTCGAATTCGGGGGGTGCGGATTCTTCCTCCGAGTCGTAGTCGCCGTCGGCATTACCGTTTGTTTCTCCTCTCTCCTGCTTGCTGCTGGTTCCATTGGTCTTTTCTTCTGCGGCCTTGGCCTCGTTCGCCTGGGCATCGTCCAGAATCGCAGTGAAATCGCCGCTCCACTCGCCCGTCCAGACGCGATTCGTGTCGTCCTGCAGCGCTATCTCCAGCTCAAACGGCGTGATGAGCGGCCGCCAAAAATCCTTGCTCTCGATCAGACTGCTCTCCCAACACCCAATCACAACCCACCCGCCCACTTCGCTGAAGTTTGCGACCTTGGCGGCGTTCACCTTTCCGACGACAAACGTGTAGCTCTTCTTACCCACTGCGGCAATTGTTTTCTGCACGTGTGCCAGAATGGTCATGTAGTTTTTGACGGATAGAGTGTTGATGAGGATGCCAAACACAGGTGTTGTGGAGAGCGAGGTGCAGAGTGCGTAGCGGCGACGGAGGTTCATGCGTGTGTTTGCGACTTCGGCGGCGGGCAGCGTGGACGAGGGGATCGTAGGGTAGATGTGTGTGGAAGCTACGCGGGAGGAGAGGGTGAGGAGGAGGGAGGTGGGTGGCTCGGAGATGTGGAAGAGAGCCCAGTCGAGCAGGGCATCTGACGTGCCGGGCGGCGTTGTGCGATTCGGGAGGGGCGAGGATGGGTTGTGAAGGATTTGGGTGGAGAAGAGCGAGGTGTAGCCTGCTTGTTCGAGACGTGTGTGGAGGGCGGGGATGTGGTGCGAGTAGGGTATGTCGGCCATGAGGATGACTTGTTGTGCTTTGTCCGGATACGTGGACTGGAAGGTGGCTATGGTCTGGTCGAGATCGAGAGGGCGCTCGGTGAAGACGTATATGACGGGCAGCCGTGAAGGGGGCGAGAGGCAGGAGCGTCCGTAGTGCACCACGCAGTCTGCATCGACATGCTCGGCTGCCACCTCGTCGACACAACACGCGCCGTAGGAGGTGTCGCCGAGGATGAACAGCCTCTCCTCGCCGTCCGGCTTCTCCTCCAGGCCCATTTTCGTTTCCAGCTTCGCGCTCAGCTCCTCGACCGCTGTGCCATTCCGTCGACTCTCGGTCGCATTCGCATTCGCACTCGCACTCGCACTCGCACTTGCGCCCGCGCCCGCACTCGCACCCTGTGCCTGTTTCGCCTTGGCCAGCCCTCGACCCAGCTGCTCATACACGCGCGGCGCATCGACGAGCATGTGATCGGGGAACTGCAGCGCAATCCTGTTCCATCTCCCCTCGCGGATCTCCTTCACCGTGCGCTCGATCTCGTAGGTGAGGGCGACCTGCTCGTCCGAGAGGCGTTGCAACTTCGACGTGTCTACAGCAGGCGTGGGGTCTTCGAAGATGTGGGTGTCGGGCGTCGACAGCACAGGTGCTCCTGCAAGCGCGGGCACTGCCATATTGGCTGTCATGTTTGTTTGGAGCAGTGCATGGACGTGGCGGGGCTGGAGACTTTTTGTTTGGCGCGGGGCTCGGCCATGGCGTGGTCATTGGCCGAGCACCTCTGTGCAGCATGCAGGGACCAGAGTAAGCCATCTTCTTCACCAACTTTTTCAATTATACCATCGTGGATGATACATGATGGATACATGGAATGCATGAAGAATACATGGTAAATAAATACATGATAGATACATGGAATGCATGAAGAATGCATGGTAGATAAATACATGAGAGATACATGGAACGCATGAAAGATGCATGGAATACATGGAATACATGGAATACATGGAATACTGGAATACATGAAAGATACATGAAAGATACATGAAAGATACATGAAAGATACATGAAAGATACATGAAAGATACATGAAAGATACATGAAAGATACATGAAAGATGGTATCACTCTGTCAAAACGCCAACCCTCGAGGAAGCAAAATGCAAGAAGCCGTCTCAGCCACAAGGCCGTTTACATCACAAGGTATCCGGCAACGGCTGCCACCAGAGCCAGCCCGACAGCGTTGGGTGAGAACTTGCCAACACCGCTGTCCTTGGTCGACGCCTCAGCGTCAAGCTTCCGAGGAAAGTATGGCTGCGACGTAGTGGCCAGCGTGCCGTTCCAGCAGTACGAAGTGAGACACTGCTGGCAAGCCTCAGGAACAGTCTCGCCGTTGCGCTCCATCGACCGCGAAAGAATGGCACAAGCAACGCACGCGGGCCAGTCCGAAGCCCCTTCGCGAGTCGAGTTGGCCTGCGTCGCCACGTCGTAGCCGTTCTGAATCATCGAGTTGCGCTCCGCTAGAGTGTAGTCGAGCTTGTCGAATGTCGACGTGTTCGAATCAAAGCTGTACGGAGAGTTGGGCAGGTAGACGATAAGTGGGGGAATGTTGTCGCCCGATGTCACGTTGCTGCTGTTGCACCCGAAGAAGGTGGGTCTGTTGTTGAGACCCAGAGCGACAAAAGTGTCGTGGCCGGGGATGTAAGGGAAAGATGTCCTGTTCATGATGGGTGTCTCGGCACGCTCATACGTCGCGATCAGAGCCGTGCCGTTGGGCCAGTTGGGTGCGGATGGCGCGATCGTGTCTGCAGAGGAGTCGACGGCGAAGATGACATCAACGTTGCGCATAGGCTGGATCACAGGGTTCAGAGGAATGTTCTGGAGATCCTCACCACCATCGACAAGCGTAAGACGCTCGTGGTCGAAGCTGGGGTTGGTGTCGTTGTGGTAGCCGTAGAAGGGGTTTGGGGTGTAGTCCGCAATGTCGTCGTGGTCCTTTCCAATATCGGCGAGAACGCTTGAGATGGCGCTTGTCAGGAAGTCAGGCAGGTCAAAGCCACCTAGAGAAAGAAAGATCTGGTTGAACAGCGACGAACTGGTGCCCATAACGAACCCAAGGTTGTCGAATCCCGCAACACAGCCTTCGCTCTGCGCAAGCGCTCCGTTGGAGAAGTTGGAACCAATGTACTTCAACGGAGCAAAACCGTAGGTAGTGGGATCAAACGAGCCCATCTCGAAGGGGTTGAATTCAAAAACAGTGGCGTTCAGAGAGACAACAATATCTCCAGGTGAACGCTCGTCCGAGACAAGAATAGGCATGGGTGCCTCGCCGTTGGAGAACGCCTGATCGTCCTGGATGGAAGAGAAAGTGTACGCAGGCGCGCCATCGCTAGCGTTTATAAGCTGGAAGGACAGGCCACGGCCATAGTAATCTGTGATCGAGATGTTGAATGCTCCAGCAGGCGAGTCGGCCTTATCTTTGACCGTGCTGACCAGGTTGTGGTAGTAATCGACCGTGGAGAGGAGCTGGACACCACCAGTCGGAGGACCCTTGAACAAAGAGTTTTGGAACTGCCAGATCTCCGTGCCTTCTCCCTGATCCTGAATGCTCTGCACGCTTGTGAAGTTGTTCGCGTAGATGCTACCAATCATCCAGCCTCCACCGGACAGGGCCGAGACGTAGGTAGCAGACTGCAGCAGTCCTCCCAGGTGCCCACTGCTTGTAGCATTCCGTGTGCGATTGTCGAATGCAGACAGAGCGCCCGCACCGTTCAAGAGAGCACGGTATCCACCACCAGAGAACGAGATAGCAATGTTGGGCAGTGCAGTCGTGTTGTCGCGGTGCTTCTCAATGTATGCGCTAGCATCGAAGTTGGGGATGTTGGCACGTGACAGGAAGCTCTTCATAGGATCCACGGTGTTTGGCCGCCTCTTCTGCAACCATGCAGTTTCTGAGTCGGAGAGTTTGTCTGCAGAGCGGATGCTGGGTCGTGTAGACGGGCAGTTGACGACGGCCGGCGCGTAGCCATCAGGCGCCTGCGGTGATGCACGCTTGACGAGATCCAAGGCATAGTCGACAGGTGCAACCCTTCGAGCTTCAATAGCGTCACGAGGCCCGACGGCAGAAGCTGGGGCCTTGTTAGCAGGGGTTGTACATAGGAGAAGGCGAGTAACGTACTGCTCGCTAATGTTGTCAGGGCCGAAACCGTGAGAAAGGAGGTGTACTTCATCTCGGACTGGGCAAGAGAGTAAGGATGGAGAGAGAAAGGAAACGCGTAGAAAGAGATCCTCCAAGAAATTTCAAGACACGACAGCGGAGGCGCAACAGTTATATGATGTGAATACGACCAAGAACGGGAGTGACGGAATGATCAATGCCGCAGTGTTTCGGTGCCAACACCGGATGAGCTAGGAGAGAGATCTGACCTCATCGAGCCTAGGATAAGCCGCCTGGCGTGGCTAGGGTCCCTGATCGCCATCCCCATCCCACGTATTTTTGGGCTGCTTCCTCATCTCAGATTGCCATGTGAAGCCTGGTCGAGTGCCGCAGCGTTCGTACACTCAGCTTACTCGCCTCATCGACTTCTGGTGTTGCCAACTCTGAGCCCGTCCTCGTGTGTTGCACTACGATGGTGGCGCCCAGTTTCGAAAGCAAGGAGCAAATTGCACTGCATTGCGAAACGTTCGGAAACCGGCAATCATAGTGCAAAGAACGCGCTGAGCTTACTTCAGCTGGGGCGCCTGCCCTGTGGCGGAGCACCAAAAGAACACAAAAACTGCAGTTCCTACCTAAGCACACGGACTTCGCGCTCTGCCTCCACACAGGACGTGCTCCAGTAAATTAGATCTTTAGGAGTGGAGATTGCACAGACTCCCATTTCGGAGCCGGCAGTGCAGACAACTGACCAGACGTTTGCCAACGCCCACTCAACACGCTGCTGAAGCTGACCACGCACGAGGAAGATTGCTGCCGGAGCGCTTATGACGGCGCCGTTCGCTGAGCCACCGGTATTCCGACGCGTGTGGTACCAGTGGCTCACAAGCGCAAGACGATGACGCTGCTATGGAGACGTTGGATGCTGCGGCGTTGCAAGAAAGTTTCGCGCTTCATGTCGCAGCTGCCATAGAGCGCTATGATTGGGCGTCGTTCGAACTGCGGACGAAGATATCTGGACACAGTCAGCAGTGCTACACAGTAAACGAGTAAATGAGAATGGGATCACAGTTATTAGCAGTGCCGCAGCCCAGCATCATTTGCTCGATCAGCCTGGAGACCCATTGAAGCGAACAGATCGCGCACCCTCTGGAACTACCGCCCGTCATATCGCGTGCAGTACGCTTTCGTACGAAAATACGACGTTTCTCAGGCTTCATGCGCTGTGCATAATCAGCCCTGCCGAGGATCACCGTAGAACGCATGTGGTGTTATTGAATGTGGACCGTCGCCCGCGGGCGGCAGCAACGGGTGGCTGAAGACCCGCTTCCGAGTCCGAGGAAGTGACGTTGAGCCAAAGAACTCTTGACTACGTCGTTGGTGCTTGCACCTCCACGCGCAGCTAACCAGTGATAAGTTGATCTCTGAGCAGCACTCGTACCACACTAAGTGACTACCCGTCTGGTGGACGTTGCGGCTTCAATATAGACTAGCACAGTCTCTCCATAAGTTCTGCTTGGCCTGATTGAACAGTAAGAGCAGGGTGCACGGTGAACGAGCAATCGTCACGGACTGAGTACACGCTTCCATGCTACATATCACATGGTGGAGCAGCCAATTGACCTGCAGATGATGGTACTGTAAATGCATCTAGAGACAGAGGCTACGAAGCCATCGCCACAGCACACAGCCATACCTCCCCAACAGCTCACTCTCATCCAGCACGCGCAAGGCTTCCACAACCTCAATATCGAAGGCCGCCAATTTCGCGATCCTGGACTGACCCTTACAGGACAGCAACAACGTCAAGATCTGGATTGGAAGATTGGGAATATGTATTTCATCGACTGCATTGTAGCTTCCCCTCTGCGACGGACGTTGCACACCGCACTCCTCATCTTCTATGGGTTACTCCAATCCAAGCCAGACCTGCGCATCATCGCTCTCCATGAGGTGCAGAAGATGTCTGATTTGCCGTGTGACATTGGCCTGCTGGTGGCAGAGCTGGAGAAGGAATTCCGCGGTAAGCCTGTCAACTTCTCTTTGGTTTCGCTTGACTGGACCGACAAGGTGACTGTCATATTCACGCCTCAGAGCGATTGTGTAGTAGCGAGGTGCCGGAAAGCACGGCACTTTCTGGCCAGTCTGCAGGCGGGGAACGTCGCTGTAGTGACGCATGGCGCCGTGCTGCACTATTTGACTGAAGACTGGCATGGCCCTACAAGCGGGGTTGGCGTGTATACACTGAGGTACAACCCCGGTGTTAAATACACAGTCCGTTGTTATTTTGCACCGCATATTTGTGTAAATGAGTGAATTGACGCCGAGTCCGTGTAAATTTACACGATTTCCCGGTGTTATTTACATATATACCTTACCTAGCAATTAGAGTCTTAATAATAGCAGTTAGTAATCAACCTATCTATATAGGTATAGCCTTACTCCGCTCCCATCTCCCATCTCATCTCTCTTATCTCACCTCTCCCATCTTATCTTATTTTATCCCTTACATCTTGCATCTCTGCGTACATATATATAGATATATTGAGGCCAGGCCGGAGGGCACGTCTGCTCTACAGGATACAGACATAGAGGTTAAGTGTTCACTGACCCGAAAGGGACCCAGGTAGCACTATAAATCGACTCTTTATTTATTCATTTATTTATTTATATGGATATATATTTATATAGATGGATAGATAGATAGATAGATAGATAGTAATAAAATACCATTAGATTTAAAAAGTTCTATCCCGTCTAGAATCACACTAGATGTTGTAAAAATACACCCCCGATGCGGTGTAAAAGAGGGACGAAATGCGGTGTTATCTACACGATTGAGAAGCAGTGTTCTCTACCCGATTTTGTACCTCAGTGATACCTTGCGTTGCAGGTAAACTCGGGCTTACAACAACAGGCACTGGCTGGTACAATTGTGAGGCTCGGATGCACCGGTTCAATATGTAAACTGACGCAAGCATTGTGGATGCTGCAATCGTCGAGACAAACGGATCGCGGAACAGAATGTTGACCATGTATTGCTCCTCGTGAGAACAGCAGCTTGACCTGAAGAAGGAGGCTGAGGCTGCGTGGGCGGCTGATGGCTTTATGGTCTTGCCTATTACTGAGGATGATGCCGTCGATGTTACTGAACGTAGCCACCATACCGTACCAACGACCGTGCAAAAGACGGAACAAATAAAAGCTTGGAAAGGCAGGTTAGATGTGCTGTTATGTGGTTCTAAAGGCAGGTAGAGTACAGGTAGGTTTAAAGTAAGGATAGTAAGCTGAGATCCCACGCGTATATTGTGAAGGGGCTGACATTAAAATCTTGTGAACTGTATTCTCCACTCCACTCTGATCAGCTGACGAAGGTGTTATAACAATATTATGTAGGCTCTCTGCTTAAGCCGCCCCTAAGCACCAGATGACAAGGCAAACTGCGGGAGGAGTAGTGGCTTCCGATTGTTACAAGGGCGGGACACGTCGCTACCACAAACATGCGAGGCCGCCATCATCTGGGCAGATGATCGATCTCAACATCTCCTTCTTCTAAGTTGACATGGTAATCCCAATCCTCTACTTTGCTCACATCCGCCTTTCGTCCCTCTCCCCACTGGAGTAGCGCTTCATAGTCTGCACACATGTGCCCGGAGTGAAAATTTGGATAAGGCGTTGAGAGCCCCTTCATCCAGCGGAAAGTTACGACAGACGCGTCGGCGGTGCACATCAATCTTTGCCTGCAGATTTTCAGTGAGCAACTCTTGTGTATAAAGATGGAAAGACTAATAAGACAATGTATACTAGAAGACAAAGGGAGAGAAAGGAAAATGGCATCAGACCTGATGACATCAACGCAATGTTCAAAGTGCGCTTCTTCTATCTCAGGTAATTCTTCAATCTTTGCTTTCAGCTTCGGAAACAGTTCTGGTGTTTTGTTGTAATAATGTCTCATCCATATGGCCTCAAGGCAGTGTAGTTAATACGCAGATTTGAGATATGCGATATAACCCTGCCAGTATGTCAGTACAAAAGTCGGTGGGCTTCAACTTCTCCCCTGTGAATCAAAACGTGGAATTTGACGATGAGCCGGGTGTGAAGATGACAGGAGATCCTGTCGTTTTTGGATCGAGCTCTGAGAAGATAGGCTCCAGAAATCGGCAAAGAAAGATGTGGCTTACGCCTCCTGCGCTCTTAGGCCACTGCACAGTGTCTGGTGATAGTCCAAGGCGAGTAACTTCATCTCTGGTAAGGTTCATGGCCGGTGTGTCAGTCAGATGTCTCCATGCTGATAAAGTGTCGTTCGAAGGTGGCCCTGGGTAGGCTTTACTATGTCAGGTTGGTTTCACGAGAATCAGATCTTGAGGAAGGTACCTTTGTAAATGGTGTTCTGCCAGAATGCAGATTTAAAGATCCTACGATTGTAAGGTAGTGTTCTATAAGTAAGGAGCCAGGTACAGGACTGTACTCATAATGAAGAGGCTGTTTATTTTTGGGATATACGGGCGAGTAGATCTGATCACCTCGGGGTGGTGTAGTAGATTCAGTGCTAAAGTTTTGGAAGAGGAGGACTACTAAGAGTAGAATTGTGGTGCAGTGGGCGATCTAATGCAAGACTGCCGTTAGAGGTGCTTTCTTTAGAATTGAGGATTTCCAAAACATTCGTCTATCAGAGTCTGGAAGACTTCCATCCTCAGACGCCGAGTTTGACAGCAGCTTTTCTTCGTCTTCTGGGACTGTTACATATGATGGTGCTATGGCGTTAAGAAAGATGAATTATGGAAATTCAACGCTGGTAGAGTCACAGATGTCGAACGGTATTGCACCTACACAATATCACGCAACATGTGTCTAAACACGCGTATCTTTCCTACTGCAGCCGAATGAGGCAGGAGACAAGATGATCCGCGGAGGCGCCGTGAGCGCCCAAGGCCCGACCTAAGCCCGATTACAAGCCGCCAAGATAGGAAGGAGAAGCTTGTATTCACAACATTACACTACACGGTAGCTCGATTATATCATAATGCTATGACATTATGTCGTTGCTCCCGATGTAACTTGCTGCGGGGTTAAGATAGCGCATGCGGTGAGATACTGGTTGAGTCAGGTGGCACGTACCTACACAGAGCCTGTACGGAATAGAACAGTAGAACAAGGTTTGCGGACAGCCGTTCACCATAAATATATAATGAGGAAGAGAGGTAAGAGAGACACTGGTTCAGTCTTCGGAAATTTCTACCACCTTTGTGAGCATCTCCACCTGGCGTCACAATGCAGCCTCATACCCTCATCCTTCTAGCCGCTGCGCTACGGAGAGCTAGCGTTCTAGCTGCTCCAGTCACTGTATCCGCAGGTATCTATACCCTGACCTTCTCACTATTCGCTCACTAATGCTGTAACCATGTATTGACTTCACTTATAGATGAGAGCGCCATAGTTTTCACCGGCAAGGAGATGGACAAACGGCAGACCGGCTTCCGCACCGCAGCATACGCGCACTTGTATCGCGAGGCCGCAGACGCGGGACTGGCGGAAGAGAAAGCCGAGGAGAGAAGCACGGCAGAGACTGAGGATGCTGTGCTCGTAGATCGAGATGCAGAGAAATAGCAGACTTACAGCCTGGGAGTCTTGCGTAAGGAGGGCGAGGAATCTGATGACGCGTAGGCGTATAAGTCTACTGTCTTGGACTCAGATTTTCTAACCCGTTTTGAAAACTTGTGTTCCTTAACCTTGCCCTTATGCATTACCAAAAGGTACACATCAAAGTAGCTCTCGGCTAACCTATTTCTCTTCTCAAGTCACTCTTCAAGTGATTTTGAGGGATTTTCGTTCTTCCTATTTCGCTTCAGCCTTTAGGCTTCGAAAACAAGCTCTCTCGCCCTCTCCGCCTGCTTTGCTCATGTTACAATTTTTCTTGTCTCCTGAAACAGGCTCCCTACTCTTTGCATCCCATTTCGAGTCATTTGCATGGCGACATGCCGAACTTGAAATATGGGTGAAGTGGAGCCTGCGACGGGCTGGCCCCTAAGGCCACCGCCAGCCTTCTTGCTAAGATGCCTACCCGAACTGTGAACTACATATTTTTCACCTCTTAACTCTTTTCCGTGTTACAGTAGTCCTTTGCGCCCCTTCCGCACCATCTTCACGCACTACGCTCACTTCCAAGCTCTTTGCATTTTCGTCCAGTTCTGCGCTTGTTCCAGCACCAGACATGTCAGACCACGAACTCTGAGAGTATATGCAAGACAATGTCGCCTTTTCATGATGAAGGTTCAAGCCAACGCAGCCCAGCTGCAGCGAGACGTAAGTGTCTGTTCATGGACTGTGGCTTCCTGCCTCGAAAAATGGCACGCCTATCCAAGCAGTCTGAACGCCATGGCATACAGTCTTCGATTGGCAGTCCACAAAAGGAAAACTGCGCACGCATGATAGACGCCCTTGTGCGCTTGCTGAGACGCGCTCTCTCGTTCTGATGGCATCAGAGGACCATAAAGGGGAGATTAACGACGTGCGCCACGACAGTAAGGTCGCCCTGCCGTTCGAATAATAGCCCTGAAAGTGGATTTAGAAACAGGATGGACCACTCCTCGTGCAAGACTAGACAGGTTGTGTTATTGTCAATCATCTAACATTCCATCGGGTGCAAAATCCAAAAACATACAACAGCGGGTATTCGCTAGTGGTCACCCACCTAACTACTAATCCGCCGGTACGTTGCTTAAATAGGGCTGAGCGAACGGGAAGCCTTGTTTTCAACGTCCTATGGTCGTATGTGGAAGAGAAGGCCAGCTCCGTACATGATATTCTGATGAATCGTCCCCCAGCTCCTGGATCGCACGGTATACCACAATTCATCTGTCACTGTCTCAACTACCCCTCACCTGAATTTGTTCGGAAGAGGCAGTCGATGCTTGAGGACAAGAATATTGCGAGACTCATGTTAGGGTCTCGTTATCGTTATCGGCGCCAAGACCAAGCTTCAATAGCTGACCAACGCCGAGCAGTGGACAAGCAACACTCAACATGCACTCGGGCAATTATCTGAGCCCTGTCCGCCATGAATGGGGTGACATCACGGACACGAGTTGAGGCGCATTCGGCGGAGCAGCTTCCTACGCCGTCGTCGACGCCGGAACCGGACGATGTGGCGTTACCGAATGGCGTCAGCATGCAGGCGAAGGACAGTGCATGGTTGCAGGAGGTGTCGACTGCGCAGAGCCCCGCCATGAACAGTGTCTCGACCAGCAGGCGGACGAGCATACACGAGGAAGCCATCCTGTCAGACACGAGCGAGAGGCTCCGGCCCATCAAGCGCCCTGGTGATGGTCGGCGGACGAGCAGCGTGTCCGAGCACGACAAGGTCCTCAAGCTCAGTCCGCGCCAGATGCAGGAGCTCACGAGCGAGCCTGCGAGTATTCCTGTGCGTACGGCGACGCCTATTCTCGAGGACGCCCTCGAAAGCGCGACGCCTGGGGAGGATGAGTCGAGCGATGGCCACAGGGTGCTGGGCCTAGTCTTGGAGAGACCCGTCCAGCTGAAGGATATGCGGTCGACGAGCGGCGAAAAGAAGCGGAGGGACTCTCGCAGTCGTGAGCGGCGCCCGGAGAAGGAGATTGTCGTGTTGAAGACACCTGCCACAGAGCTGAGGCATGGCCGCCCCGGCCTGAATTCGCGATCTGTCACTACACCAGCCATCCGCAGGATGGATTCGAGCACACGCTCTCGACCACAGACGACACAAAACTACGACAGAGACGAGCGGAGGGACGAGCGAAAGGACGAGCGAAGAGACGAGCGGAGGGACGAGCGAAAGGACGAGCGAAGAGACGATCGGAGGCTGGCCCCTTCGCCCCTTGTGGAGCCCGCACCAGCGCTCCCCTTACCTCCCATGTCTATGCCGACCTTCTTGTCGCTGGAGCTGTCCGCTGACCGTCCGTCTCCGCTGTACATATACCGTCCGTCGAGCGACGACTTCCCTTACGAGTCCTCCGCAATCAAGTACGAGCGCCTGCTCAACTTCTTGCAGATCCCCTACCAGGTCGAGGGTGTCCTGGCTTTCGGCGCTCTTGCCTGCCTCGACGCCTGGATGCACGTCATGACCATCCTGCCGTTGCGCTTCTTGCTCGCTGTCGGCGTGCTGATCAAGTGGTGGGGCTCCGTCATCGTCAAGGAATTTCGCGACCTGTCTGCCTTCATCTACAGTGGCCTTCCGCGTGTATGGCAGCGACGCAAGAACACGGACACGCCCGCCGCTACACCAGCAGATGAATATCCGCCTTCTCTGTCACGCAAGCCGTCTGGCAATGTACCACAATCCGCCAACGCTGCTGCTGCCAGGCAGAACGCCGAGACGGTGACCACCTTCAAATCCCCAGACCTAAAAGAACCCAGGCCGAAGCGCAGCCGCAACTCGCGCTTTCGTCACCGCCGCACAAAGTCTACGCCGTCACTCCTCCTGCCAAACCACAAAGCGGACATCCTCAAAGGCCTGCTAGTCGTCTCCAGCTGCTTCGTCTTGATGCGTTTCGACGCAAGCCGCATGTATCACGGCATTCGTGGCCAATCTGCTATCAAACTCTACGTCATATACAACCTCCTTGAGGTCTGCGATCGTTTGCTGTCGGCTCTCGGACAGGACATCCTCGAGTGCCTCTTCTCACGCGAGACGCTCGACCGAAATCCTGACGGCCGCAGCAAAGTCATCCGTCCGTTCTGGATGTTCCTGCTCGCCCTCGTGTATACTGTTGTGCATGCCACAGCTTTATTCTACCAGGTCATCACCCTGAACGTTGCCGTCAACTCGTACTCCAACGCGCTGCTGACGTTACTCATGTCCAATCAATTCGTTGAAATCAAGGGCACTGTCTTTAAGAAGTTCGAGAAAGAGAGTCTTTTCCAGATCACGTGCGCCGATGTGGTCGAGCGTTTCCAACTGTGGCTCATGCTGCTCATCATCGCCATGCGCAACATGGTGGAAGTGGGCGGGCTGAGCATACAAAGCAGTGCCAATTCTTGGACTGCCATGTTCACTGGTAGCAGCAATGCCACGACCGCAGCCTCTTTCACAGCTTCGAGCATCATCCCGATGAGCTTTACCATCTTCCCAAAGTACATCGCACAGGTCCTCAACCCATTCCTCCTGGTTCTGGGCAGCGAGATGGCGGTGGACTGGCTCAAGCACGCCTACATAACAAAGTTCAACCAGACAAAACCACAAGTGTACGGCAAGTTCTTCGACGTCCTAGCCAAGGACTACTACTCCAACGCCTTCAGTGACCCAAACTTGACACGTCGTCTCGGTCTTCCCGTAATCCCGCTATCCTGTCTGTTCATCCGCGCAGCGATACAGACTTACCACATGTTCATTGCGACCTACATGCCGCCTCCGATGCCCTCATTTTCTACCTCGCTCACATCGGAGTCCACATCATCCCCCACAACCACCGCAGCCCTTGCGCACATTGACCACGTTTTCCGGCGGGCGCTCGGTCGTTCATCGTTCGGCGCCGGCGTCCCCAGGTCATCCTGGTACTCCCTCCCCTCCTGGACGCTTGACGACCTGATCGCGGGAAGCACAATGTTGATTGTGTTCTTGGTCGTGTATTTCATCTTCCTGGCCTTCAAGCTCTTACTAGGCATGTTCCTGCTTACGATTGCACGGAAGCGCTGCCATGGCATGAAAGAGAGGGAGATGATGAACGTCGAAACAGGCGGGAAGAGGATCGGAGGGTGGGGCGTGGTGGACGTCGATGAGGAAAAGAGGCGGTACCTCCACCATGACGACCCGGAAGGGTTGCGGAGTCTGAGAGAGCGCGATGAGAAGGCGAAGAAGAAGGAAGACCAGGAGCGCGAACGAGGCACCAATTTCGGCCATGTCAGCCGGTATGCGATGGTTGCAAAGCGCATATGGTAGCTCGTCCAGACTACAGTAAATCACGTCAATATACCATCTCACAACTTCCCCTTCTCCGGCCACGCCCTCAAAATGCTCTGCTGACTCATACACGCCACGGCCCTGCCCTCCTCGTCCCAAATCCACGCCTCACTATACGTCCTCCCCTCAGCGCCCACACTCGTAGTAATCTCCCTCAGACACCACTTCTGCACATCCACCTCACCAAACACCCTCAACGCAAAATCCAAACTCGAGCACGCCGCGCTATCCTCATGATACAGATGACTAAAGCTCAACGGACAAAAACTCAGCGCCCCATCACTGTAGAACGCTAGCGCACCCAGCTGCTCTGTCTGCGACGGCAGCTTACTCGCACAGCGAAACCAATCTGCGCTCGTCCTTTCCACCAACGGCCTATCGTCCTGCGAATGCGGCACCGCCTTGGCAATCCCCGTAAGATTCTGCGCAAACACACCCTCAGGACACATGCGCGCCTCGAACAAGCCCGCATTGACCCTGACCGCGCTCTCGAACCGCGCATACGTCTCCCGCGAGATGTCTCCCGCAGCAAGCAGCGCATCCGCCGTCTCCGTCCTGCTCGGGCACTCGCTCCAATGCGAGTACGCGCCGCGGGGGGGACGATGGTAGGTCAGCAGACTGCCCGCGGGCTCTTTGATGTGGAAATCCGCAGTCGCAAACAAACAGACGCGCTCCTTTCCGTCATCTTGCAGCTGGCTGACTTCCACGTGCCGCGTGGCGAACGAGCGCGTTTGCCGTACGCTGCGCACTGTGGCGCGGAGCGGCCGGTCGGTGCTTGCTGGGCCTAGGTAGTTGCCTAGGAAGGAGTACAGATGGTACCCTGCTGGGGCCGAAAGGTGGGCGGCTTGGCACGCGGCGGTGAGGGCGTAGCCTCCGTAGGCTATGGGGAGGGCGTTGCCCATGCGCTGGGGGTGCGATGTGGTTTGCCATGTGGATTCGGAGAGTTGGGTGAGGGCTAATTGGGCGGTGAAGGGTTCTGGGGTCGGGTTTGGCATTGGGAGTTAGTTTGGATTAGTTTATGCAGTGTGGACTGTGTGTGTGTTTGTGTGGGGTGGATCTGTAGGCTTGATCGTTGGTCGAGATGTAGTATGTCGAGATAACTAATCCGGATGCCGCTAGTGCTTTTACCTCGGCAGTGAAGTACTCAAGACATGGGAGGTGTAACTTTATTGTAATGACCATTAGTGATCAACATGGTACAAGAGGGGGGCTGAACGGAGCAGAAATACGAGCTGCTTGCACTGAGCATCTAGTGATCTTTTACAAGAAGAAAGCCCCGGCTGTGGCAAATCCTATTTCTACTCCGTTCAAGCACCCCCCTTGTATTTCTTCCATGTGAAGCGTTCCAGCAACTCGACGACCAATGGGGATGTTCGAACGGTCTGGGGTACGCGCAAGACACGACGACGAACCCAACGTCTCACCACCAATCTTTTCACGTGGAAGAGTTGCGTCTCGCAAGCAAGAATCAAGGTAGCAATAGAGAGGAGGACTACAGCAGTTACTATTCATTATAGTTATATAACAGAAAGACGCCAAAATAGCACCTCCGCAACAGGGAGTAATGTCCCCCTATCAAGAACGTCGAATATGGGGTCTTTACAATCTCCAACACTACAAATCCTCCTCCCCCGATCTCTACCTCTAGATCACGGTCCCCACCCAGACGACGCAGCCAGCATCAAAGCCGCCCCTAGCTCGCGAAATGGCATATGTCCAGCTCGTCAGCCTCACGCTTCATTTCCGTGTGTAAACAAAGCCAACTACACGAGTCGAAGAAACATATACATATCCATAAATCCACACTGACTGTACTGTACCGCAGCACCAGCGACTCGAAGCTTCGATACCACACTAGGGGGATATCACAGCATGAATACGTACGAGAAACAGCAAACAGCAAACAGCAGACAACAACAACAACAACCACAAACAGAGTGAACGACAACTTTCAAGCACAGATGACCAAACAGATACGCAGGTTCTGAACACTACGATTTTCCCTACTCCACCCATCTAATTCCTCATCATTCGTGGACGTAGCAGCTAGCTGTCCTCCCTCTCCCTCTCTCCCTCCCAACCCAGTAGGTGAAGTCACAACCTCCCCACTCAACCACCCATCCACCCGCATTCACGGCAACGTACGAATTCATCTGCCCAGCCCAGCCCTTCTTCTCTACTCCTCCGTCCCGTGTCTAGGTTGGGCAGTGTGAGTGCGAGTGCGAGTAGAAGTGGAAGTAGGAATTGGGACGGCGTTCCGCATTGCGTCTTGGGTTGTGAGTGAGCAGATCATGGCTGGGCTCTAGGGTAAGAGGTGTTTCTAGAGAAAGAGAGAAAGGGAGAGAGAGAGAGAGAGAGAGAGAGAGATAGATGGATCTATTGATTGACTATCGACCTGTTCAACCTCGCCGAGGACTAGTGGTAAGTCCCCAACTCCAGCCTCTCCTAAAGAGGGGGGAGTCAGGTGTGTGTAGCTAGTGCAGTCTTCTATCCAACAGCGATTTTTTTTTTATTTTCTTTCCTCGGCCAGATCAAAGGTGGAAAGGAACACTTGAAGGGGGGAAGACGGGCTGCAGTACAGACCAGTATCCTGCACGGCGAGACGATCAGGTAGAGACAAAGCGTGGTAAATTGTGGTGCAGAGCCCAAACCCAGAATCTTCACTTGGGGCTCGTACGGCTACCTGCCTGCCTGTCGACAGACCTCGGCGACTCCAACACCTCTATTCTATTGCTGGACATCTTGGGAAGGTGCTACAGAGACTCGTTCCACTGCATTGTACTGTAGCGCTCCTGACCCAAGGAGTTGGGTGCTAGAGCCGCATATTGCGTGCATACTTTTTTCTGCAGCGCCACGTGGTGCGAGAGATGCTGGGCTTGGTCGGCATGCCGACTACGTTGTGGTGTACCCGGATGAGGTCGGCGAGCCGACCAGATATGAAAACACCATGTGTGGTGCCCCAGCCTGCGTGGTGGTGATATGCTGTGCTACGTGAGTGCGTGAGAAGATACGAGGATGTGGTGGTGCAGTAGTGAACCCCTCGTACACCGTGCGAAGGCTGGGATCGTGAGGACCAGGCTCTGAATTGCTCGATGCAGGGCTTGGTGAGGAGACACACTGCTCCTCTAGGCTCCGAGACCCAGAGACGTGCGCTGTGGGTTGGTCTCGTTTCGAGGAAGTAGCTGCGAGTACGTGCTACGTACGTAGTGTGGCAGCTAGATTGACCTCGCTGGTTCACGCCCTGCGACGCCTCGACGAGAACTGCCACGCGAATACATGGTGGCCTGAAACGATATCGAGTGCATCTACAAGACCTTTGCACCGGGTGTTGTGTAGCAGGATGGAGGCACAACAGGTCGCTACCGGAACTGCCACTCAGTAGTGCAAAGATCACCGTGAAACCTTCCCGCAGAGGCAAAGCGCGGAATCAGGCTTCTCGAAGATATCCTTGTGGGTTCCGGGATTTGCGCATCTGACATGCGCTGGCGCTTGTTGTGCATCTTAGCGACGTCGACGTTGATAAATTGTGGAGAATTTATTGTTCTGACCCGAGGTCGTCCATTCCTTCCCGGCGATCGTCGTCTCACACAACAATGACAAGACTCGCGGCAGCAGCCTCGATGGCTGGAAATTCCCCCTCGCCTCGACCAAAAAGCCGAGGGCGTTTGTTGAGCCCCGTTGCATGCGGCTCGCGGGTGTTTGAGTGAGCGCCAACCTCAGTTTGGGAGGCTGAACTTGGGATGGCTTGGCTTGGCCGAAGTTCTGGTTCACGGTGCTGCTCTTGGAGGACACGATGTACTCAAGATTGGTAAATGATGGATGCCTGACAGTCTTGACTTCGGCAACATTGCCTTCTGCCGTCTTCTTCTCGGGCTGACGTGGAAGCGAGCAGCGAGTTGAGACGAGCGCGATTTTAGACATGGATGCGAGGCCTACAGGGACCGAGTTGTCTCGCGATCGGAGAGATAAGGCTTACTGTGCCGAAGCCTAAGGTGTAGGCTCGGAATCCTTTGATGCTTTCAGGAAGGGCATCCCCAACGCCGTCTCTTTCGAAGGCTTGGTAGTGGCTGTAGGCGGATTGCGCGAGATCTGGTGCTGCTCGATCTTCAAGCTGTGACGTAAGGGTACCGTGTGATTCGATGCAAGGGGCTGAAGACGAGCGAAGGAGCCAAGAGCCGCTCCAGAGCTGCGCGCAGCACTTGGTGTCATGCAGTAGCTTCGCGTAGGCTTGCTGTGGCACATGTCTGTAGCCTGTGGAAGTCTTCTAGAACATGTCTCTAGCCTTGTCCGAGCCTCCGAGGATACCCCTTCTAGCCCATGCCGGCAAAAAGTGCGTCCCGTTTTCATTCGCGGTGCACTGGGCGCCTACTCCACTGCAAAAAGTTTCGGAGGCCGCCTCGACTTGGTTTTAGTGTGCGGTTCTCCGTGCAACCGCTTTACGTGATGAGGAATGCAAACGCAGCACTACCACCAAGCAGGATGGTACAGCCGAGTCAAGAGATCTATGTGCTAAGCTCCACCCGCCGTAGCACGCAACGGCATGCCGATGCCCTCCCGCGAAGCACTGCGGGAGACAATGCTCCGATGTGGCAAGATTTGAATTATGAGGATCTGGGAAAAACCGTGGTATGCGGGAAGGACCAGAAGGAGAAAGTGAGCAGGGCCACGACGTAGCGCCTATCACAGGCAATGCAATGTCACCGTCAGTTACCCCTGAGTAGCCTTGTAGATGTGGTAATCCGGCGATCTGTTGATCTGGCATCTGGGGGAAAGTAAATAGTTCAAGCAGCTGTAGCTGATCTGTTTCTGATTGCCAGGCGCTGACAGAGTACATGGTATGAGCAGCTGTGGCTGGTCTGTTTCCAATTGCCAGGCGCTGATAAAAGTAAATAGTCTAAGCAGCTGTGGCTGGTCTGTTTCCAATCGCCAGGCGCTGACGGAATTGTGCATGTTCAAGTTCAGCAGTTCTTTGCATGCCAACTTGATGTGGTTTGCGATGGGAAGATGAGGTGGACGTGTTTATTTGCCGAACTCGCTGGGCTAGCTGGTAGCTGTCTGTTTCTTGACTTTGGGCAGTGGGCGAAAGCAGAGGCAGCGTGGTGGTTGTGGTGGTTTGGTGGTACAGACGGCGACAGGGCGCCAGCAGCATCTCGAGGACAGCGAAGCGGTAAGCCTTCCCGATCCTCGCGTGCTTGAACGTTTATGGTCGGGCCGAAGGGGTGCAGAGAGGAGAGTGGGTAAGAAGTAAGAGGTGAGGAGGGGCGAATCAGCGGGTGCGGAGAGGGTGCGGGCAAGTGACATTCTGCGCCGACGCACGTGGAAGCGTTTGTGTCGCTGGCGGGGCGGTGTTGGAGACAGCAAGCAAAGCAAGCAAAGCTGAGGATGGGGAAGGGAGAGAGCGGTGGGTGAGATGAAAGCGGGCAGACAGGTGGAGGAGATGGAGATGGGGCAGGTCAACAGGCGGTCTGTTTGCACGGTGGTGCGTCGTGGTGCATCGTGGTGGTGGTGTTTTGAAAGTGGCAGGCCTGGTGCCGATCAGACGGGAGCGAGACAACGTGTGAGCAGTGGGATTTGGCCGATGTCTCGTGACGGCGGGGGGGTTTGTGGTGAAGGGCGCTCGAGCAGGTGGCAGGTCGGCGTGGTGCAGCAAGCGGGCGTCTGATGGGGGTGCAGCGCCGGGCGGTGGCCCAGGCTGGCTGTGGTTGGTATCGGTGGTGTCGGTGGTGTCGGTGGTGTCGGTGTGCAAGCAAGGTAGCTTCCACGAGGCGTGGGCGTGAGCGTGGGCGTGCGTGGGTGGAGAGTTCAGCTAGCTAAGCGAGCAGTTGGTTGCAGCCGTGAGCAGCGAGCAGGCGGGCACTTTGATGAGGTGTCCGAGGGCGCTGCGATAAGGCAGGACAGGACCATGTCGTCGGCCTGGTGCAGCCCAGACAGGCACACGTTGATGAAGCCTAGACAGGCACACGTTGATGAAGCCTAGACAGGCAAACGTTGATGAAGCCTAGACAGGCACACATTGACGAAGCCTAGACAGACACACGTTGATGAAGCCCAGACAGGCACACGTGCTGTGTGTTGAGGGACAAGTGCCGGACATGCTCAGCAGTCCGTGGCATCGGCCAGTGGCATCGGTGCGTGGCCTCTGGGAGGAGAGGGTGCCGCGGTTGCCAGCTTGACGGGGCGACACAGATCAGCATGCGCATCCCTCGATCCGCCTGAGGTGTCGCAGAAACACTGGGTGCAGGGTTGCTGACTCCTGACGGGCCCTAGCGCGGTGCGTCGTTCCCTCTCTGCGGCGTGGGCAGGGCAGAACGTGGCCGGGCTTCCCTGCGGCGCGCCACCTGCAGCGCTGCAGGCGGTCCTGCACCCTGCCATGTACCCTGTACGACCTCAGCACCATCCATGCACGCGTGTGGAGGGGCTGACTTGGATGCTGGCCTGGCGGGTGTACGAGAGTCGGTACTGGCACTGCACTGGCACTGCACTGGCACTGCACTGGCACTGCACTGGCACTGACTTGTGTACTGGCCTGGCGTGTGTGCGATAGTAGGCACTGGCACTGACTGGCACTGGCACTGGCACTGGCACTGACTGGCACTGGCACTGACTGACTGACTGATTGACTGATTGACTGATTGATTGACTGATTGACTGACTGATTGACTGACTGATTGACTGACTGATGGACTGACTGATGGACTGACTGATGGACTGACTGATGGACTGACTGATGGACTGATGGACTGACTGATTGACTGACTGACTGGCCACCGAACCAAATGCACGCCCGCCCAAGCTAGCCTGCCCTGGGACTCGCCGACGAGACGTGCTGCCTCAAAACTGCCTGCCTGTCTATGCCTGCCTGTGCCTGTGCCTGTGCCTGTGCCTCCTTTCAACCTGCAAGCCTCTCTCCGTGCAACTCTCCCCGTTGCCGCCGACGCCGCCGCCGCCGCTGCTGCTGCTGCTGCTACCTCTGCCTTTGTCTCTGCCTCCGCCCTATCTGCGTGTCGAGCAATACCCGGCCGTGCCTGCTCAGCGCCCATCGCCCGCCTGTGCTTGTCGACAAGACTTAAAAGAGCCCTGTGTCCCCGCTGAACCCTGCCTTGGCTGCCGTCCGCTCCACCTGCCTGTCCACCACCACCGCTCCCACGCCGAACCAGACGACCAGACGACCAGACGACCAGACGACCAGACTACCAGACTACCAGACTACCAGACTACCAGACTACCAGACTACCAGACTACCTTTGTCCCCGCGCCCGCAACCTCGCCCTCGTCCGCGCCTTCACCCACACCCTCGTCCGCGCCTTCACCCACACCCTCGTCCGCGCCTTCACCCACACCCTCGTCCGCGCCTTCACCCTCACCCACACCCACATCCTCGCCCTCGCCCTCGTCCTCCCTCCCCCACGCCTCGTCCTCCCGCTCCCACACCTGCACGCTCGCACGCCTGCCTGGATGCCTAATTAACGACGCCCGCACCCACCTCTCCCCCCATCGTAGCCCGCCATGGGTCAGAGTAACGGCAAGCCCGTGGTGTTCACCGACCAAGGTGCGTTGTTCTGCGCCTGCGGCTGCATTGGCTTTGCATCTGCACCTGCCCTCCACCCCACCATTCTGACTTCTTGCACACAGTGAACCTCAACCACTTCCGGCTGCTGCGCGTCGTCGGCAAAGGTGCCTTTGGCAAAGTCCGCATTGTCGAGCGCAAAGACACGGGCCTCACATTCGCCCTCAAATACATACGCAAGGATGAAGGTAACCAGCCCGGCACTGCCCCCGCCCTCCACGCATCGGAGCGCTGACGCCGTGTCACAGTCGTACGGTCAGAGAGCGTTCGGAACATTATTCGAGAGCGGCGCATGCTCGAGCACCTCAACCACCCCTTCCTCTGCAACCTGCGCTACAGCTTCCAGGACATTGAATACCTGTACGTGAAGACGCATCCACCAGACCCCTGCCCGCCACTGACAAGCCCTAGCTACATTGTAGTCGATCTCATGAACGGCGGCGACCTGCGATTCCACATCTCGAGAAAGACGTTTACAGAGGAGGCGGTCCGTTTCTGGATGGCAGAGCTTGGCTGCGCCGTGCGATACATCCACCAGCAGGGCATCGTACACAGGGACATCAAGCCTGACAATGTCCTGCTGGACTCGGACGGACACGTCCATCTGGCTGACTTTGTACCTTGCCCCTCCTTCTTGGCATCGCAGCACCCCTGCTAACACGACGCAGAATGTGGCTTCAGACTTCACCCCCCACAAGCCGCTCACCAGCAAGT
The DNA here is from genome assembly GCF_004011695.2 of Ascochyta rabiei. Taxonomy (NCBI): domain Eukaryota; kingdom Fungi; phylum Ascomycota; class Dothideomycetes; order Pleosporales; family Didymellaceae; genus Ascochyta; species Ascochyta rabiei. The sequence continues at coordinate 951,935 of NC_082413.1, forward strand.
CGGGAACGCTTGCGTACCTGGCGCCTGAAGTGTACGAGGGCAAGGGATACTCGTGTGAGGTGGATTGGTGGTCTCTCGGCGTGCTCTTCTACGAGTGCATCTACAACAAGGTGACTCTGGCTTTTCCAACACGCGCCAGCAACAAGCTAACAAGGACAACAGCGCCCCTTTGAGGCAAGCAGCCACGATTCCCTCGCCGCCAAGATCGCCAAAGGTGAACCCACCTACCCCGTAACCAGCCCTCCTGTTTCGATGCCATGTCTGCACGCTATCAGCTCCCTGCTGGAGAAGGACCGTAAGAGAAGAATTGGGGCCATTGGTTTCGACTCGTTCATCGACAACCCCTTCTTCCGTCCCATCGATTTCGCTGCGCTCGAAGCCAAAGAAATCACCCCCATCTTCATCCCCTCGAGCGACAAGACAAACTTCGATGCAACCTACGACCTCGAGGAGCTGTTGCTCGAAGAGGCGCCGCTCGAGGCACGAGCGCGTCGGCAGAAACCAAGAGAAGCGTTGAAGGACGATGCAACAGACGCTGAGATTCGAGCGGAGGAGCTACACAAGATGATCGAGACCTTGTTCGAGCCCTTCAATTACACCGTCGTCGCCGACTCACGGCCTGCCGCCATCGTCGTCGCAGACCCGAACGACTCCGCAAGTGGCTCAAGGACCAGCAACCAGAGCAACAGCGACCACGCTCCTGCCCCTGTTGCTGCCCAGCAAGACCCCTGGGGACGTCCTCTGGCAAGCCAAAGATCACTGGAAGCCGATCTCCACCCTACCCGTTCCACGACCATGACCAACCCTCGATCCACCACGCATTCGCCCAATGGCAGCCCACCCCTTGCCACGGCCAACCTAAATCGGGGCTACAAGTCGACTACTGGCTCGCAGGTATCGCAGCGCGGAGAACATGCAGACTACTTCCCCACTGAGAATGCTGAAACCACGACACCCTCATTCTCTCGCCCCATGAACAGCCGACCGCGCGGCTCACAGCGCAGTACCAGCATGGGCGGCGGCGTGCAGGTAGTCCTGGACGGAACCGGGTCGTGGTCCGAGATGGCGAACCAGAGCTCTGCCCTCGTACAGACGCCTCAGCACGAGAAGCCATCAGGCATGCTCGGCTTTCTCAGTCGAAAGAAAGGCCGGGACAGGAGCCCAAAGGCCAAAGAGAGGGGCGTGCTCGGCAAAGAGGGTGCTCGGGTCATCATCAGCAATACCTGAAGGCCTCCACTCCTCAATCCAGTCATCTTCCCACGGCTCGACGAATTCCTTTGCGACGTTTTGTTTCGAGTTGATTTTCTTGCGAGGCGTTTTGGCGAGTCTGGCATACCATTTTGCGCTTCTGGCTTGACGCCCCGCTTTCTTATATTGCATACACATGCATCTTCCACCATCATGGGCGGTATGCAAGTTGGCGTTGTGGGTCGTTTGTTCTGCGTTTAGATGCGCAGCGTAGCATGTGGGACGGGATTCCTACGTCATATACGCATCGTCGGAGGAAAGAGAGGGACGCAAGATCTAAAAGGTACCTATGACAAGGTGCATGTACATTCGGCTGTATCCAGTATCAAAAGGCGGGACGGGACATAATGGGAGGAGAGGGTGACGCAATTGCAGGGAAGCGGACGCACGCCTGCCCATCTCCACTACCTACCTGGTTATCATACCTCGCAATCACCTATAACGCTTCGAAACCTCACAAACTTGGCATCTTGTATCATTTCACCGACCCACTACATGCTAAACGGCGGCAGAACCACGCCGTGAGATTCCAGACCCTGCCTGATCCGTCACCGCATCTCCGTAGCTACGTCTCAGATACAGCGACGCTGGATCCGCACAATGGGATGAAACACACACCTACTTCCCCCTGTCAGTATAGAGTCGCCAGCACAGCACAGGGCCCGTGCACCTGCCCATCCAGCCCCTCAGTCTCTAATTATGTCGTGTGGTCCGAGCTATATCCAAGACGGCACATCGTTGCTTGTTGGGACGCACCCTACCTTACCTCGCCTCGCCTCGCCTCGCCTCGCCTCGCCTCGCATCGCATCGTCTTGTGGTAACGTGTCGTGAGTCATGGTAAGTCATGGTACCTCAGCTCACTTCAGTCGTTGGAACGCGCTGGTCGTGTGTTAACGCCGAGTCTGCGTGCATGTCGTGGGTATAGTAGGGTGATTTATGGATACTGGATTGTACGGTCTTGAACTGTTTTACCAGTGAAGATCGTGGAGCTGATTCGGATCGAGGACTCCTGCACGTCGTGATTGATTGCCTGCTCGGGGAAGTGCGGTGTCGGATGCTGTTGTGCTACGGGATGGTTTTGCGCGGGCTTGTGCCTTGATGATCTGTACCTTGATAGAGGAGGTGGAGGTGGTGATGTGTTTGGTGGGTAAGTCTTGGTAGTAAGAAGAGCTGATACTAGTATTGTTTTCATTCTCTCCATCTCACCCGGTGCTGATCATCTTGGCCTCGAAAGCCCTCCTGATGGGCGACATGTTCCAAGATACGTCCACCACCACGTCCACAGATTGGGAAAAAACTTTCCACTTGGCAAGATCCAGCAACCAGTTGGGAGTCGTGACCAGTTCAGCGCTCTTGAAAGCCCTTTGGTGCTTGGTGTGTGTCTACACCAGCTTGCGGTACGTCCACGTCCCCTCCACCCATTGCGCAACCTTTGGGTTTACCTGATGGAACGCCCGCATTAGACAATACTGCATGACTCCCCTTGCACACTTCTCACTACGGCATACATGACCGTAAAAGCAGTCCAGACGGCGACACTGAGATCCATCCGTGCAAGGAATCAGAGTCGTCCGGAAGCGCATATAGACCAGAACCTCCTTCGTCACGTCTGAATGGTCGTATGGGCAGGTGGGGGTGTTCCCGCAGTTGTTGGAGAGATGATGCCAGTTGCACGGCTGCTTGGTGCCAGGAGGAAATCGCAAGTCGAATCCACGACGAAGTGCGTTCTTAGGCAGTGGGAAGTAGAGGTCCAATCGCTCGCCGCGTTTGTTGACAGGAACGTGGCCTCGAATGGCCGTCTTTGGATCCGGGAGCGGGCCTTTGAGCCGAACTTGATCATTCGCGTTGCTTTTCATAGCTGTGGCTGCAGCCTGGACAGTGGTGTGGGCGTGTCCGCATTCGCCAATTGCACAAGCCTTCTGCATCGGAGTCAGGTTGTCGAGTGAGGGCAAGCAAGAGTGGGCTACGTACCTGTGCATACAACAGTCGATACAATGCATGCTGCTGGAAGCTTTTCGATGACTCCGGAAGAACAACTCGGTGCTCTGTTGTTTCAACGTGGAAGAGAAGCGGCAACTCAACAATCGGTAGACGCAACGGGAGAACTTGTATGCCGAGCTTCATCGAGCTGCCTTCCACGATCGTTGCTTTACTGTTCGGGACCTGCAGCATGCGCAGGTAGGAAGGGCGTCCCCAGGCTGCGAGGAGGATGTGTTTGCAGTTCTCATCTTTCGTTACTGCGGAGTAAAGATCTGTTCACAGTGTCATCAGCAAACCATGTCTTGGTCACGCGGCAAAGGCACCGTACCAACGATCTTCTGCTCCACGGCCGCCTCGCCAAGCACGTATGTGAAGTCGAAGTACGGGTCCATCGCAGAGAGGGTAGCAGCGAACCTTGGAACACGGTCGCGCATCGGTTCAGCCAGAGCTTCGATGTCGTAGTAGCCGCGAACAACAACACGGCAGGTTGCGCTCACCGAGGGGTCGAGCTTGTCCGTGTGGTGCTTGACTGCGTCATGGAGACGGCCCCTCATATCTTTTCGGCCGACCATTTGAGAGCCTCTGTACATGAGGAACTCGGAGAACTGGAGAAGCGATCAGCGAGATCTTTTCCTAGGTGGTTCGCTATGTATACCATGTGCGTGTGTACGTCAATGAGCAAGAGCACATATTGGTTGTCAGCGGCTCGCAGCTCTCCAATCTCAGTTTCAGACAGCGAATCCATATCATCCATAGATTTGTTAAAATTGAAGATGGAGGCTTTCTGCTCGATTCGACCGTCCTTGGTGGGTTGTTGGTCTTGAAGGGTTGACGAATCTGCAACCTTCCCCGAACCCACCGACCATGTTAAGAGCCAAAAACTGCGATGAAGGTGAAGATTTCAACGAGATTTCGTTTCGAAGCTAGACTTGCACGTGGACGCACAAAAGGCGTGGGACTGTGGCACTTGCATTCACCTCACCTCACCATAGACGGATCTGGAAAGTACCCAAGCTTCACCCCGCTTTGGCAAGATCAAGCACCGCTCTCAAAGCTTTAGGTGTTCGGAAAAGCTGACCTTATGTGGGCATCATCACCTCTGATGCCTTGTATTGATGACCATCTTCAGTCCCAGTACCATAAGCGGCTCGTTTGTCCGAGAGCAAGCGTGGCTCACCAACGCAGGCTCTAGTTTGCTTCTAGCTATAGTCAGCATGACATTGGATGACAAGCAGCACGATTGACACACTTTACATGTCTCCATGCGCAAAACATCAGTATCCGATTTGCTTTTGTTGTGCAGGAGACGAAGTAGTGCTTCCGCGTAGCCATTCTGGGTAGGGTCAAAGTAAGGGCGTCGCTGCCGGCTTCCATGTTGATGCCAATGACCAGAGTGGCCTTTTCATTCAATGACCTAAGCAGTGTAGAATGAATTACCAGACCCTAAACCGCAAAAATTACGTGTTTGCACGTAAGGTCGCTCTCAGCAGTCTTCTGTGCACCTGCCGTAGTCAGCTAGATGGAGCCTTGTCGAAGATAAAGCACAAAAGAAGCACGTCGATAACAAGCAAAATGTACTGATCCAAACGCTTGAAGATTTCTAAAGTTGTGAGCTGAGCGAATCCTGCAGCATTTTGTTTGTTAGGGATGTAAGGTGTGTAAAACTCGGCAGTCTCAGTCCTCAGATCAACGTCGCATAGTGTATTTGACAGATTTGTATTGCTGCTCGCCCAATTTTAGTGATTTTAGGGAGAAGAACGCATAGACGAAGACAGCCAGGCCGTCTGTATCAGTACGAACAGGCAGGAGCGAGTTGTCTGCGCTGTTCTCACTTCACCTCAACAGTCACTGCATGATGACATGTTACAAATTAGTTGAAAATGTGCGTATTTTTGCACGTATGCCACTTCATGTAGACCTGTTGCTCGAGTGCAGGCATGCTTCCCGTTGGTATGAGAGAGGAGGTAGTAGAGCATCGTCAACTGATAGACGTGAGGGGTGAAGACGTTAGATAGCATGGCTATGATGAATTTGTAGTACTTGGTATACGATGGTCCTGGTGTCGGTGTTGTTGACCCCTATCCTGCCCTCTTGTACTAGTACCGCCGGGTATCCAATTACCCCGAGTGACCACCTTGGCAGTCACTCTGTGCACTGGCACACTATCTGCTACACTGGAGGCATATCCATCTCAACTTGTCGTCTGCAACTTCACAACTGATTAAGAGTCAATCGCCCTATTGGGTACCAGGAGTGAATGCTGAAGCAATACTAAAGAATCTGCGGGATCCCTGGATGATCTGACCATCTGGGGTCGCTGGCCAACGAGCAGTGAACTCCAAGTTGCGATCAATGACCGTCATCTCCACCAGGATCACTACCTTGTCCGCCATCTCATCTGCCCTTATGTTGGCGGTCCGAATCTTTTGTCTCATCTTGCTGATGTCAAATTCAACAGCGCCAATCTCCATCGTTCTACCGGAATTTTTGGGATGGTCGAGCTGGTAGAAGTCCAAAGTGCAAGTCTCGGATGCCCAGAGCTGCTCCTCGATCACCCATTCTTTCTGGTGGGGCTCAAATAGATGCTCAGATTCAAAGGTGACGGTGTGGACCGACTCGAGCATGTTATCATCCTGTGGGTGATCAGCAAATCATTGTGTAACATGTGGAGTATGACATACCTTCTTGACGATCCAACGAATGGTGTTCATGATGTAGTCAAGCCCCTCTTGATAAATCCACGTCTTCGGCTGATTCAAGATCTCGGGGGTGTAATGTTCATTCTCAGGATCGCAGGGGATATGATGGAGTACGCCAATGCTCTGACAGGGGATGCGTGATGGCCCATCTGCTTTGTTGATCGAGCGCAGGATTGCACCAGTGGCTACACCAGTGGCACTTGTGTTTGGCGCCGAAAAGCGTAACTTCAGCGGTATTCCCAACTTCTTCACCATTCGGTTCTTCTGTTCGGTAAAGTACTCACGAAGGCAGGGAGAGTCGCCAAAGCCTCCAACAACAACAATCTTACTGATTATATACCCTGCTTTCTTAGCGTTGAGGACTGCATCCGCCATCATACCCCCAATCTTTTTAACAGAAGGTCCAAAGATGCTCCAAATATCTTGACTAGGAAAGAGTCAGTATGTTTCGATTTTAGCAATACTGCGGTCTTACTAGGTCAAGACCAAGTAGTTGTCGCAGATTCTGTCATCACGCCAACTCTGTTTCAGACCTCTGATACGGATGGGATAGGTAGTCTCGGTATCATTGTACCGGAAAGCACGTTTGATGTCGTTCTCAAACTTGAAAATGACTTCAGCTGCTACGATGGTGTCGAGTGTATCACCACTTTGTTCCAGATACGTCTCTTTGCAAAGGATACCTTTGACAAGAGTTCGAAACTGGTTGTTTAGATCGCCCGCACCTACCATGGCACCTCCAGTAACGTCAGCTCGATTTACCAGAGAAGAGGAACAGACAATGTACCCATAGCTTCGTGCACTTCAGCCTCAAGTCGCAACGGATCGGTCAGCGCGATGCGGTAGATTCCAACGTCAGTGGTGCCTCCACCACAATCAATGAGAACAAAGCTCTCTCCGCGCTTATGAGGAGATTAGTGGCTGTACTAATGTATCGAGGTACAGTGACTCACCTCCAGCTCATACATTGCATTGGTCAGCGCATGCATGGCTTGAGCTTCAGCCTCATGTACAACGAATATATTGCAGGGTGATTTGCCATCCGTCCCAAACCGTACATCTCTCATGGCACGTTCTACTTGGGCACCTAGAATTGCGACAGCAGCAGGATTGTAGCACACGGGGACACAGAAGGTTACCTCAACTAGAGACATTGGTTAGCAGAGCAATTGAAATTCAGGTGAAGACTAACCAGTGCTGTCGTCGTTGAAATCCGGGCTTAAGCGTGCCTTCGTCGCTCGGAAGACTTCGCGAAAAAAATGATGGAAAACATCGTGGTTCTCTTCGATACAACCCTTTGACTTGAGCGATTCGAGAGTCTCATGAAGCTTCTCCTTAGAGACTTGCGCGTAGTTAGTCTTATCCAAGAGCAGCTTCATCATGGTAACACGGTCATTGTCATCGTAGACCTCCCGGAGCTCAAGACCTCCATTGTCTTCTGCCATACGATGGACCTCATTGCCAAAGCGCATGCGAATGTCGCGCGCCTTCACATTCCCGAAAGGCCGCGCATTTCGTTTCGGATACCAGACTTCGGTAGGAATCTGCCTGTGCGTCTCATGGTGCTCTTTTTCTCCGGGAAAGTTGTCGATCGTGTAGATTCTCTCAGTATGTGTTCCGCGCTTGTGCCAAGCGACTGTGGTGTAGGTCGTTCCGAAGTCGATTGCGATATACCACTCAGGCGACTCACTGGCGATCTGGCGGGGTTTAGCAGAGAACCGGGCTGTCTTGCGCGCAGGCTCAGTGATGAACTCTGACTCTGACTCGTGATCTAAAACCAGTCTTGCTGATGTTGTGATTTGAGACCGTGCTGTCGCTGCTGCTTTGCGGTTGCTTCGCTGCATTGCATGTGGGAGTGATTGGAGAACTGGTTAAAGAGGTTCTCACCGATCCGTAGACCCCAAAAAAGACTGTTGACCAACAGTGAGTCAAAACAAGTGAGCTGTACGAAGATTGGAGGGAGGGAACATGCGTGGAGCGTGTGTGTGGAAAATTCTCTGCTGAAGTGAAGGTGTGTGTGTTGCTACGGCAAACGACAACGATAAACATTGCAAAAATAACAGAAGAGCTCGCAACGTGGTGTTGAGTGAAAGCAGATAGAAAGGCAGACTCGTGTTAGCTTTTTCAGCGGTGAAGCAGATGATATATGCAGAAAGCTCATCGAACGTGGCTAAGATTGAAACAAGCACCAGTCACCTACTAATCCGTTGGTGTTTGCTTCCCTGGCGCTATCACCTGTACACCGACCCTTTTGAGTTTTCCACTGGGGTACGTGATTGCGCACTCAGTAATTCTTCCTTCCTCTGCTTCTCAAATCACCACTCGCTCTTAGCCTGCCGGCCGCGACAATGATGACACCATACAGCGCAACCGAGATCGCGTTCGTTATAATGTATGCAGACTACTGTGTACTCCACCACCTGGACTATCGAGCAACGATAGCTATCGAGTTCAACAAGAGGTTCCCCCGAAACGTTGTTTGGAAAAATTTGAGATCGAAGCTCATGCGATTCTTTGATCACTGTGGTCTTAGTAAACCGTCTGTTACAGAATTTGGAAGATTAGGAGCTAAATATCTCAATATTTCCGACATACCTTCGGATGTTCGTATAGAACTGGAGAGAACCCGCGATGAATGGGGTCTCCTGTCTCTAGATCCAGAGACCACTATGCCAGAGCCATCAGTACCTATCGCTGGCCTCGACGACAGAGCCTCCCCGAGCAGTGTTACCGTCAGTGAATCCTTCCAACCGACTGAGCCGAGCTAACTAGCATCGAGAAGAGCTTCAGCTCAGAAGAACAGATTACAAACCAGCGTGACAACAACCACCGTACAACAACATCTCGGATCGAGGATACACCAGAACATTCCTATGCTGAAATCTCGGTAAGCTTGAACGCAGTGCTGGCTCTTCTTGTAACCTGCTAACGACTCTTAGTCTACAGATGAGGAAGACCGAATTTTAAGCCCATCTTTCTCACCCAGCCCAACCTCTGTCATTTCATCCAACCGAGCTCTTGGAAAGAGAAGAGAAGCTACTCCCATAGATGCAGATGACTTTGAGTACGGATCTACTTCAAAACGCAGGAAGACGACCGGAGCTCCTTCTAATCACCCTGCTGCTTCCGTAGGCAACAGAAAAGTAGCAGTTCAGAGAACACACGGACTCACGAGGACCCTACGCATCTCGAAGCCTGACGACCATGCTGCCAACAAGAATAAATTTAGGGCTCCAAACTCGCACACTTTGAGTAGCGCCTCTGGCGGAACGAGAATTGCCCCCTGGATCAACACCGATGATTGGCACGAAGATGCCCAAACATCTGCATCCTCTCGTAGCCTTGGCAATGTGGATAAAAGCACCGAGCCTTCCGCAGACAATGCGGTTTCTCCAAATGATCATAGCCTGAAGCCCTCAGACGCAGGTACGTGTAAACGAAAAGATGTCGAATTGTCTGACGACGAAGTCGCCGATGTCAACGTTGCGCCCAAGAGGCAAAATACAAGCTCGATCTCTCTGGAGTCTGTCAACCAGAAGGTCGACGCATGCTTCGATATGATCAGCAACATGATCACGAATCAACGAAATCTCCCCGAAGAATATTCCGAGCACGTTCATCAGCTCATCCGTACCTTCAAAGACCCAAATGGCTCCATCTTTGAGAATCTGATTAGGGATCTTGACTCTCAACGCTCTCTCAAGACGAAGCATCGCATCATGGTCCAGAAACTTGTCGAGTTCGTGGATCTCAGCAACGGAACAGTCTTTCCGAAGGTGCCTGCTCAAAATGAGGTCGACAAGGTGTGGACAGCATTGTACGAACACATCGTCTCCACTGTGGGTCCCAACAATATTACCCCATGTCCTACTCCAGAGGGCGCCGGATATCTCACCTGTGCTGCCGAAGGTATTGCCAACGGTCGAATTCCTGACGACCAGCTTGAGACGTGTGTTGAAAGCCTTCAGCAATACCTGCAAAGCCCACACGCCCAACAAACCCTTTTCAGTGCCCTTTTCAGCCGCTGGGGCTTTACTACTCCAGAGCCGATGCTCAGGACCATGCACTCGGATGGTATGATGCAGTTGTACAGCGCAGTCAAGAACGCAGCTCAAGATGCCCAATCAGAAGGGTTGGAGAGAGTCCAGCATTACGACAAAGTCGCGACCAAGCACATGTTCGAAGATGCAGATTTTCAGACAGTCCATGTCTCGCGCCGAAGGTCAGAATTCAGATTGCGCTTTGAAATGGCAAAGGAGAAGCTCTGCCGGCCCTCAAACATACCGACCAGCTTATCTCCAAGCAGATTCGCAAAGGAAGTCGTCGCGCTCAAACAAAAGCTCCTGCTAAGTCCCAAGGAGTACCGCATCCACTTTGTCCGCCCGGGCAACACGTTCCGAGCAAGCCGGATGCGGGCATGTGATGAAACCAACGAGCCAGTCTCGGACGAAAAAGCAGCAGGAAAGCGAGTGTTGCTGTGCATGTTTCCGATGCTGACGTGTGAGGAGCCGCAGGCCATGAAAGAGGATGCGAAGGTTGTGGATGTGCTGTGCAGGAACAAAAGCTTCTTCCCAACGTTCAAAGAGAGCATGCAGATTCCAAATCCAGAACTACTACCGTCAAAGGCAGTGGTGCTGGTGTCGCAGGACTGAAATCGGCTCTGCTGGGATAGGAAGAGGGTAGGCCCAAGGCTGCTGTACTGGTGTGGTGGGTGGATGGTGAGGGGTATTGTGGCGATGCAAGAGCGGGCGCAACTACCCTAGTGACTGACCACAAGCCATTGAAAAAGAGAGGATAACGAGTTTCGGTTGATATTTCAGGCGTACATGTACACAAGACTTAAATTGCGGCTTCTTCTCAATGACGCTCAGGCATCTGGTGCTGTCTCTTTGCATACCCGATTTCGTCCAACACACTCTGCAGCCTCCCCTCCTCTCTCACCACGTCCCTTACGACCTCGCTCACGTTTCCTTCGAGCAGGACCTTGCACCCCCTGGGCAGCCACCGCAGGATGTGGAATGCGTTGGCGTAGACACTCGTCGCGTGCGTCATGCGCCCGTCGTCTGGAAGACTGGCTCGCAGGATGATCTTGAACGTCATGAGCCCCCAGCAGTATCGCAGCCCTAGCCGCACGAGGTCGGCGAAGCCGTCGAGGATGTCGTGGTGCGAGGGTATGGTGAGGATGACGTGTTTGATCAGGCTGCGTGAGCGTTGGTGGAGAGTGCTGAGCGTGTGGATCCCGCTGGCGAGGGAGAGGGTGAAAGTGTTTGCGCTGTAGAGGACGGAGCGCGCTTCCTTGTAGATCTGTTGATTGAGACGCAGAATCGTGGGGACGATACGATCGAGGGGGCCGGCGATGTCGGGGGACGGGCTGGGGGCGCGTGGACGGCGGGCGCGTGTGGAGAGGTCGGTGGGGGATCCAAGGGGTGGTGAGTCGGTGTCGAGGGCGGTCGATGCGTCTTCGATATCCTTCTCGGGCGCGCGCGCAGCGTGCAGGTACAGCGGAGTGTCGCGGTGGAGCGCCATGTGGTAGATGTGGATGCGCAGCTCTGCGGGAAGCTGCATGAACGGAAATATGTCTCTGGGCGCGGCTGGGGTGTCGTTCAGCCGTAGAGTGTGCGACTCGGTCAGTGAACTCGATTCCGGCGTCGCGAGACCATTGCAAATCGTCGTAGCAGGCAGTTCGACATCGGTTCGCCCAGCACGGCCTGCGCTTGCCTCTCTCCTCTCTCTCAGTCTCTTAGATGTCCTCGGCGGCTCTGCCTGTACTTGCTGATCGGCAGCGATACTGCGGCGCCCTCGCTTGCCCAACCTTCCTCTCTTCGAGGACTCGGACATGTCTACATAAACAGCCAGGATGATTCAGCTTGCAACGCGAGTGTATACAGCACGCAGAGAAGGCAAATGTACGCCCTGGCGTTGCGAAAGACCAGCCAACGGCGACGATAAGTGATATTGCAACAGGTAGCAGAATGCTCTCAAAGCATGACCAAACGCGCCCAGCGTGAGCGAGCCCCAAAATTCTATCGTACAAACAATGCGACTGTGAAGTGGATGGGGAATGTTGAAGCTTGAAATCGGCAACAGAGGGCTTGCGGGGGTTGGGGTCGGAATCGCGCGATGCGGGTAGGATCCACTACGGATGACGACTGGGCCCTTGTGCTCGGGGATCAGTTCACTGCGCGCACAAACACGGTAGTCCGGTAGTCGCAACACCAATTCAATGTGGAGATAGATCCTCCATTGCGCGGTACGATACCTTCATCCAAAGCAGCACCACCTGTTCATCGCACACAATGTTATGATAGCGACGAGCAGCGTCGGCACGCCAACTCCAATGCCGACTCCAAGTGCAATTCTATCCGACGTGCTGAGCTTGTGAGCACGAGGTTCTGCGTCGCTGCTAGTGGTTGGCGCTGTGGTCTGTGCAACGGTGACACCGATCTGTTGAGTAGCGATTGCCGTGGCTCCCGTGACGGTTGATACGAATGCTCCGCTTCTCCTAATGCAATCTTGCGCTGCATTGCATTCATACCCGTTCTGCTCGGGGCAGCAAGTCAATCCACAGCAGCTCCAGCCAGCCCGACATGCCCAATCGACGCCGTTACAACAGTTGCCATCGGCCACTAGTGCTTGCTGTCAGTTCGCGGATGACAGAGAAGGCATGGTGGGTCTCACGTGCACACGCAGAAGCATCGTTCCAGAAGCGACCATTACACTGATGGAAAGTCAGCTTGGGTCTTTGGTCTTTTATATGCCATCCGGGACTCGTACACATTTAAATCCAGCTTCGCAGTAGTAGGTCACCTGATTGACGGCTCTGCATTCCGTGTAGGTTCCTACACCGTGTCAGACATGGACTGCCCATGATGGAAAAGTATCCACCCGCCTTGCCGAGCCAGGAGGTTTCGCGACTGCTCAAATCTTATCCCCGATTCGAACGGGAGAACCGCGCCCGCGTCTGGGTTCTGTAGCTGCTCTACTTCGTCGGTCGATGGTGTACTTGATGCTACACTGACAGAAAGCATGCCGATAAGGGCGAACAACAAAAGACGCATGGTAGCAGGCAAAAGTCAAAGACGTTGATGAGACGATGTGAGCAGGCTGAATTCCAAGCACAGCGGCAGTATAAAAGGCACCTGCCAAATGGCCCCAGCATTGCCAAGTCCTTGACCTTGCGCCGTACACGTGGTGGCGTTCTGCTCAGCCCGCATTACGAACGTCGCAGCCTGTGAGATGGATATTGTGGGCTTACGCTTGTAGGGATTCTGCTTATGGAGTGCATCCTGAATGCGTTGATCTTTGCATCTGTTGGCGTGGCGTGGCGTGGCACCTTGCTTATCAGGACTCGGCTCCAAGTGACAAGAACAGTGCTGGTACCCGAAGGCGGCCAGAATGGAGGCAATAGATAAGTAAATAGATGTAGCACTAGATACTATACATGGTAGCTACGCATCTCTCTACATACGCCTTGACAACCTACCTACCCATCAATTTAAAGACACAATCGGCTCAAGACACCCTTCCAAACAAGCTAGGAACTCCAATATCGAACTACTAACAGCAATGCTACACTACAACTACATCAAACCAGGACAGTTTTCAGAATCTCAATCTCGAATTCCCCCGGCCTGTAATCCACTGCCATTCCAGGCCGGCCCGCTTCCTGGCTCATCCTCTGTCAAGCGTCCTTCTCAGAGTGCTGTCCGTACCCAAGCTGTAACGCCGAGCGGCAGTGCACATCAAGAGCAGAGTCGAGCGTCCTACGCAAAACGGTAATGTTGATTCGAATTAGCTACCACACCCATATTACCCCATGTCCTCAAGCCCAGCACAATGCATACCACCCGTGCTGATGATGCAGATAAAACGACTGCTCGAGAGGGGAATCATTTCGCGTCTACGAAACCACCCGCCCCTATGTCCCATCCCTCCCAAACCAGGAGAAGCTTTTAGGTATCTCCACTACCTTGCGGTAGTCCCGAACGAAGCAAAAAGCAGATATAGAGTAACGCTCCAGGATCAATTATCAAACAAGAAAACGCACTGCCGCTGTAGACCCTCCAGCACGCAGCCTTCACAGGTCTATTAGGTTGTTGCCCCCCTGAGCCCTCTGCTGCTGCTGCTGCTGCTGCTGCTGCGGGGCACCAAAGGGATTCGCGCTCTGGCCGCCGTACGGGTTGGCTCCGAAGTTGCCTGCGGGTCCGGTCTGAGCTGGCATCATGCGGTTCTGCTGGGGCATGCCTGTGAACTGCGAGTTGAGGAAGGGGTTGTTGCCCGTTGCGTTTGCGTTGATTCGGTTCAGACCAGCACCGGCCGAGTTGACAAAAGTACCAGGTGCTGTGTGCTGCGCAGGAAGACGAAGATTGCCAACGTTTCCAAAGGTGTCCTGGCCTTCTCCTGTAGCGAGGAGCGTGTTGAGCCTTGCAGCATGGGGGTCCATTTCTTTTTGTGGCTGCATCTGCTGCTGGGGTTGCTGCTGGGGTGGAGGTGTCGAGAACGACACTGGAGGATTGAAAGAAGTGTTGTTGAACTGTGTCTGTGTCTTCTGCTCCTGCAGAGCACTCAGCGATGGCACGCGGGCTGCTTGCGTTGCAGTCTGTGGCCGGTTGAAGCCTTGCGCAAACGGATTGTTGGAGCCGGTAGGTTGAGGCATCAGAGCCTCCTGTTGGTTGTTGCTTGCCCAGGGGTTGTGACTGCCAGGCTGGAGTGTGCTCTGCTCCTGCGGCTGCTGCGGCTGCTGCTGCTGGCCCATGCCACCGCCAAACTGGTTATAAGGGTTGCTCATGTTGAATGCGGTGTGCTGAGGCTGCATGTACTGCGGCTGCTGCTGCTGTTGACCGAACTGGTCGAAGCCCGTCTGCTGAGGCTGCTGCTGGAAACCACCATAGCCACCATATCCGTTCTGGAAGCCTGTCTGCTGCGGTTGCATGCCAGTCGGCTGGGAGTATGCGTTATTGAGGAAGCCAGTATTTTGGGGTTGTTGTTGTTGTTGTTGTTGCTGGTGCTGCTGGGGCTGTTGCTGCGACTGCTGATCCATCAGGTTACCGAACCAGTCGACCTGTCCCTGCTGCTGATATCCCTGGTTGTTGCCGGTTGGCTGGTATGAGTTTGGCTGCGCAGGCGCGTCACCGAAGAGCAAGTCGGCATTGGTCTGTTCCAGCTCTAGGCGGCGTAGCTCCTCCTCTTCCTTGCTCAGCTTGATCGCCTTTGCGAGATCATCATCGTCGTCGGGAACGGTGCCCCGGTCCCTGCGCTTCTTCTCCTGCTCGGCCTCGTTCTTGCTCGCCTCGAGCGCCAGCTTGAACTCCAGGTCTTCCTCGTCGCGACGCGGCCGCGCACCGCCGCCCTCTCGTCGCGGCCTGTGAGAGCCCTCCCCGTTGTTCGCGGCTGGGTGGTTTCCCGGGTACTCCTCAATACCGGTCACGCGCGACTTCCACGATTTCCTGTCGGCTCGCTCGGCGCGCAATCGCTCTTCGTCCATGATCAGGGAGGTAAGCTCCTTGGCGGCCATTCGCACTGCAAACGGTTAGCAGGGCCCATGCTTGCTTCCAAGGGCCACTCGCCGTTCTGGCCGACATCGCGGCCATCTTCGTCGGTGTACTGGAACTCTCGCAATGTCTTGATGATGTAGATGTTCTTGCGCGCCCACGTCACGACCAGCTCGGAGCCTTCGTGAAGACAGTAGTCGAGGACCTTGAGTGATTTCAGGACGTGGCGCCAGTTCTTGCCCTTGTCGTTCAGCCGCTTGTCCAGCATGTCCATGACCTGGTAGAAGTCGGTGGAGCTGTGGAGGCGGTTAGCGCAGCGGCCGCCGTGGACGGGGCGGACTCACTTGTTGAAGGTGATCTGAGCGATCTCGGCCATGTCTGAGCCCACGGGACCCCACGGGTCGTTGCTGGTGGCATTGCGGACCTTGACCTCGACGGCCGAGTAGCCCTTTGTGACTGGGAGCGCGGTCAGCGTGTGCAGCGAGCGCAATGCGGACGCGGACGTCGTGGCTCACCGTTCTTGACGCTTCTTACGACCTTGCTCATCTTGGCTGCGGGGTGGGAAGCTCAGGATGCGAGATGACAAGTGTGCGTGCTCGATAAATCGCAGCGGCGCAGTCGGTTGCGTGTGTGGAAGCTCCAGAGTCTAGCGCTGGGTATGATGCAAGACGACCACGGTCCTTCTTGGCAGACGACTGCAGGTGCCGAGGGGAGGGGAGGGGAGCGGACGGGAGCAGCGCGGCTGTGGCTGTGCAGGTGGAATGCGGACGACGATTGCGGGCGACGATTGCGGGCGACGATTGCGGAGCGACAAGCGAAGAGGCAGAGGCAGAGGGGTGGAGGGCTGGCTTCGTGGTCGGGATGCACACGCTGCACAGATGCGGGTGCTTCGTCATGCGAGGCTGGCTGAACGCTCAACGCTGAACACGCCGGTCGAAGCGGCGCGCCCCATGCAATCTCAGGCACCACATGGGCCATTGGCTGCCATCTGCCTGCGCACAGGCACTGCAATCACGCCCTGCACAGGCACCATCACGCCCTGCACAGGCCGTGTCGCCGAGCCTCGAGTGGGAGCAGACCGATGTGCCTTGCACAGCTTCTACACAGCACACAGCTTCTACACAGCTCACAGCTTCTACACAGCTCACAGCTTCTACACAGCTCACAGCTTCTGCACAGCACACGGCTTCTACACAGCTTCTACACAGCACACAGCTTCTACACAGCTCACAGCTTCTACACAGCTGCTGCGTATCCCTCACGAGAATCGAGTCCAGTGGAGATGCGTCCCTTTCGGTCGCTCTGGTGCTTGAATTGCGTTGTATTATTTCCCTACTGCTTGCGCAAAAGGTCGAGTCTAAGGGCGGATGTAGATCCATCATTAAGTACCAGTCTAAGCGAAAGTGTGCCTGCGTGCATAGGAAAGAAGCAAGAGAGGAGCCCAAGACGCCCTGGCCAGTCTGCCAACTCCACCACCCACCACCACACGGGACCACCCGTTCAGAGCCATCTGACCTTGCTCCTACACCCAGATCCCACAAACATGGAAAGAAACGGCAGCCGATGGGACGGCCAAGGTAAGAGTACAAAAGAAAGCTTCGCGCAGACACGTGCTCAGGGCACGGTGCAAGACCGCCATGCACGAGGACCCATCCATCGAGCAAACACGCCAGCGGACAGCAAGGAAATTTTTTGTGAGAACACAGGGGTATAGGTCCTGCCAGAGAACACCAGGGTAGAGGAATCGAGACTCAAAGTGCTGTTGATACAAGGAAGGAGCGAACCGTTCATTGCACGGCGGGTGCCCACATCTCGTTGCCCATTCTCTGTTGGTTTGGGTTGTAGTGGTCCGGCTCCGTGCTGTTGGGTCGGCGGATGTTGTGGTTCTGGTAGTACATGCTGTTCTGCGTGTTGCCGTACTGCGGCTCCGGGTACACGTAGCCGTTGTCGGCACCTCCTGGCGAAGGAAGCGCCTGCTGCGAGGGGGATTGCCAGCCCATAGCAGCCATGTGAGGGCTACCGTTGGCGCTGCCGGCACCGGATTGGTTGTGGTTGGCCGACGCTGGTGGCTCGAGAATCGGCGGTGGGCCGTACGCACTGGGGTGCGACGTGATGGTAGGACGAGAGTTGCTTACGCTGGACGTGTACGATTGCGGGGCCAACGCCGGGGAAGCGCGAGGGCTCTGCTGAGGCATCTCGCTGCGCATGTGAGGCGGGACGTTGATGCCGCCCATGTACGCGTAGTCCGAAGCCTGACGGTGCATAGCGGGGACGACGCCGGCAGGCATGCCGTTGGCGGGAGAGAGAGAGAGGGTGCGGTCGTTGGGAGACGGCGTGTTCAGGGGAGACTGGGTTTCTGAGTAGTCACCGCCATCGGAGCGGCCGGTCCTGCTAGGTGCCGTCGCACGAGAGGCAAGCGCGGCCGCTGTAGCTGCGGCCGCCTCCTCGACGGTGCCAGTGTGATGGTTCTGGTGACGAGTCAAGGTAGTGCGGCGCGTGAACGTCTTCTGGCAGTCGGCGTAAGGGCACTTGTACGGTCGCTTGCCCGAGTGGATGCGGCGATGGCGCGCCAGAGAGCTGGAGTCGCTGAAGGGCTGGAGAGGGTGTTAGTGCATGCCGGGAGGAAGACGAGCGGGTAGGCATACCTT